>NC_137101.1:31655651-32255651 GCF_949357685.1 Gobio gobio | reverse complement strand
GTATCTTGCATAAGACAATGTTCGCTTTACACAAAGGGCGCTGTGACACGGGCCCCAAGTCGAGGAGAGGTTTAAGCTGCCGCAAAACACAACCACAAGAGAGACGGGAGACGGTTGAACAAAAATGATCTTTTAATTAACCAAGAGCTTAGGTTCTTCCAGGGCTGGGGTATCCATGGAGGCTTTGTTCCCCACATCTGTTTCAACGCTAGGCCACCTTAAACTGGGAAGACGGGACAGAAGAAAAGCAAAGACATTACAGAAGATGTTGGAAGGCTAACTATCTCTTGGCCAAACTGTGCATCAGCACCTCGTTCTGAAAGAGTTTGTACTCAGGACCATTCAGCCTTGAGTGAAGTAGAGCTCCCAGTTTTATGATGACATCCATTAGGCCATCATTGGCTACAGCTGTGGGTGGTTCCACATTTGGAGAGTGAGCAGGTGGAAGTGCTCATGATTGAACACAACTGCTGTTTAACACAACATTCCACATTTGAACAAAGTTTCCTTTATAGAAGAGACAGACCTAAAAAAATTACAACTTTCAAATGAGTCTCAAACGGCAAACACCACTCAAAACATACCCCTTTCTTCAATACTGCTAAAAGCAATACAGAACGGTCATCAACAACACAGAGATCACAACCAAAGTCGCTGCTCTGTGCCCAATTCACGCTCTGAAAGGAGCATCATATCTCGTCATCGTGGGTTGGGAGACAAACACTTTCGAAACACATTTCCAAGCAAAGAACTATAGAAATGATCCCTGAAAATATAGTCTTAACGCTTTATCAAAACTCAATCGGCATTCCATTCTGATGCGCATCTCCTCTAAAATGGTTTTGCGTAGTTGAATTCTGTGGGCTTTAAGGTTTACGGATCATTTTAGCACATACATCGGAGCCAAAGGCACTTCCACAATCTCATTGAAGCCTACTGTTAAGATATGTGGAATGCAAACAACAGTCCTTAAAGTCATACTTTTTTGCAGCATTGCTACCCGTGTGATGCTTTGTGGTCCACTCGTTGAAGCTAAATGTAGAAAATCTTTTAGATGAAAAGTCACGCGCACTAACGATTCTTAATGTAGACATTTCAGAAACTTGATGTTGGTTGCGCGCTTAGAAAACGTGCTATGGCTGACCTTGAAATGTGAAATGAGCCCAGAGACAGGCCCACTTTATCCATAAAATCTGATTTTGTATCTGCTGTCTTATCCGAAATACAATACCACATCTCTGCAAACATGTCAACTTTTCGCAGTGATGTGGTATTGTATCTTGCATAAGACAATGTTCGCTTTACACAAAGGGCGCTGTGACACGGGCCCCAAGTCGAGGAGAGGTTTAAGCTGCCGCAAAACACAACCACAAGAGAGACGGGAGACGGTTGAACAAAAATGATCTTTTAATTAACCAAGAGCTTAGGTTCTTCCAGGGCTGGGGTATCCATGGAGGCTTTGTTCCCCACATCTGTTTCAACGCTAGGCCACCTTAAACTGGGAAGACGGGACAGAAGAAAAGCAAAGACATTACAGAAGACGTTGGAAGGCTAACTCTCTCTTGGCCAAACTGTGCATCAGCACTTCGTTCTGAAAGAGTTTGTACTCAGGACCATTCAGCCTTGAGTGAAGTAGAGCTCCCAGTTTTATGATGACGTCCATTAAGCCATCATTGGCTACAGCTGTGGGTGGTTCCACATTTGGAGAGTGAGCTGGTGGAAGTGCTCATGATTGAACACAACTGCTGTTTAACACAACATTCCACATTTGAACAAAGTTTCCTTTATAGAAGAGAAGGACCCAAAAAAATTACAATGTTCAAATGAGTCTCAAACGGCAAACACCACTCAGAACATACCCCTTTCTTCAATACTGCTAAAAGCAATACAGAACGGTCATCAACAACACAGAGATCACAACCAAAGACGCTGCTCTGTGCCCAATTCACGCTCTGAAAGGAGCATCATATCTCGTCATCGTGGGTTGGGAGACAAACACTTTCGAAACACATTTCCAAGCAAAGAACTATAGAAATGATCCCTCAAAATATAGTCTTAACGCTTTATCAAAACTCAATCGGCATTCCATTCTGATGCGCATGTCCTCTAAAATGGTTTTGCGTAGTTGAATTCTGTGGGCTTTAAGGTTTACCGATCATTTTAGCACAAACATCGGAGCCAAAGGCACTTCCACAATCTCATTGAAGCCTACTGTTAAGATATGTGGAATGCAAACAACAGTCCTTAAAGTCATACTTTTTTGCAGCATTGCTACCCGTGTGATGCTTTGTGGTCCACTCGTTGAAGCTAAATGTAGAAAATCTTTTAGATGAAAAGTCACGCGCACTAACGATTCTTAATGTAGACATTTCAGAAACTTGATGTTGGTTGCGCGCTTAGAAAACATGCTATGGCTGACCTTGAAATGTGAAATGAGCCCAGAGACAGGCACACTTTTTCCATAAAATCTGATTTTGTATCTGCTGTCTTATCCGAAATACAATACCACATCTCTGCAAACATGTCAACTTTTCGCAGTGATGTGGTATTGTATCTTGCATAAGACAATGTTCGCTTTACACAAAGGGCGCTGTGACACGGGCCCCAAGTCGAGGAGAGGTTTAAGCTGCCACAAAACACAACCACAAGAGAGACGGGAGACGGTTGAACAAAAATGATCTTTTAATTAATCAAGAGCTTAGGTTCTTCCAGGGCTGGGGTATCCATGGAGGCTTTGTTCCCCACATCTGTTTCAACGCTAGGCCACCTTAAACTGGGAAGACGGGACAGAAGAAAAGCAAAGACATTACAGAAGATGTTGGAAGGCTAACTCTCTCTTGGCCAAACTGTGCTCAGCACCTCGTTCTGAAAGAGTTTGTACTCAGGACCATTCAGCCTTGAGTGAAGTAGAGCTCCCAGTTTTATGATGACATCCATTAGGCCATCATTGGCTACAGTTGTGGGTGGTTCAACATTTGGAGAGTGAGCAGGTGGAAGTGCTCATGATTGAACACAACATTCCACATTTGAACAAAGTTTCCTTTATAGAAGAGAAGGACCCAAAAAAATTACAACTTTCAAATGAGTCTCAAACGGCAAACACCACTCAGAACATACCCCTTTCTTCAATACTGCTAAAAGCAATACAGAACGGTCATCAACAACACAGAGATCACAACCAAAGTCGCTGCTCTGTGCCCAATTCACGCTCTGAAAGGAGCATCATATCTCGTCATCGTGGGTTGGGAGACAAACACTTTCGAAACACATTTCCAAGCAAAGAACTATAGAAATGATCCCTGAAAATATAGTCTTAACGCTTTATCAAAACTCAATCGGCATTCCATTCTGATGCCCCTCTCCTCTAAAATGGTTTTGCGTAGTTGAATTCTGTGGGCTTTAAGGTTTACCGATCATTTTAGCACAAACATCGGAGCCAAAGGCACTTCCACACTCTCATTGAAGCCTACTGTTAAGATATGTGGAATGCAAACAACAGTCCTTAAAGTCATACTTTTTTGCAGCATTGCTACCCGTGTGATGCTTTGTGGTCCACTCGTTGAAGCTAAATGTAGAAAATCTTTTAGATGAAAAGTCACGCGCACTAACGATTCTTAATGTAGACATTTCAGAAACTTGATGTTGGTTGCGCGCTTAGAAAACGTGCCATGGCTGACCTTGAAATGTGAAATGAGCCCAGAGACAGGCCCACTTTATCCATTAAATCTGATTTTGTATCTGCTGTCTTATCCGAAATACAATACCACATCTCTGCAAACATGTCAACTTTTCGCAGTGATGTGGTATTGTATCTTGCATAAGACAATGTTCGCTTTACACAAAGGGCGCTGTGACACGGGCCCCAAGTCGAGGAGAGGTTTAAGCTGCCGCAAAACACAACCACAAGAGAGACGGGAGACGGTTGAACAAAAATGATTTTTTAAGTAACCAAGAGCTTAGGTTCTTCCAGGGCTGGGGTATCCATGGAGGCTTTGTTCCCCACATCTGTTTCAACGCTAGGCCACCTTAAACTGGGAAGACGGGACAGAAGAAAAGCAAAGACATTACAGAAGATGTTGGAAGGCTAACTCTCTCTTGGCCAAACTGTGCTCAGCACCTCGTTCTGAAAGAGTTTGTACTCAGGACCATTCAGCCTTGAGTGAAGTAGAGCTC
The DNA here is from genome assembly GCF_949357685.1 of Gobio gobio. Taxonomy (NCBI): domain Eukaryota; kingdom Metazoa; phylum Chordata; class Actinopteri; order Cypriniformes; family Gobionidae; genus Gobio; species Gobio gobio. The sequence goes on along the minus strand of NC_137101.1, from coordinate 32,251,478 downwards.
CCAGTTTTATGATGACATCCATTAGGCCATCATTAGCTACAGCTGTGGGTGGTTCCATATTTGGAGAGTGAGCAGGTGGAAGTGCTCATGATTGAACACAACTGCTGTTTAACACAACATTCCACATTTGAACAAAGTTTCCTTTATAGAAGAGACAGACCTAAAAAAATTACAACTTTCAAATGAGTCTCAAACGGCAAACACCACTCAGAACATACCCCTTTCTTCAATACTGCTAAAAGCAATACAGAACGGTCATCAACAACACAGAGATCACAACCAAAGTCGCTGCTCTGTGCCCAATTCACGCTCTGAAAGGAGCATCATATCTCGTCATCATGGGTTGGGAGACAAACACTTTCGAAACACATTTCCAAGCAAAGAACTATAGAAATGATCCCTGAAAATATAGTCTTAACGCTTTATCAAAACTCAATCGGCATTCCATTCTGATGCCCCTCTCCTCTAAAATGGTTTTGCGTAGTTGAATTCTGTGGGCTTTAAGGTTTACCGATCATTTTAGCACAAACATCGGAGCCAAAGGCACTTCCACACTCTCATTGAAGCCTACTGTTAAGATATGTGGAATGCAAACAACAGTCCTTAAAGTCATACTTTTTTGCAGCATTGCTACCCGTGTGATGCTTTGTGGTCCACTCGTTGAAGCTAAATTTAGAAAATCTTTTAGATGAAAAGTCACGCGCACTAACGATTCTTAATGTAGACATTTCAGAAACTTGATGTTGGTTGCGCGCTTAGAAAACGTGCTATGGCTGACCTTGAAATGTGAAATGAGCCCAGAGACAGGCCCACTTTATCCATAAAATCTGATTTTGTATCTGCTGTCTTATCCGAAATACAATACCACATCTCTGCAAACATGTCAACTTTTCGCAGTGATGTGGTATTGTATCTTGCATAAGACAATGTTCGCTTTACACAAAGGGCGCTGTGACACAGGCCCCAAGTCGAGGAGAGGTTTAAGCTGCCGCAAAACACAACCACAAGAGAGACGGGAGACGGTTGAACAAAAATGATCTTTTAATTAACCAAGAGCTTAGGTTCTTCCAGGGCTGGGGTATCCATGGAGGCTTTGTTCCCCACATCTGTTTCAACGCTAGGCCACCTTAAACTGGGAAGACGGGACAGAAGAAAAGCAAAGACATTACAGAAGATGTTGGAAGGCTAACTCTCTCTTGGCCAAACTGTGCATCAGCACCTCGTTCTGAAAGAGTTTGTACTCAGGACCATTCAGCCTTGAGTGAAGTAGAGCTCCCAGTTTTATGATGACATCCATTAGGCCATCATTGGCTACAGCTGTGGGTGGTTCCACATTTGGAGAGTGAGCAGGTGGAAGTGCTCATGATTGAACACAACTGCTGTTTAACACAACATTCCACATTTGAACAAAGTTTCCTTTATAGAAGAGACAGACCTAAAAAAATTACAACTTTCAAATGAGTCTCAAACGGCAAACACCACTCAGAACATACCCCTTTCTTCAATACTGCTAAAAGCAATACAGAACGGTCATCAACAACACAGAGATCACAACCAAAGTCGCTGCTCTGTGCCCAATTCACGCTCTGAAAGGAGCATCATATCTCGTCATCGTGGGTTGGGAGACAAACACTTTCGAAACACATTTCCAAGCAAAGAACTATAGAAATGATCCCTGAAAATATAGTCTTAACGCTTTATCAAAACTCAATCGGCATTCCATTCTGATGCCCCTCTCCTCTAAAATGGTTTTGCGTAGTTGAATTCTGTGGGCTTTAAGGTTTACGGATCATTTTAGCGCATACATCGGAGCCAAAGGCACTTCCACAATCTCATTGAAGCCTACTGTTAAGATATGTAGAATGCAAACAAAAGTCCTTAAAGTCATACTTTTTTGCAGCATTGCTACCCGTGTGATGCTTTGTGGTCCACTCGTTGAAGCTAAATGTAGAAAATCTTTTAGATGAAAAGTCACGCGCACTAACGATTCTTAATGTAGACATTTCAGAAACTTGATGTTGGTTGCGCGCTTAGAAAACGTGCTATGGCTGACCTTGAAATGTGAAATGAGCCCAGAGACAGGCCCACTTTATCCATAAAATCTGATTTTGTATCTGCTGTCTTATCCGAAATACAATACCACATCTCTGCAAACATGTCAACTTTTCGCAGTGATGTGGTTTTGTATCTTGCATAAGACAATGTTCGCTTTACACAAAGGGCGCTGTGACACGGGCCCCAAGTCGAGGAGAGGTTTAAGCTGCCGCAAAACACAACCACAAGAGAGACGGGAGACGGTTGAACAAAAATGATCTTTTAATTAACCAAGAGCTTAGGTTCTTCCAGGGCTGGGGTATCCATGGAGGCTTTGTTCCCCACATCTGTTTCAACGCTAGGCCACCTTAAACTGGGAAGACGGGACAGAAGAAAAGCAAAGACATTACAGAAGATGTTGGAAGGCTAACTCTCTCTTGGCCAAACTGTGCTCAGCACCTCGTTCTGAAAGAGTTTGTACTCAGGACCATTCAGCCTTGAGTGAAGTAGAGCTCCCAGTTTTATGATGACATCCATTAGGCCATCATTAGCTACAGCTGTGGGTGGTTCCATATTTGGAGAGTGAGCAGGTGGAAGTGCTCATGATTGAACACAACTGCTGTTTAACACAACATTCCACATTTGAACAAAGTTTCCTTTATAGAAGAGACAGACCTAAAAAAATTACAACTTTCAAATGAGTCTCATACGGCAAACACCACTCAGAACATACCCCTTTCTTCAATACTGCTAAAAGCAATACAGAACGGTCATCAACAACACAGAGATCACAACCAAAGTCGCTGCTCTGTGCCCAATTCACGCTCTGAAAGGAGCATCATATCTCGTCATCGTGGGTTGGGAGACAAACACTTTCGAAACACATTTCCAAGCAAAGAACTATAGAAATGATCCCTGAAAATATAGTCTTAACGCTTTATCAAAACTCAATCGGCATTCCATTCTGATGCCCCTCTCCTCTAAAATGGTTTTGCGTAGTTGAATTCTGTGGGCTTTAAGGTTTACGGATCATTTTAGCGCATACATCGGAGCCAAAGGCACTTCCACAATCTCATTGAAGCCTACTGTTAAGATATGTAGAATGCAAACAAAAGTCCTTAAAGTCATACTTTTTTGCAGCATTGCTACCCGTGTGATGCTTTGTGGTCCACTCGTTGAAGCTAAATGTAGAAAATCTTTTAGATGAAAAGTCACGCGCACTAACGATTCTTAATGTAGACATTTCAGAAACTTGATGTTGGTTGCGCGCTTAGAAAACGTGCTATGGCTGACCTTTAAATGTGAAATGAGCCCAGAGACAGGCCCACTTTATCCATTAAATCTGATTTTGTATCTGCTGTCTTATCCGAAATACAATACCACATCTCTGCAAACATGTCAACTTTTCGCAGTGATGTGGTATTGTATCTTGCATAAGACAATGTTCGCTTTACACAAAGGGCGCTGTGACACGGGCCCCAAGTCGAGGAGAGGTTTAAGCTGCCGCAAAACACAACCACAAGAGAGACGGGAGACGGTTGAACAAAAATGATTTTTTAAGTAACCAAGAGCTTAGGTTCTTCCAGGGCTGGGGTATCCATGGAGGCTTTGTTCCCCACATCTGTTTCAACGCTAGGCCACCTTAAACTGGGAAGACGGGACAGAAGAAAAGCAAAGACATTACAGAAGATGTTGGAAGGCTAACTCTCTCTTGGCCAAACTGTGCTCAGCACCTCGTTCTGAAAGAGTTTGTACTCAGGACCATTCAGCCTTGAGTGAAGTAGAGCTCCCAGTTTTATGATGACATCCATTAGGCCATCATTAGCTACAGCTGTGGGTGGTTCCATATTTGGAGAGTGAGCAGGTGGAAGTGCTCATGATTGAACACAACTGCTGTTTAACACAACATTCCACATTTGAACAAAGTTTCCTTTATAGAAGAGACAGACCTAAAAAAATTACAACTTTCAAATGAGTCTCAAACGGCAAACACCACTCAGAACATACCCCTTTCTTCAATACTGCTAAAAGCAATACAGAACGGTCATCAACAACACAGAGATCACAACCAAAGTCGCTGCTCTGTGCCCAATTCACGCTCTGAAAGGAGCATCATATCTCGTCATCATGGGTTGGGAGACAAACACTTTCGAAACACATTTCCAAGCAAAGAACTATAGAAATGATCCCTGAAAATATAGTCTTAACGCTTTATCAAAACTCAATCGGCATTCCATTCTGATGCCCCTCTCCTCTAAAATGGTTTTGCGTAGTTGAATTCTGTGGGCTTTAAGGTTTACGGATCATTTTAGCGCATACATCGGAGCCAAAGGCACTTCCACAATCTCATTGAAGCCTACTGTTAAGATATGTAGAATGCAAACAAAAGTCCTTAAAGTCATACTTTTTTGCAGCATTGCTACCCGTGTGATGCTTTGTGGTCCACTCGTTGAAGCTAAATGTAGAAAATCTTTTAGATGAAAAGTCACGCGCACTAACGATTCTTAATGTAGACATTTCAGAAACTTGATGTTGGTTGCGCGCTTAGAAAACGTGCTATGGCTGACCTTGAAATGTGAAATGAGCCCAGAGACAGGCCCACTTTATCCATAAAATCTGATTTTGTATCTGCTGTCTTATCCGAAATACAATACCACATCTCTGCAAACATGTCAACTTTTCGCAGTGATGTGGTATTGTATCTTGCATAAGACAATGTTCGCTTTACACAAAGGGCGCTGTGACACGGGCCCCAAGTCGAGGAGAGGTTTAAGCTGCCGCAAAACACAACCACAAGAGAGACGGGAGACGGTTGAACAAAAATGATCTTTTAATTAACCAAGAGCTTAGGTTCTTCCAGGGCTGGGGTATCCATGGAGGCTTTGTTCCCCACATCTGTTTCAACGCTAGGCCACCTTAAACTGGGAAGACGGGACAGAAGAAAAGCAAAGACATTACAGAAGATGTTGGAAGGCTAACTCTCTCTTGGCCAAACTGTGCTCAGCACCTCGTTCTGAAAGAGTTTGTACTCAGGACCATTCAGCCTTGAGTGAAGTAGAGCTCCCAGTTTTATGATGACATCCATTAGGCCATCATTAGCTACAGCTGTGGGTGGTTCCATATTTGGAGAGTGAGCAGGTGGAAGTGCTCATGATTGAACACAACTGCTGTTTAACACAACATTCCACATTTGAACAAAGTTTCCTTTATAGAAGAGACAGACCTAAAAAAATTACAACTTTCAAATGAGTCTCATACGGCAAACACCACTCAGAACATACCCCTTTCTTCAATACTGCTAAAAGCAATACAGAACGGTCATCAACAACACAGAGATCACAACCAAAGTCGCTGCTCTGTGCCCAATTCACGCTCTGAAAGGAGCATCATATCTCGTCATCGTGGGTTGGGAGACAAACACTTTCGAAACACATTTCCAAGCAAAGAACTATAGAAATGATCCCTGAAAATATAGTCTTAACGCTTTATCAAAACTCAATCGGCATTCCATTCTGATGCCCCTCTCCTCTAAAATGGTTTTGCGTAGTTGAATTCTGTGGGCTTTAAGGTTTACGGATCATTTTAGCGCATACATCGGAGCCAAAGGCACTTCCACAATCTCATTGAAGCCTACTGTTAAGATATGTAGAATGCAAACAAAAGTCCTTAAAGTCATACTTTTTTGCAGCATTGCTACCCGTGTGATGCTTTGTGGTCCACTCGTTGAAGCTAAATGTAGAAAATCTTTTAGATGAAAAGTCACGCGCACTAACGATTCTTAATGTAGACATTTCAGAAACTTGATGTTGGTTGCGCGCTTAGAAAACGTGCTATGGCTGACCTTTAAATGTGAAATGAGCCCAGAGACAGGCCCACTTTTTCCATAAAATCTGATTTTGTATCTGCTGTCTTATCCGAAATACAATACCACATCTCTGCAAACATGTCAACTTTTCGCAGTGATGTGGTATTGTGTCTTGCATAAGACAATGTTCGCTTTACACAAAGGGCGCTGTGACACGGGCCCAAAGTCGAGGAGAGGTTTAAGCTGCCGCAAAACACAACCACAAGAGAGACGGGAGACGGTTGAACAAAAATTATCTTTTAATTAACCAAGAACTTAGGTTCTTCCAGGGCAGGGGTATCCATGGAGGCTTTGTTCCCCACATCTGTTTCAACGCTAGGCCACCTTAAACGGGGAAGACGGGACAGAAGAAAAGCAAAGACATTACAGAAGATGTTGGAAGGCTAACTATCTCTTGGCCAAACTGTGCATCAGCACCTCGTTCTGAAAGAGTTTGTACTCAGGACCATTCAGCCTTGAGTGAAGTAGAGCTCCCAGTTTTATGATGACATCCATTAGGCCATCATTGGCTACAGCTGTGGGTGGTTCCACATTTGGAGAGTGAGCAGGTGGAAGTGCTCATGATTGAACACAACTGCTGTTTAACACAACATTCCACATTTGAACAAAGTTTCCTTTATAGAAGAGACAGACCTAAAAAAATTACAACTTTCAAATGAGTCTCAAACGGCAAACACCACTCAAAACATACCCCTTTCTTCAATACTGCTAAAAGCAATACAGAACGGTCATCAACAACACAGAGATCACAACCAAAGTCGCTGCTCTGTGCCCAATTCACGCTCTGAAAGGAGCATCATATCTCGTCATCGTGGGTTGGGAGACAAACACTTTCGAAACACATTTCCAAGCAAAGAACTATAGAAATGATCCCTGAAAATATAGTCTTAACGCTTTATCAAAACTCAATCGGCATTCCATTCTGATGCGCATCTCCTCTAAAATGGTTTTGCGTAGTTGAATTCTGTGGGCTTTAAGGTTTACCGATCATTTTAGCACAAACATCGGAGCCAAAGGCACTTCCACAATCTCATTGAAGCCTACTGTTAAGATATGTGGAATGCAAACAACAGTCCTTAAAGTCATACTTTTTTGCAGCATTGCTACCCGTGTGATGCTTTGTGGTCCACTCGTTGAAGCTAAATGTAGAAAATCTTTTAGATGAAAAGTCACGCGCACTAACGATTCTTAATGTAGACATTTCAGAAACTTGATGTTGGTTGCGCGCTTAGAAAACATGCTATGGCTGACCTTGAAATGTGAAATGAGCCCAGAGACAGGCACACTTTTTCCATAAAATCTGATTTTGTATCTGCTGTCTTATCCGAAATACAATACCACATCTCTGCAAACATGTCAACTTTTCGCAGTGATGTGGTATTGTATCTTGCATAAGACAATGTTCGCTTTACACAAAGGGCGCTGTGACACGGGCCCCAAGTCGAGGAGAGGTTTAAGCTGCCACAAAACACAACCACAAGAGAGACGGGAGACGGTTGAACAAAAATGATCTTTTAATTAATCAAGAGCTTAGGTTCTTCCAGGGCTGGGGTATCCATGGAGGCTTTGTTCCCCACATCTGTTTCAACGCTAGGCCACCTTAAACTGGGAAGACGGGACAGAAGAAAAGCAAAGACATTACAGAAGATGTTGGAAGGCTAACTCTCTCTTGGCCAAACTGTGCTCAGCACCTCGTTCTGAAAGAGTTTGTACTCAGGACCATTCAGCCTTGAGTGAAGTAGAGCTCCCAGTTTTATGATGACATCCATTAGGCCATCATTAGCTACAGCTGTGGGTGGTTCCATATTTGGAGAGTGAGCAGGTGGAAGTGCTCATGATTGAACACAACTGCTGTTTAACACAACATTCCACATTTGAACAAAGTTTCCTTTATAGAAGAGACAGACCTAAAAAAATTACAACTTTCAAATGAGTCTCATACGGCAAACATCACTCAGAACATACCCCTTTCTTCAATACTGCTAAAAGCAATACAGAACGGTCATCAACAACACAGAGATCACAACCAAAGTCGCTGCTCTGTGCCCAATTCACGCTCTGAAAGGAGCATCATATCTCGTCATCGTGGGTTGGGAGACAAACACTTTCGAAACACATTTCCAAGCAAAGAACTATAGAAATGATCCCTGAAAATATAGTCTTAACGCTTTATCAAAACTCAATCGGCATTCCATTCTGATGCCCCTCTCCTCTAAAATGGTTTTGCGTAGTTGAATTCTGTGGGCTTTAAGGTTTACGGATCATTTTAGCGCATACATCGGAGCCAAAGGCACTTCCACAATCTCATTGAAGCCTACTGTTAAGATATGTAGAATGCAAACAAAAGTCCTTAAAGTCATACTTTTTTGCAGCATTGCTACCCGTGTGATGCTTTGTGGTCCACTCGTTGAAGCTAAATGTAGAAAATCTTTTAGATGAAAAGTCACGCGCACTAACGATTCTTAATGTAGACATTTCAGAAACTTGATGTTGGTTGCGCGCTTAGAAAACGTGCTATGGCTGACCTTTAAATGTGAAATGAGCCCAGAGACAGGCCCACTTTTTCCATAAAATCTGATTTTGTATCTGCTGTCTTATCCGAAATACAATACCACATCTCTGCAAACATGTCAACTTTTCGCAGTGATGTGGTATTGTGTCTTGCATAAGACAATGTTCGCTTTACACAAAGGGCGCTGTGACACGGGCCCAAAGTCGAGGAGAGGTTTAAGCTGCCGCAAAACACAACCACAAGAGAGACGGGAGACGGTTGAACAAAAATTATCTTTTAATTAACCAAGAACTTAGGTTCTTCCAGGGCAGGGGTATCCATGGAGGCTTTGTTCCCCACATCTGTTTCAACGCTAGGCCACCTTAAACGGGGAAGACGGGACAGAAGAAAAGCAAAGACATTACAGAAGATGTTGGAAGGCTAACTATCTCTTGGCCAAACTGTGCATCAGCACCTCGTTCTGAAAGAGTTTGTACTCAGGACCATTCAGCCTTGAGTGAAGTAGAGCTCCCAGTTTTATGATGACATCCATTAGGCCATCATTGGCTACAGCTGTGGGTGGTTCCACATTTGGAGAGTGAGCAGGTGGAAGTGCTCATGATTGAACACAACTGCTGTTTAACACAACATTCCACATTTGAACAAAGTTTCCTTTATAGAAGAGACAGACCTAAAAAAATTACAACTTTCAAATGAGTCTCAAACGGCAAACACCACTCAGAACATACCCCTTTCTTCAATACTGCTAAAAGCAATACAGAACGGTCATCAACAACACAGAGATCACAACCAAAGTCGCTGCTCTGTGCCCAATTCACGCTCTGAAAGGAGCATCATATCTCGTCATCGTGGGTTGGGAGACAAACACTTTCGAAACACATTTCCAAGCAAAGAACTATAGAAATGATCCCTGAAAATATAGTCTTAACGCTTTATCAAAACTCAATCGGCATTCCATTCTGATGCCCCTCTCCTCTAAAATGGTTTTGCGTAGTTGAATTCTGTGGGCTTTAAGGTTTACGGATCATTTTAGCGCATACATCGGAGCCAAAGGCACTTCCACAATCTCATTGAAGCCTACTGTTAAGATATGTAGAATGCAAACAAAAGTCCTTAAAGTCATACTTTTTTGCAGCATTGCTACCCGTGTGATGCTTTGTGGTCCACTCGTTGAAGCTAAATGTAGAAAATCTTTTAGATGAAAAGTCACGCGCACTAACGATTCTTAATGTAGACATTTCAGAAACTTGATGTTGGTTGCGCGCTTAGAAAACGTGCTATGGCTGACCTTGAAATGTGAAATGAGCCCAGAGACAGGCCCACTTTATCCATAAAATCTGATTTTGTATCTGCTGTCTTATCCGAAATACAATACCACATCTCTGCAAACATGTCAACTTTTCGCAGTGATGTGGTATTGTATCTTGCATAAGACAATGTTCGCTTTACACAAAGGGCGCTGTGACACGGGCCCCAAGTCGAGGAGAGGTTTAAGCTGCCGCAAAACACAACCACAAGAGAGACGGGAGACGGTTGAACAAAAATGATCTTTTAATTAACCAAGAGCTTAGGTTCTTCCAGGGCTGGGGTATCCATGGAGGCTTTGTTCCCCACATCTGTTTCAACGCTAGGCCACCTTAAACGGGGAAGACGGGACAGAAGAAAAGCAAAGACATTACAGAAGATGTTGGAAGGCTAACTATCTCTTGGCCAAACTGTGCATCAGCACCTCGTTCTGAAAGAGTTTGTACTCAAGACCATTCAGCCTTGAGTGAAGTAGAGCTCCCAGTTTTATGATGACATCCATTAGGCCATCATTGGCTACAGCTGTGGGTGGTTCCACATTTGGAGAGTGAGCAGGTGGAAGTGCTCATGATTGAACACAACTGCTGTTTAACACAACATTCCACATTTGAACAAAGTTTCCTTTATAGAAGAGACAGACCTAAAAAAATTACAACTTTCAAATGAGTCTCAAACGGCAAACACCACTCAAAACATACCCCTTTCTTCAATACTGCTAAAAGCAATACAGAACGGTCATCAACAACACAGAGATCACAACCAAAGTCGCTGCTCTGTGCCCAATTCACGCTCTGAAAGGAGCATCATATCTCGTCATCGTGGGTTGGGAGACAAACACTTTCGAAACACATTTCCAAGCAAAGAACTATAGAAATGATCCCTGAAAATATAGTCTTAACGCTTTATCAAAACTCAATCGGCATTCCATTCTGATGCGCATCTCCTCTAAAATGGTTTTGCGTAGTTGAATTCTGTGGGCTTTAAGGTTTACCGATCATTTTAGCACAAACATCGGAGCCAAAGGCACTTCCACAATCTCATTGAAGCCTACTGTTAAGATATGTGGAATGCAAACAACAGTCCTTAAAGTCATACTTTTTTGCAGCATTGCTACCCGTGTGATGCTTTGTGGTCCACTCGTTGAAGCTAAATGTAGAAAATCTTTTAGATGAAAAGTCACGCGCACTAACGATTCTTAATGTAGACATTTCAGAAACTTGATGTTGGTTGCGCGCTTAGAAAACATGCTATGGCTGACCTTGAAATGTGAAATGAGCCCAGAGACAGGCACACTTTTTCCATAAAATCTGATTTTGTATCTGCTGTCTTATCCGAAATACAATACCACATCTCTGCAAACATGTCAACTTTTCGCAGTGATGTGGTATTGTATCTTGCATAAGACAATGTTCGCTTTACACAAAGGGCGCTGTGACACGGGCCCCAAGTCGAGGAGAGGTTTAAGCTGCCACAAAACACAACCACAAGAGAGACGGGAGACGGTTGAACAAAAATGATCTTTTAATTAATCAAGAGCTTAGGTTCTTCCAGGGCTGGGGTATCCATGGAGGCTTTGTTCCCCACATCTGTTTCAACGCTAGGCCACCTTAAACTGGGAAGACGGGACAGAAGAAAAGCAAAGACATTACAGAAGATGTTGGAAGGCTAACTCTCTCTTGGCCAAACTGTGCTCAGCACCTCGTTCTGAAAGAGTTTGTACTCAGGACCATTCAGCCTTGAGTGAAGTAGAGCTCCCAGTTTTATGATGACATCCATTAGGCCATCATTGGCTACAGTTGTGGGTGGTTCAACATTTGGAGAGTGAGCAGGTGGAAGTGCTCATGATTGAACACAACTGCTGTTTAACACAACATTCCACATTTGAACAAAGTTTCCTTTATAGAAGAGACAGACCTAAAAAAATTACAACTTTCAAATGAGTCTCAAACGGCAAACACCACTCAGAACATACCCCTTTCTTCAATACTGCTAAAAGCAATACAGAACGGTCATCAACAACACAGAGATCACAACCAAAGTCGCTGCTCTGTGCCCAATTCACGCTCTGAAAGGAGCATCATATCTCGTCATCGTGGGTTGGGAGACAAACACTTTCGAAACACATTTCCAAGCAAAGAACTATAGAAATGATCCCTGAAAATATAGTCTTAACGCTTTATCAAAACTCAATCGGCATTCCATTCTGATGCCCCTCTCCTCTAAAATGGTTTTGCGTAGTTGAATTCTGTGGGCTTTAAGGTTTACGGATCATTTTAGCGCATACATCGGAGCCAAAGGCACTTCCACAATCTCATTGAAGCCTACTGTTAAGATATGTAGAATGCAAACAAAAGTCCTTAAAGTCATACTTTTTTGCAGCATTGCTACCCGTGTGATGCTTTGTGGTCCACTCGTTGAAGCTAAATGTAGAAAATCTTTTAGATGAAAAGTCACGCGCACTAACGATTCTTAATGTAGACATTTCAGAAACTTGATGTTGGTTGCGCGCTTAGAAAACGTGCTATGGCTGACCTTGAAATGTGAAATGAGCCCAGAGACAGGCCCACTTTTTCCATAAAATCTGATTTTGTATCTGCTGTCTTATCCGAAATACAATACCACATCTCTGCAAACATGTCAACTTTTCGCAGTGATGTGGTATTGTATCTTGCATAAGACAATGTTCGCTTTACACAAAGGGCGCTGTGACACGGGCCCCAAGTCGAGGAGAGGTTTAAGCTGCCGCAAAACACAACCACAAGAGAGACGGGAGACGGTTGAACAAAAATGATCTTTTAATTAACCAAGAGCTTAGGTTCTTCCAGGGCTGGGGTATCCATGGAGGCTTTGTTCCCCACATCTGTTTCAACGCTAGGCCACCTTAAACTGGGAAGACGGGACAGAAGAAAAGCAAAGACATTACAGAAGATGTTGGAAGGCTAACTCTCTCTTGGCCAAACTGTGCTCAGCACCTCGTTCTGAAAGAGTTTGTACTCAGGACCATTCAGCCTTGAGTGAAGTAGAGCTCCCAGTTTTATGATGACATCCATTAGGCCACCATTAGCTACAGCTGTGGGTGGTTCCATATTTGGAGAGTGAGCAGGTGGAAGTGCTCATGATTGAACACAACTGCTGTTTAACACAACATTCCACATTTGAACAAAGTTTCCTTTATAGAAGAGACAGACCTAAAAAAATTACAACTTTCAAATGAGTCTCAAACGGCAAACACCACTCAGAACATACCCCTTTCTTCAATACTGCTAAAAGCAATACAGAACGGTCATCAACAACACAGAGATCACAACCAAAGTCGCTGCTCTGTGCCCAATTCACGCTCTAAAAGGAGCATCATATCTCGTCATCGTGGGTTGGGAGACAAACACTTTCGAAACACATTTCCAAGCAAAGAACTATAGAAATGATCCCTGAAAATATAGTCTTAACGCTTTATCAAAACTCAATCGGCATTCCATTCTGATGCCCCTCTCCTCTAAAATGGTTTTGCGTAGTTGAATTCTGTGGGCTTTAAGGTTTACGGATCATTTTAGCGCATACATCGGAGCCAAAGGCACTTCCACAATCTCATTGAAGCCTACTGTTAAGATATGTAGAATGCAAACAAAAGTCCTTAAAGTCATACTTTTTTGCAGCATTGCTACCCGTGTGATGCTTTGTGGTCCACTCGTTGAAGCTAAATGTAGAAAATCTTTTAGATGAAAAGTCACGCGCACTAACGATTCTTAATGTAGACATTTCAGAAACTTGATGTTGGTTGCGCGCTTAGAAAACGTGCTATGGCTGACCTTTAAATGTGAAATGAGCCCAGAGACAGGCCCACTTTTTCCATAAAATCTGATTTTGTATCTGCTGTCTTATCCGAAATACAATACCACATCTCTGCAAACATGTCAACTTTTCGCAGTGATGTGGTATTGTGTCTTGCATAAGACAATGTTCGCTTTACACAAAGGGCGCTGTGACACGGGCCCAAAGTCGAGGAGAGGTTTAAGCTGCCGCAAAACACAACCACAAGAGAGACGGGAGACGGTTGAACAAAAATTATCTTTTAATTAACCAAGAACTTAGGTTCTTCCAGGGCAGGGGTATCCATGGAGGCTTTGTTCCCCACATCTGTTTCAACGCTAGGCCACCTTAAACGGGGAAGACGGGACAGAAGAAAAGCAAAGACATTACAGAAGATGTTGGAAGGCTAACTATCTCTTGGCCAAACTGTGCATCAGCACCTCGTTCTGAAAGAGTTTGTACTCAGGACCATTCAGCCTTGAGTGAAGTAGAGCTCCCAGTTTTATGATGACATCCATTAGGCCATCATTGGCTACAGCTGTGGGTGGTTCCACATTTGGAGAGTGAGCAGGTGGAAGTGCTCATGATTGAACACAACTGCTGTTTAACACAACATTCCACATTTGAACAAAGTTTCCTTTATAAAAGAGACAGAACTATAAAAATTACAACTTACAAATGAGTCTCAAATGGCAAACACCACTCAAAACATACCCCTTTCTTCAATACTGCTAAAAGCAATACAGAACGGTCATCAACAACACAGAGATCACAACCAAAGTCGCTGCTCTGTGCCCAATTCACGCTCTGAAAGGAGCATCATATCTCGTCATCGTGGGTTGGGAGACAAACACTTTCGAAACACATTTCCAAGCAAAGAACTATAGAAATGATCCCTGAAAATATAGTCTTAACGCTTTATCAAAACTCAATCGGCATTCCATTCTGATGCGCATCTCCTCTAAAATGGTTTTGCGTAGTTGAATTCTGTGGGCTTTAAGGTTTACGGATCATTTTAGCACATACATCGGAGCCAAAGGCACTTCCACAATCTCATTGAAGCCTACTGTTAAGATATGTGGAATGCAAACAACAGTCCTTAAAGTCATACTTTTTTGCAGCATTGCTACCCGTGTGATGCTTTGTGGTCCACTCGTTGAAGCTAAATGTAGAAAATCTTTTAGATGAAAAGTCACGCGCACTAACGATTCTTAATGTAGACATTTCAGAAACTTGATGTTGGTTGCGCGCTTAGAAAACGTGCTATGGCTGACCTTGAAATGTGAAATGAGCCCAGAGACAGGCCCACTTTATCCATAAAATCTGATTTTGTATCTGCTGTCTTATCCGAAATACAATACCACATCTCTGCAAACATGTCAACTTTTCGCAGTGATGTGGTATTGTATCTTGCATAAGACAATGTTCGCTTTACACAAAGGGCGCTGTGACACGGGCCCCAAGTCGAGGAGAGGTTTAAGCTGCCGCAAAACACAACCACAAGAGAGACGGGAGACGGTTGAACAAAAATGATCTTTTAATTAACCAAGAGCTTAGGTTCTTCCAGGGCTGGGGTATCCATGGAGGCTTTGTTCCCCACATCTGTTTCAACGCTAGGCCACCTTAAACTGGGAAGACGGGACAGAAGAAAAGCAAAGACATTACAGAAGACGTTGGAAGGCTAACTCTCTCTTGGCCAAACTGTGCATCAGCACCTCGTTCTGAAAGAGTTTGTACTCAGGACCATTCAGCCTTGAGTGAAGTAGAGCTCCCAGTTTTATGATGACATCCATTAGGCCATCATTGGCTACAGCTGTGGGTGGTTCCACATTTGGAGAGTGAGCAGGTGGAAGTGCTCATGATTGAACACAACTGCTGTTTAACACAACATTCCACATTTGAACAAAGTTTCCTTTATAGAAGAGACAGACCTAAAAAAATTACAACTTTCAAATGAGTCTCAAACGGCAAACACCACTCAGAACATACCCCTTTCTTCAATACTGCTAAAAGCAATACAGAACGGTCATCAACAACACAGAGATCACAACCAAAGTCGCTGCTCTGTGCCCAATTCACGCTCTGAAAGGAGCATCATATCTCGTCATCGTGGGTTGGGAGACAAACACTTTCGAAACACATTTCCAAGCAAAGAACTATAGAAATGATCCCTGAAAATATAGTCTTAACGCTTTATCAAAACTCAATCGGCATTCCATTCTGATGCCCCTCTCCTCTAAAATGGTTTTGCGTAGTTGAATTCTGTGGGCTTTAAGGTTTACGGATCATTTTAGCGCATACATCGGAGCCAAAGGCACTTCCACAATCTCATTGAAGCCTACTGTTAAGATATGTAGAATGCAAACAAAAGTCCTTAAAGTCATACTTTTTTGCAGCATTGCTACCCGTGTGATGCTTTGTGGTCCACTCGTTGAAGCTAAATGTAGAAAATCTTTTAGATGAAAAGTCACGCGCACTAACGATTCTTAATGTAGACATTTCAGAAACTTGATGTTGGTTGCGCGCTTAGAAAACGTGCTATGGCTGACCTTGAAATGTGAAATGAGCCCAGAGACAGGCCCACTTTTTCCATAAAATCTGATTTTGTATCTGCTGTCTTATCCGAAATACAATACCACATCTCTGCAAACATGTCAACTTTTCGCAGTGATGTGGTATTGTATCTTGCATAAGACAATGTTCGCTTTACACAAAGGGCGCTGTGACACGGGCCCCAAGTCGAGGAGAGGTTTAAGCTGCCGCAAAACACAACCACAAGAGAGACGGGAGACGGTTGAACAAAAATGATCTTTTAATTAACCAAGAGCTTAGGTTCTTCCAGGGCTGGGGTATCCATGGAGGCTTTGTTCCCCACATCTGTTTCAACGCTAGGCCACCTTAAACTGGGAAGACGGGACAGAAGAAAAGCAAAGACATTACAGAAGATGTTGGAAGGCTAACTCTCTCTTGGCCAAACTGTGCTCAGCACCTCGTTCTGAAAGAGTTTGTACTCAGGACCATTCAGCCTTGAGTGAAGTAGAGCTCCCAGTTTTATGATGACATCCATTAGGCCATCATTAGCTACAGCTGTGGGTGGTTCCATATTTGGAGAGTGAGCAGGTGGAAGTGCTCATGATTGAACACAACTGATGTTTAACACAACATTCCACATTTGAACAAAGTTTCTTTTATAGAAGAGACAGACCTAAAAAAATTACAACTTTCAAATGAGTCTCAAACGGCAAACACCACTCAGAACATACCCCTTTCTTCAATACTGCTAAAAGCAATACAGAACGGTCATCAACAACACAGAGATCACAACCAAAGTCGCTGCTCTGTGCCCAATTCACGCTCTGAAAGGAGCATCATATCTCGTCATCGTGGGTTGGGAGACAAACACTTTCGAAACACATTTCCAAGCAAAGAACTATAGAAATGATCCCTGAAAATATAGTCTTAACGCTTTATCAAAACTCAATCGGCATTCCATTCTGATGCCCCTCTCCTCTAAAATGGTTTTGCGTAGTTGAATTCTGTGGGCTTTAAGGTTTACGGATCATTTTAGTGCATACATCGGAGCCAAAGGCACTTCCACAATCTCATTGAAGCCTACTGTTAAGATATGTAGAATGCAAACAAAAGTCCTTAAAGTCATACTTTTTTGCAGCATTGCTACCCGTGTGATGCTTTGTGGTCCACTCGTTGAAGCTAAATGTAGAAAATCTTTTAGATGAAAAGTCACGCGCACTAACGATTCTTAATGTAGACATTTCAGAAACTTGATGTTGGTTGCGCGCTTAGAAAACGTGCTATGGCTGACCTTTAAATGTGAAATGAGCCCAGAGACAGGCCCACTTTTTCCATAAAATCTGATTTTGTATCTGCTGTCTTATCCGAAATACAATACCACATCTCTGCAAACATGTCAACTTTTCGCAGTGATGTGGTATTGTGTCTTGCATAAGACAATGTTCGCTTTACACAAAGGGCGCTGTGACACGGGCCCAAAGTCGAGGAGAGGTTTAAGCTGCCGCAAAACACAACCACAAGAGAGACGGGGGACGGTTGAACAAAAATTATCTTTTAATTAACCAAGAACTTAGGTTCTTCCAGGGCAGGGGTATCCATGGAGGCTTTGTTCCCCACATCTGTTTCAACGCTAGGCCACCTTAAACGGGGAAGACGGGACAGAAGAAAAGCAAAGACATTACAGAAGATGTTGGAAGGCTAACTATCTCTTGGCCAAACTGTGCATCAGCACCTCGTTCTGAAAGAGTTTGTACTCAGGACCATTCAGCCTTGAGTGAAGTAGAGCTCCCAGTTTTATGATGACATCCATTAGGCCATCATTGGCTACAGCTGTGGGTGGTTCCACATTTGGAGAGTGAGCAGGTGGAAGTGCTCATGATTGAACACAACTGCTGTTTAACACAACATTCCACATTTGAACAAAGTTTCCTTTATAGAAGAGACAGACCTAAAAAAATTACAACTTTCAAATGAGTCTCAAACGGCAAACACCACTCAGAACATACCCCTTTCTTCAATACTGCTAAAAGCAATACAGAACGGTCATCAACAACACAGAGATCACAACCAAAGTCGCTGCTCTGTGCCCAATTCACGCTCTGAAAGGAGCATCATATCTCGTCATCGTGGGTTGGGAGACAAACACTTTCGAAACACATTTCCAAGCAAAGAACTATAGAAATGATCCCTGAAAATATAGTCTTAACGCTTTATCAAAACTCAATCGGCATTCCATTCTGATGCGCATCTCCTCTAAAATGGTTTTGCGTAGTTGAATTCTGTGGGCTTTAAGGTTTACGGATCATTTTAGCACATACATCGGAGCCAAAGGCACTTCCACAATCTCATTGAAGCCTACTGTTAAGATATGTGGAATGCAAACAACAGTCCTTAAAGTCATACTTTTTTGCAGCATTGCTACCCGTGTGATGCTTTGTGGTCCACTCGTTGAAGCTAAATGTAGAAAATCTTTTAGATGAAAAGTCACGCGCACTAACGATTCTTAATGTAGACATTTCAGAAACTTGATGTTGGTTGCGCGCTTAGAAAACGTGCTATGGCTGACCTTGAAATGTGAAATGAGCCCAGAGACAGGCCCACTTTATCCATAAAATCTGATTTTGTATCTGCTGTCTTATCCGAAATACAATACCACATCTCTGCAAACATGTCAACTTTTCGCAGTGATGTGGTATTGTATCTTGCATAAGACAATGTTCGCTTTACACAAAGGGCGCTGTGACACGGGCCCCAAGTCGAGGAGAGGTTTAAGCTGCCGCAAAACACAACCACAAGAGAGACGGGAGACGGTTGAACAAAAATGATCTTTTAATTAACCAAGAGCTTAGGTTCTTCCAGGGCTGGGGTATCCATGGAGGCTTTGTTCCCCACATCTGTTTCAACGCTAGGCCACCTTAAACTGGGAAGACGGGACAGAAGAAAAGCAAAGACATTACAGAAGACGTTGGAAGGCTAACTCTCTCTTGGCCAAACTGTGCATCAGCACTTCGTTCTGAAAGAGTTTGTACTCAGGACCATTCAGCCTTGAGTGAAGTAGAGCTCCCAGTTTTATGATGACGTCCATTAAGCCATCATTGGCTACAGCTGTGGGTGGTTCAACATTTGGAGAGTGAGCAGGTGGAAGTGCTCATGATTGAACGCAACTGCTGTTTAACACAACATTCCACATTTGAACAAAGTTTCCTTTATAGAAGAGAAGGACCCAAAAAAATTACAACGTTCAAATGAGTCTCAAACGGCAAACACCACTCAGAACATACCCCTTTCTTCAATACTGCTAAAAGCAATACAGAACGGTCATCAACAACACAGAGATCACAACCAAAGACGCTGCTCTGTGCCCAATTCACGCTCTGAAAGGAGCATCATATCTCGTCATCGTGGGTTGGGAGACAAACACTTTCGAAACACATTTCCAAGCAAAGAACTATAGAAATGATCCCTGAAAATATAGTCTTAACGCTTTATCAAAACTCAATCGGCATTCCATTCTGATGCCCCTCTCCTCTAAAATGGTTTTGCGTAGTTGAATTCTGTGGGCTTTAAGGTTTACGGATCATTTTAGCGCATACATCGGAGCCAAAGGCACTTCCACAATCTCATTGAAGCCTACTGTTAAGATATGTAGAATGCAAACAAAAGTCCTTAAAGTCATACTTTTTTGCAGCATTGCTACCCGTGTGATGCTTTGTGGTCCACTCGTTGAAGCTAAATGTAGAAAATCTTTTAGATGAAAAGTCACGCGCACTAACGATTCTTAATGTAGACATTTCAGAAACTTGATGTTGGTTGCGCGCTTAGAAAACGTGCTATGGCTGACCTTGAAATGTGAAATGAGCCCAGAGACAGGCCCACTTTTTCCATAAAATCTGATTTTGTATCTGCTGTCTTATCCGAAATACAATACCACATCTCTGCAAACATGTCAACTTTTCGCAGTGATGTGGTATTGTATCTTGCATAAGACAATGTTCGCTTTACACAAAGGGCGCTGTGACACGGGCCCCAAGTCGAGGAGAGGTTTAAGCTGCCGCAAAACACAACCACAAGAGAGACGGGAGACGGTTGAACAAAAATGATCTTTTAATTAACCAAGAGCTTAGGTTCTTCCAGGGCTGGGGTATCCATGGAGGCTTTGTTCCCCACATCTGTTTCAACGCTAGGCCACCTTAAACTGGGAAGACGGGACAGAAGAAAAGCAAAGACATTACAGAAGATGTTGGAAGGCTAACTCTCTCTTGGCCAAACTGTGCTCAGCACCTCGTTCTGAAAGAGTTTGTACTCAGGACCATTCAGCCTTGAGTGAAGTAGAGCTCCCAGTTTTATGATGACATCCATTAGGCCATCATTAGCTACAGCTGTGGGTGGTTCCATATTTGGAGAGTGAGCAGGTGGAAGTGCTCATGATTGAACACAACTGATGTTTAACACAACATTCCACATTTGAACAAAGTTTCTTTTATAGAAGAGACAGACCTAAAAAAATTACAACTTTCAAATGAGTCTCAAACGGCAAACACCACTCAGAACATACCCCTTTCTTCAATACTGCTAAAAGCAATACAGAACGGTCATCAACAACACAGAGATCACAACCAAAGTCGCTGCTCTGTGCCCAATTCACGCTCTGAAAGGAGCATCATATCTCGTCATCGTGGGTTGGGAGACAAACACTTTCGAAACACATTTCCAAGCAAAGAACTATAGAAATGATCCCTGAAAATATAGTCTTAACGCTTTATCAAAACTCAATCGGCATTCCATTCTGATGCCCCTCTCCTCTAAAATGGTTTTGCGTAGTTGAATTCTGTGGGCTTTAAGGTTTACGGATCATTTTAGTGCATACATCGGAGCCAAAGGCACTTCCACAATCTCATTGAAGCCTACTGTTAAGATATGTAGAATGCAAACAAAAGTCCTTAAAGTCATACTTTTTTGCAGCATTGCTACCCGTGTGATGCTTTGTGGTCCACTCGTTGAAGCTAAATGTAGAAAATCTTTTAGATGAAAAGTCACGCGCACTAACGATTCTTAATGTAGACATTTCAGAAACTTGATGTTGGTTGCGCGCTTAGAAAACGTGCTATGGCTGACCTTTAAATGTGAAATGAGCCCAGAGACAGGCCCACTTTTTCCATAAAATCTGATTTTGTATCTGCTGTCTTATCCGAAATACAATACCACATCTCTGCAAACATGTCAACTTTTCGCAGTGATGTGGTATTGTGTCTTGCATAAGACAATGTTCGCTTTACACAAAGGGCGCTGTGACACGGGCCCAAAGTCGAGGAGAGGTTTAAGCTGCCGCAAAACACAACCACAAGAGAGACGGGGGACGGTTGAACAAAAATTATCTTTTAATTAACCAAGAACTTAGGTTCTTCCAGGGCAGGGGTATCCATGGAGGCTTTGTTCCCCACATCTGTTTCAACGCTAGGCCACCTTAAACGGGGAAGACGGGACAGAAGAAAAGCAAAGACATTACAGAAGATGTTGGAAGGCTAACTATCTCTTGGCCAAACTGTGCATCAGCACCTCGTTCTGAAAGAGTTTGTACTCAGGACCATTCAGCCTTGAGTGAAGTAGAGCTCCCAGTTTTATGATGACATCCATTAGGCCATCATTGGCTACAGCTGTGGGTGGTTCCACATTTGGAGAGTGAGCAGGTGGAAGTGCTCATGATTGAACACAACTGCTGTTTAACACAACATTCCACATTTGAACAAAGTTTCCTTTATAGAAGAGACAGACCTAAAAAAATTACAACTTTCAAATGAGTCTCAAACGGCAAACACCACTCAGAACATAACCCTTTCTTCAATACTGCTAAAAGCAATACAGAACGGTCATCAACAACACAGAGATCACAACCAAAGTCGCTGCTCTGTGCCCAATTCACGCTCTGAAAGGAGCATCATATCTCGTCATCGTGGGTTGGGAGACAAACACTTTCGAAACACATTTCCAAGCAAAGAACTATAGAAATGATCCCTGAAAATATAGTCTTAACGCTTTATCAAAACTCAATCGGCATTCCATTCTGATGCGCATCTCCTCTAAAATGGTTTTGCGTAGTTGAATTCTGTGGGCTTTAAGGTTTACGGATCATTTTAGCACATACATCGGAGCCAAAGGCACTTCCACAATCTCATTGAAGCCTACTGTTAAGATATGTGGAATGCAAACAACAGTCCTTAAAGTCATACTTTTTTGCAGCATTGCTACCCGTGTGATGCTTTGTGGTCCACTCGTTGAAGCTAAATGTAGAAAATCTTTTAGATGAAAAGTCACGCGCACTAACGATTCTTAATGTAGACATTTCAGAAACTTGATGTTGGTTGCGCGCTTAGAAAACGTGCTATGGCTGACCTTGAAATGTGAAATGAGCCCAGAGACAGGCCCACTTTATCCATAAAATCTGATTTTGTATCTGCTGTCTTATCCGAAATACAATACCACATCTCTGCAAACATGTCAACTTTTCGCAGTGATGTGGTATTGTATCTTGCATAAGACAATGTTCGCTTTACACAAAGGGCGCTGTGACACGGGCCCCAAGTCGAGGAGAGGTTTAAGCTGCCGCAAAACACAACCACAAGAGAGACGGGAGACGGTTGAACAAAAATGATCTTTTAATTAACCAAGAGCTTAGGTTCTTCCAGGGCTGGGGTATCCATGGAGGCTTTGTTCCCCACATCTGTTTCAACGCTAGGCCACCTTAAACTGGGAAGACGGGACAGAAGAAAAGCAAAGACATTACAGAAGACGTTGGAAGGCTAACTCTCTCTTGGCCAAACTGTGCATCAGCACTTCGTTCTGAAAGAGTTTGTACTCAGGACCATTCAGCCTTGAGTGAAGTAGAGCTCCCAGTTTTATGATGACGTCCATTAAGCCATCATTGGCTACAGCTGTGGGTGGTTCAACATTTGGAGAGTGAGCAGGTGGAAGTGCTCATGATTGAACGCAACTGCTGTTTAACACAACATTCCACATTTGAACAAAGTTTCCTTTATAGAAGAGAAGGACCCAAAAAAATTACAACGTTCAAATGAGTCTCAAACGGCAAACACCACTCAGAACATACCCCTTTCTTCAATACTGCTAAAAGCAATACAGAACGGTCATCAACAACACAGAGATCACAACCAAAGACGCTGCTCTGTGCCCAATTCACGCTCTGAAAGGAGCATCATATCTCGTCATCGTGGGTTGGGAGACAAACACTTTCGAAACACATTTCCAAGCAAAGAACTATAGAAATGATCCCTCAAAATATAGTCTTAACGCTTTATCAAAACTCAATCGGCATTCCATTCTGATGCGCATCTCCTCTAAAATGGTTTTGCGTAGTTGAATTCTGTGGGCTTTAAGGTTTACCGATCATTTTAGCACAAACATCGGAGCCAAAGGCACTTCCACAATCTCATTGAAGCCTACTGTTAAGATATGTGGAATGCAAACAACAGTCCTTAAAGTCATACTTTTTTGCAGCATTGCTACCCGTGTGATGCTTTGTGGTCCACTCGTTGAAGCTAAATGTAGAAAATCTTTTAGATGAAAAGTCACGCGCACTAACGATTCTTAATGTAGACATTTCAGAAACTTGATGTTGGTTGCGCGCTTAGAAAACATGCTATGGCTGACCTTGAAATGTGAAATGAGCCCAGAGACAGGCACACTTTTTCCATAAAATCTGATTTTGTATCTGCTGTCTTATCCGAAATACAATACCACATCTCTGCAAACATGTCAACTTTTCGCAGTGATGTGGTATTGTATCTTGCATAAGACAATGTTCGCTTTACACAAAGGGCGCTGTGACACGGGCCCCAAGTCGAGGAGAGGTTTAAGCTGCCACAAAACACAACCACAAGAGAGACGGGAGACGGTTGAACAAAAATGATCTTTTAATTAATCAAGAGCTTAGGTTCTTCCAGGGCTGGGGTATCCATGGAGGCTTTGTTCCCCACATCTGTTTCAACGCTAGGCCACCTTAAACTGGGAAGACGGGACAGAAGAAAAGCAAAGACATTACAGAAGATGTTGGAAGGCTAACTCTCTCTTGGCCAAACTGTGCTCAGCACCTCGTTCTGAAAGAGTTTGTACTCAGGACCATTCAGCCTTGAGTGAAGTAGAGCTCCCAGTTTTATGATGACATCCATTAGGCCATCATTGGCTACAGTTGTGGGTGGTTCAACATTTGGAGAGTGAGCAGGTGGAAGTGCTCATGATTGAACACAACATTCCACATTTGAACAAAGTTTCCTTTATAGAAGAGAAGGACCCAAAAAAATTACAACTTTCAAATGAGTCTCAAACGGCAAACACCACTCAGAACATACCCCTTTCTTCAATACTGCTAAAAGCAATACAGAACGGTCATCAACAACACAGAGATCACAACCAAAGTCGCTGCTCTGTGCCCAATTCACGCTCTGAAAGGAGCATCATATCTCGTCATCGTGGGTTGGGAGACAAACACTTTCGAAACACATTTCCAAGCAAAGAACTATAGAAATGATCCCTGAAAATATAGTCTTAACGCTTTATCAAAACTCAATCGGCATTCCATTCTGATGCCCCTCTCCTCTAAAATGGTTTTGCGTAGTTGAATTCTGTGGGCTTTAAGGTTTACCGATCATTTTAGCACAAACATCGGAGCCAAAGGCACTTCCACACTCTCATTGAAGCCTACTGTTAAGATATGTGGAATGCAAACAACAGTCCTTAAAGTCATACTTTTTTGCAGCATTGCTACCCGTGTGATGCTTTGTGGTCCACTCGTTGAAGCTAAATGTAGAAAATCTTTTAGATGAAAAGTCACGCGCACTAACTATTCTTAATGTAGACATTTCAGAAACTTGATGTTGGTTGCGCGCTTAGAAAACGTGCTATGGCTGACCTTGAAATGTGAAATGAGCCCAGAGACAGGCCCACTTTATCCATAAAATCTGATTTTGTATCTGCTGTCTTATCCGAAATACAATACCACATCTCTGCAAACATGTCAACTTTTCGCAGTGATGTGGTATTGTATCTTGCATAAGACAATGTTCGCTTTACACAAAGGGCGCTGTGACACAGGCCCCAAGTCGAGGAGAGGTTTAAGCTGCCGCAAAACACAACCACAAGAGAGACGGGAGACGGTTGAACAAAAATGATCTTTTAATTAACCAAGAGCTTAGGTTCTTCCAGGGCTGGGGTATCCATGGAGGCTTTGTTCCCCACATCTGTTTCAACGCTAGGCCACCTTAAACTGGGAAGACGGGACAGAAGAAAAGCAAAGACATTACAGAAGATGTTGGAAGGCTAACTCTCTCTTGGCCAAACTGTGCTCAGCACCTCGTTCTGAAAGAGTTTGTACTCAGGACCATTCAGCCTTGAGTGAAGTAGAGCTCCCAGTTTTATGATGACATCCATTAGGCCATCATTGGCTACAGCTGTGGGTGGTTCCACATTTGGAGAGTGAGCAGGTGGAAGTGCTCATGATTGAACACAACTGCTGTTTAACACAACATTCCACATTTGAACAAAGTTTCCTTTATAGAAGAGACAGACCTAAAAAAATTACAACTTTCAAATGAGTCTCAAACGGCAAACACCACTCAGAACATACCCCTTTCTTCAATACTGCTAAAAGCAATACAGAACGGTCATCAACAACACAGAGATCACAACCAAAGTCGCTGCTCTGTGCCCAATTCACGCTCTGAAAGGAGCATCATATCTCGTCATCGTGGGTTGGGAGACAAACATTTTCGAAACACATTTCCAAGCAAAGAACTATAGAAATGATCCCTGAAAATATAGTCTTAACGCTTTATCAAAACTCAATCGGCATTCCATTCTGATGCCCCTCTCCTCTAAAATGGTTTTGCGTAGTTGAATTCTGTGGGCTTTAAGGTTTACGGATCATTTTAGCGCATACATCGGAGCCAAAGGCACTTCCACAATCTCATTGAAGCCTACTGTTAAGATATGTAGAATGCAAACAAAAGTCCTTAAAGTCATACTTTTTTGCAGCATTGCTACCCGTGTGATGCTTTGTGGTCCACTCGTTGAAGCTAAATGTAGAAAATCTTTTAGATGAAAAGTCACGCGCACTAACGATTCTTAATGTAGACATTTCAGAAACTTGATGTTGGTTGCGCGCTTAGAAAACGTGCTATGGCTGACCTTGAAATGTGAAATGAGCCCAGAGACAGGCCCACTTTATCCATAAAATCTGATTTTGTATCTGCTGTCTTATCCGAAATACAATACCACATCTCTGCAAACATGTCAACTTTTCGCAGTGATGTGGTATTGTATCTTGCATAAGACAATGTTCGCTTTACACAAAGGGCGCTGTGACACAGGCCCCAAGTCGAGGAGAGGTTTAAGCTGCCGCAAAACACAACCACAAGAGAGACGGGAGACGGTTGAACAAAAATTATCTTTTAATTAACCAAGAGCTTAGGTTCTTCCAGGGCTGGGGTATCCATGGAGGCTTTGTTCCCCACATCTGTTTCAACGCTAGGCCACCTTAAACTGGGAAGACGGGACAGAAGAAAAGCAAAGACATTACAGAAGATGTTGGAAGGCTAACTCTCTCTTGGCCAAACTGTGCTCAGCACCTCGTTCTGAAAGAGTTTGTACTCAGGACCATTCAGCCTTGAGTGAAGTAGAGCTCCCAGTTTTATGATGACATCCATTAGGCCATCATTGGCTACAGCTGTGGGTGGTTCCAAATTTGGAGAGTGAGCAGGTGGAAGTGCTCATGATTGAACACAACTGCTGTTTAACACAACATTCCACATTTGAACAAAATTTCCTTTATAGAAGAGACAGACCTAAAAAGATAACAAATTTCAAATGAGTCTCAAACGGCAAACACCACTCAGAACATACCCCTTTCTTCAATACTGCTAAAAGCAATACAGAACGGTCATCAACAACACAGAGATCACAACCAAAGTCGCTGCTCTGTGCCCAATTCACGCTCTGAAAGGAGCATCATATCTCATCATCGTGGGTTGGGAGACAAACACTTTCGAAACACATTTCCAAGCAAAGAACTATAGAAATGATTCCTGAAAATATAGTCTTAACGCTTTATCAAAACTCAATCGGCATTCCATTCTGATGCCCCTCTCCTCTAAAATGGTTTTGCGTAGTTGAATTCTGTGGGCTTTAAGGTTTATGGATCATTTTAGCGCATACATCGGAGCCAAAGGCACTTCCACAATCTCATTGAAGCCTACTGTTAAGATATGTAGAATGCAAACAAAAGTCCTTAAAGTCATACTTTTTTGCAGCATTGCTACCCGTGTGATGCTTTGTGGTCCACTCGTTGAAGCTAAATGTAGAAAATCTTTTAGATGAAAAGTCACGCGCACTTACGATTCTTAATGTAGACATTTCAGAAACTTGATGTTGGTTGCGCGCTTAGAAAACGTGCTATGGCTGACCTTGAAATGTGAAATGAGCCCAGAGACAGGCCCACTTTTTCCATAAAATCTGATTTTGTATCTGCTGTCTTATCCGAAATACAATACCACATCTCTGCAAACATGTCAACTTTTCGCAGTGATGTGGTATTGTATCTTGCATAAGACAATGTTCGCTTTACACAAAGGGCGCTGTGACACGGGCCCCAAGTCGAGGAGAGGTTTAAGCTGCCGCAAAACACAACCACAAGAGAGAC
Organism: Gobio gobio; assembly: GCF_949357685.1. Classification (NCBI taxonomy): domain Eukaryota; kingdom Metazoa; phylum Chordata; class Actinopteri; order Cypriniformes; family Gobionidae; genus Gobio; species Gobio gobio. The sequence continues at coordinate 32,223,716 of NC_137101.1, read as the reverse complement.
GGGAGACGGTTGAACAAAAATTATCTTTTAATTAACCAAGAACTTAGGTTCTTCCAGGGCAGGGGTATCCATGGAGGCTTTGTTCCCCACATCTGTTTCAACGCTAGGCCACCTTAAACGGGGAAGACGGGACAGAAGAAAAGCAAAGACATTACAGAAGATGTTGGAAGGCTAACTATCTCTTGGCCAAACTGTGCATCAGCACCTCGTTCTGAAAGAGTTTGTACTCAGGACCATTCAGCCTTGAGTGAAGTAGAGCTCCCAGTTTTATGATGACATCCATTAGGCCATCATTGGCTACAGCTGTGGGTGGTTCCACATTTGGAGAGTGAGCAGGTGGAAGTGCTCATGATTGAACACAACTGCTGTTTAACACAACATTCCACATTTGAACAAAGTTTCCTTTATAGAAGAGAAAGACCTAAAAAAATTACAACTTTCAAATGAGTCTCAAACGGCAAACACCACTCAGAACATACCCCTTTCTTCAATACTGCTAAAAGCAATACAGAACGGTCATCAACAACACAGAGATCACAACCAAAGTCGCTGCTCTGTGCCCAATTCACGCTCTGAAAGGAGCATCATATCTCGTCATCGTGGGTTGGGAGACAAACACTTTCGAAACACATTTCCAAGCAAAGAACTATAGAAATGATCCCTGAAAATATAGTCTTAACGCTTTATCAAAACTCAATCGGCATTCCATTCTGATGCGCATCTCCTCTAAAATGGTTTTGCGTAGTTGAATTCTGTGGGCTTTAAGGTTTACCGATCATTTTAGCACATACATCGGAGCCAAAGGCACTTCCACAATCTCATTGAAGCCTACTGTTAAGATATGTGGAATGCAAACAACAGTCCTTAAAGTCATACTTTTTTGCAGCATTGCTACCCGTGTGATGCTTTGTGGTCCACTCGTTGAAGCTAAATGTAGAAAATCTTTTAGATGAAAAGTCACGCGCACTAACGATTCTTAATGTAGACATTTCAGAAACTTGATGTTGGTTGCGCGCTTAGAAAACGTGCTATGGCTGACCTTGAAATGTGAAATGAGCCCAGAGACAGGCCCACTTTATCCATAAAATCTGATTTTGTATCTGCTGTCTTATCCGAAATACAATACCACATCTCTGCAAACATGTCAACTTTTCGCAGTGATGTGGTATTGTATCTTGCATAAGACAATGTTCGCTTTACACAAAGGGCGCTGTGACACGGGCCCCAAGTCGAGGAGAGGTTTAAGCTGCCGCAAAACACAACCACAAGAGAGACGGGAGACGGTTGAACAAAAATGATCTTTTAATTAACCAAGAGCTTAGGTTCTTCCAGGGCTGGGGTATCCATGGAGGCTTTGTTCCCCACATCTGTTTCAACGCTAGGCCACCTTAAACTGGGAAGACGGGACAGAAGAAAAGCAAAGACATTACAGAAGATGTTGGAAGGCTAACTCTCTCTTGGCCAAACTGTGCTCAGCACCTCGTTCTGAAAGAGTTTGTACTCAGGACCATTCAGCCTTGAGTGAAGTAGAGCTCCCAGTTTTATGATGACATCCATTAGGCCATCATTGGCTACAGCTGTGGGTGGTTCCACATTTGGAGAGTGAGCAGGTGGAAGTGCTCATGATTGAACACAACTGCTGTTTAACACAACATTCCACATTTGAACAAAGTTTCCTTTATAGAAGAGACAGACCCAAAAAAATTACAACTTTCAAATGAGTCTCAAACGGCAAACACCACTCAGAACATACCCCTTTCTTCAATACTGCTAAAAGCAATACAGAACGGTCATCAACAACACAGAGATCACAACCAAAGTCGCTGCTCTGTGCCCAATTCACGCTCTGAAAGGAGCATCATATCTCGTCATCGTGGGTTGGGAGACAAACACTTTCAAAACACATTTCCAAGCAAAGAACTATAGAAATGATCCCTGAAAATATAGTCTTAACACTTTATCAAAACTCAATCGGCATTCCATTCTGATGCACCTCTCCTCTAAAATGGTTTTGCGTAGTTGAATTCTGTGGGCTTTAAGGTTTACGGATCATTTTAGTGCATACATCGGAGCCAAAGGCACTTCCACAATCTCCTTGAAGCCTACTGTTAAGATATGTGGAATGCAAACAAAAGTCCTTAAAGTCATACATTTTTGCAGCATTGCTACCCGTGTGATGCTTTGTGGTCCACTCGTTGAAGCTAAATGTAGAAAATCTTTTAGATGAAAAGTCACGCGCACTAACGATTCTTAATGTAGACATTTCAGAAACTTGATGTTGGTTGCGCGCTTAGAAAACGTGCTATGGCTGACCTTGAAATGCGAAATGAGCCCAGAGACAGGCACACTTTTTCCATAAAATCTGATTTTGTATCTGCTGTCTTATCCGAAATACAATACCACATCTCTGCAAACATGTCAACTTTTCGCAGTGATGTGGTATTGTATCTTGCATAAGACAATGTTCGCTTTACACAAAGGGCGCTGTGACACGGGCCCCAAGTCGAGGAGAGGTTTAAGCTGCCGCAAAACACAACCACAAGAGAGACGGGAGACGGTTAAACAAAAAGTATCTTTTAATTAAACAAGAACTTAGGTTCTTCCAGGGCAGGGGTATCCATGGAGGCTTTGTTCCCCACATCTGTTTCAACGCTAGGCCACCTTAAACTGGGAAGACGGGACAGAAGAAAAGCAAAGACATTACGGAAGATGTTGGAAGGCTAACTCTCTCTTGGCCAAACTGTGCTCAGCACCTCGTTCTGAAAGAGTTTGTACTCAGGACCATTCAGCCTTGAGTGAAGTAGAGCTCCCAGTTGTATGATGACATCCATTAGGCCATCATTGGCTACAGTTGTGGGTGGTTCCACATTTGGAGAGTGAGCAGGTGGAAGTGCTCATGATTGAACACAACTGCTGTTTAACACAACATTCCACATTTGAACAAAGTTTCCTTTATAGAAGAGACAGACCCAAAAAAATTACAACTTTCAAATGAGTCTCAAACGGCAAACACCACTCAGAACATACCCCTTTCTTCAATACTGCTAAAAGCAATACAGAACGGTCATCAACAACACAGAGATCACAACCAAAGTCGCTGCTCTGTGCCCAATTCACGCTCTGAAAGGAGCATCATATCTCGTCATCGTGGATTGGGAGACAAACACTTTCGAAACACATTTCCAAGCAAGGAACTATAGAAATGATCCCTGAAAATATAGTCTTAACGCTTTATCAAAACTCAATCGGCATTCCATTCTGATGCGCATCTCCTCTAAAATGGTTTTGCGTAGTTGAATTCTGTGGGCTTTAAGGTTTACGGATCATTTTAGCGCATACATCGGAGCCAAAGGCACTTCCACAATCTCATTGAAGCCTACTGTTAAGATATGTAGAATGCAAACAAAAGTCCTTAAAGTCATACTTTTTTGCAGCATTGCTACCCGTGTGATGCTTTGTGGTCCACTCGTTGAAGCTAAATGTAGAAAATCTTTTAGATGAAAAGTCACGCGCACTAACGATTCTTAATGTAGACATTTCAGAAACTTGATGTTGGTTGCGCGCTTAGAAAACGTGCTATGGCTGACCTTGAAATGCGAAATGAGCCCAGAGACAGGCCCACTTTTTCCATAAAATCTGATTTTGTATCTGCTGTCTTATCCGAAATACAATACCACATCTCTGCAAACATGTCAACTTTTCGCAGTGATGTGGTATTGTATCTTGCATAAGACAATGTTCGCTTTACACAAAGGGCGCTGTGACACGGGCCCCAACTCGAGGAGAGGTTTAAGCTGCCGCAAAACACAACCACAAGAGAGACGGGAGACGGTTGAACAAAAATGATCTTTTAATTAACCAAGAGCTTAGGTTCTTCCAGGGCTGGGGTATCCATGGAGGCTTTGTTCCCCACATCTGTTTCAACGCTAGGCCACCTTAAACTGGGAAGACGGGACAGAAGAAAAGCAAAGACATTACAGAAGATGTTGGAAGGCTAACTCTCTCTTGGCCAAACTGTGCATCAGCACCTCGTTCTGAAAGAGTTTGTACTCAGGACCATTCAGCCTTGAGTGAAGTAGAGCTCCCAGTTTTATGATGACATCCATTAGGCCATCATTGGCTACAGTTGTGGGTGGTTCCACATTTGGAGAGTGAGCAGGTGGAAGTGCTCATGATTGAACACAACTGCTGTTTAACACAACAATCCACATTTGAACAAAGTTTCCTTTATAGAAGAGACAGACCCAAAAAAATTACAACTTTCAAATGAGTCTCAAACGGCAAACACCACTCAGAACATACCCCTTTCTTCAATACTGTTAAAAGCAATACAGAACGGTCATCAACAACACAGAGATCACAACCAAAGTCGCTGCTCTGTGCCCAATTCACGCTCTGAAAGGAGCATCATATCTCGTCATCGTGGGTTGGGAGACAAACACTTTCGAAACACATTTCCAAGCAAAGAACTATAGAAATGATCCCTGAAAATATAGTCTTAACGCTTTATCAAAACTCAATCGGCATTCCATTCTGATGCGCATCTCCTCTAAAATGGTTTTGCGTAGTTGAATTCTGTGGGCTTTAAGGTTTACCGATCATTTTAGCACATACATCGGAGCCAAAGGCACTTCCACAATCTCATTGAAGCCTACTGTTAAGATATGTGGAATGCAAACAACAGTCCTTAAAGTCATACTTTTTTGCAGCATTGCTACCCGTGTGATGCTTTGTGGTCCACTCGTTGAAGCTAAATGTAGAAAATCTTTTAGATGAAAAGTCACGCGCACTAACGATTCTTAATGTAGACATTTCAGAAACTTGATGTTGGTTGCGCGCTTAGAAAACGTGCTATGGCTGACCTTGAAATGTGAAATGAGCCCAGAGACAGGCCCACTTTATCCATAAAATCTGATTTTGTATCTGCTGTCTTATCCGAAATACAATACCACATCTCTGCAAACATGTCAACTTTTCGCAGTGATGTGGTATTGTATCTTGCATAAGACAATGTTCGCTTTACACAAAGGGCGCTGTGACACGGGCCCCAAGTCGAGGAGAGGTTTAAGCTGCCGCAAAACACAACCACAAGAGAGACGGGAGACGGTTGAACAAAAATGATCTTTTAATTAACCAAGAGCTTAGGTTCTTCCAGGGCTGGGGTATCCATGGAGGCTTTGTTCCCCACATCTGTTTCAACGCTAGGCCACCTTAAACTGGGAAGACGGGACAGGAGAAAAGCAAAGACATTACAGAAGATGTTGGAAGGCTAACTCTCTCTTGGCCAAACTGTGCTCAGCACCTCGTTCTGAAAGAGTTTGTACTCAGGACCATTCAGCCTTGAGTGAAGTAGAGCTCCCAGTTTTATGATGACATCCATTAGGCCATCATTGGCTACAGCTGTGGGTGGTTCCACATTTGGAGAGTGAGCAGGTGGAAGTGCTCATGATTGAACACAACTGCTGTTTAACACAACATTCCACATTTGAACAAAGTTTCCTTTATAGAAGAGACAGACCCAAAAAAATTACAACTTTCAAATGAGTCTCAAACGGCAAACACCACTCAGAACATACCCCTTTCTTCAATACTGCTAAAAGCAATACAGAACGGTCATCAACAACACAGAGATCACAACCAAAGTCGCTGCTCTGTGCCCAATTCACGCTCTGAAAGGAGCATCATATCTCGTCATCGTGGGTTGGGAGACAAACACTTTCAAAACACATTTCCAAGCAAAGAACTATAGAAATGATCCCTGAAAATATAGTCTTAACACTTTATCAAAACTCAATCGGCATTCCATTCTGATGCACCTCTCCTCTAAAATGGTTTTGCGTAGTTGAATTCTGTGGGCTTTAAGGTTTACGGATCATTTTAGTGCATACATCGGAGCCAAAGGCACTTCCACAATCTCCTTGAAGCCTACTGTTAAGATATGTGGAATGCAAACAAAAGTCCTTAAAGTCATACATTTTTGCAGCATTGCTACCCGTGTGATGCTTTGTGGTCCACTCGTTGAAGCTAAATGTAGAAAATCTTTTAGATGAAAAGTCACGCGCACTAACGATTCTTAATGTAGACATTTCAGAAACTTGATGTTGGTTGCGCGCTTAGAAAACGTGCTATGGCTGACCTTGAAATGCGAAATGAGCCCAGAGACAGGCACACTTTTTCCATAAAATCTGATTTTGTATCTGCTGTCTTATCCGAAATACAATACCACATCTCTGCAAACATGTCAACTTTTCGCAGTGATGTGGTATTGTATCTTGCATAAGACAATGTTCGCTTTACACAAAGGGCGCTGTGACACGGGCCCCAAGTCGAGGAGAGGTTTAAGCTGCCGCAAAACACAACCACAAGAGAGACGGGAGACGGTTAAACAAAAAGTATCTTTTAATTAAACAAGAACTTAGGTTCTTCCAGGGCAGGGGTATCCATGGAGGCTTTGTTCCCCACATCTGTTTCAACGCTAGGCCACCTTAAACTGGGAAGACGGGACAGAAGAAAAGCAAAGACATTACGGAAGATGTTGGAAGGCTAACTCTCTCTTGGCCAAACTGTGCTCAGCACCTCGTTCTGAAAGAGTTTGTACTCAGGACCATTCAGCCTTGAGTGAAGTAGAGCTCCCAGTTGTATGATGACATCCATTAGGCCATCATTGGCTACAGTTGTGGGTGGTTCCACATTTGGAGAGTGAGCAGGTGGAAGTGCTCATGATTGAACACAACTGCTGTTTAACACAACATTCCACATTTGAACAAAGTTTCCTTTATAGAAGAGACAGACCCAAAAAAATTACAACTTTCAAATGAGTCTCAAACGGCAAACACCACTCAGAACATACCCCTTTCTTCAATACTGCTAAAAGCAATACAGAACGGTCATCAACAACACAGAGATCACAACCAAAGTCGCTGCTCTGTGCCCAATTCACGCTCTGAAAGGAGCATCATATCTCGTCATCGTGGATTGGGAGACAAACACTTTCGAAACACATTTCCAAGCAAGGAACTATAGAAATGATCCCTGAAAATATAGTCTTAACGCTTTATCAAAACTCAATCGGCATTCCATTCTGATGCGCATCTCCTCTAAAATGGTTTTGCGTAGTTGAATTCTGTGGGCTTTAAGGTTTACGGATCATTTTAGCGCATACATCGGAGCCAAAGGCACTTCCACAATCTCATTGAAGCCTACTGTTAAGATATGTAGAATGCAAACAAAAGTCCTTAAAGTCATACTTTTTTGCAGCATTGCTACCCGTGTGATGCTTTGTGGTCCACTCGTTGAAGCTAAATGTAGAAAATCTTTTAGATGAAAAGTCACGCGCACTAACGATTCTTAATGTAGACATTTCAGAAACTTGATGTTGGTTGCGCGCTTAGAAAACGTGCTATGGCTGACCTTGAAATGCGAAATGAGCCCAGAGACAGGCCCACTTTTTCCATAAAATCTGATTTTGTATCTGCTGTCTTATCCGAAATACAATACCACATCTCTGCAAACATGTCAACTTTTCGCAGTGATGTGGTATTGTATCTTGCATAAGACAATGTTCGCTTTACACAAAGGGCGCTGTGACACGGGCCCCAACTCGAGGAGAGGTTTAAGCTGCCGCAAAACACAACCACAAGAGAGACGGGAGACGGTTGAACAAAAATGATCTTTTAATTAACCAAGAGCTTAGGTTCTTCCAGGGCTGGGGTATCCATGGAGGCTTTGTTCCCCACATCTGTTTCAACGCTAGGCCACCTTAAACTGGGAAGACGGGACAGAAGAAAAGCAAAGACATTACAGAAGATGTTGGAAGGCTAACTCTCTCTTGGCCAAACTGTGCATCAGCACCTCGTTCTGAAAGAGTTTGTACTCAGGACCATTCAGCCTTGAGTGAAGTAGAGCTCCCAGTTTTATGATGACATCCATTAGGCCATCATTGGCTACAGTTGTGGGTGGTTCCACATTTGGAGAGTGAGCAGGTGGAAGTGCTCATGATTGAACACAACTGCTGTTTAACACAACAATCCACATTTGAACAAAGTTTCCTTTATAGAAGAGACAGACCCAAAAAAATTACAACTTTCAAATGAGTCTCAAACGGCAAACACCACTCAGAACATACCCCTTTCTTCAATACTGTTAAAAGCAATACAGAACGGTCATCAACAACACAGAGATCACAACCAAAGTCGCTGCTCTGTGCCATATTCACGCTCTGAAAGGAGCATCATATCTCGTCATCGTGGGTTGGGAGACAAACACTTTCGAAACACATTTCCAAGCAAAGAACTATAGAAATGATCCCTGAAAATATAGTCTTAACGCTTTATCAAAACTCAATCGGCATTCCATTCTGATGCGCATCTCCTCTAAAATGGTTTTGCGTAGTTGAATTCTGTGGGCTTTAAGGTTTACCGATCATTTTAGCACAAACATCGGAGCCAAAGGCACTTCCACAATCTCATTGAAGCCTACTGTTAAGATATGTGGAATGCAAACAACAGTCCTTAAAGTCATACTTTTTTGCAGCATTGCTACCCGTGTGATGCTTTGTGGTCCACTCGTTGAAGCTAAATGTAGAAAATCTTTTAGATGAAAAGTCACGCGCACTAACGATTCTTAATGTAGACATTTCAGAAACTTGATGTTGGTTGCGCGCTTAGAAAACGTGCTATGGCTGACCTTGAAATGTGAAATGAGCCCAGAGACAGGCCCACTTTATCCATAAAATCTGATTTTGTATCTGCTGTCTTATCCGAAATACAATACCACATCTCTGCAAACATGTCAACTTTTCGCAGTGATGTGGTATTGTATCTTGCATAAGACAATGTTCGCTTTACACAAAGGGCGCTGTGACACGGGCCCCAAGTCGAGGAGAGGTTTAAGCTGCCGCAAAACACAACCACAAGAGAGACGGGAGACGGTTGAACAAAAATTATCTTTTAATTAACCAAGAACTTAGGTTCTTCCAGGGCAGGGGTATCCATGGAGGCTTTGTTCCCCACATCTGTTTCAACGCTAGGCCACCTTAAACGGGGAAGACGGGACAGAAGAAAAGCAAAGACATTACAGAAGATGTTGGAAGGCTAACTCTCTCTTGGCCAAACTGTGCATCAGCACCTCGTTCTGAAAGAGTTTGTACTCAGGACCATTCAGCCTTGAGTGAAGTAGAGCTCCCAGTTTTATGATGACATCCATTAGGCCATTATTGGCTACAGCTGTGGGTGGTTCCACATTTGGAGAGTGAGCAGGTGGAAGTGCTCATGATTGAACACAACTGCTGTTTAACACAACATTCCACATTTGAACAAAGTTTCCTTTATAGAAGAGACAGACCTAAAAAAATTACAACTTTCAAATGAGTCTCAAACTGCAAACACCACTCAGAACATACCCCTTTCTTCAATACTGCTAAAAGCAATACAGAACGGTCATCAACAACACAGAGATCACAACCAAAGTCGCTGCTCTGTGCCCAATTCACGCTCTGAAAGGAGCATCATATCTCGTCATCGTGGGTTGGGAGACAAACACTTTCGAAACACATTTCCAAGCAAAGAACTATAGAAATGATCCCTGAAAATATAGTCTTAACGCTTTATCAAAACTCAATCGGCATTCCATTCTGATGCGCATCTCCTCTAAAATGGTTTTGCGTAGTTGAATTCTGTGGGCTTTAAGGTTTACGGATCATTTTAGCACATACATCGGAGCCAAAGGCATTTCCACAATCTCATTGAAGCCTACTGTTAAGATATGTGGAATGCAAACAACAGTCCTTAAAGTCATACTTTTTTGCAGCATTGCTACCCGTGTGATGCTTTGTGGTCCACTCGTTGAAGCTAAATGTAGAAAATCTTTTAGATGAAAAGTCACGCGCACTAACGATTCTTAATGTAGACATTTCAGAAACTTGATGTTGGTTGCGCGCTTAGAAAACGTGCTATGGCTGACCTTGAAATGTGAAATGAGCCCAGAGACAGGCCCACTTTATCCATAAAATCTGATTTTGTATCTGCTGTCTTATCCGAAATACAATACCACATCTCTGCAAACATGTCAACTTTTCGCAGTGATGTGGTATTGTATCTTGCATAAGACAATGTTCGCTTTACACAAAGGGCGCTGTGACACGGGCCCCAAGTCGAGGAGAGGTTTAAGCTGCCGCAAAACACAACCACAAGAGAGACGGGAGACAGTTGAACAAAAATTATCTTTTAATTAACCAAGAACTTAGGTTCTTCCAGGGCAGGTGTATCCATGGAGGCTTTGTTCCCCACATCTGTTTCAACGCTAGGCCACCTTAAACAGGGAAGACGGGACAGAAGAAAAGCAAAGACATTACAGAAGATGTTGGAAGGCTAACTCTCTCTTGGCCAAACTGTGCATCAGCACCTCGTTCTGAAAGAGTTTGTACTCAGGACCATTCAGCCTTGAGTGAAGTAGAGCTCCCAGTTTTATGATGACATCCATTAGGCCATCATTGGCTACAGCTGTGGGTGGTTCCACATTTGGAGAGTGAGCAGGTGGAAGTGCTCATGATTGAACACAACTGCTGTTTAACACAACATTCCACATTTGAACAAAGTTTCCTTTATAGAAGAGACAGACCTAAAAAAATTACAACTTTCAAATGAGTCTCAAACTGCATACACCACTCAGAACATACCCCTTTCTTCAATACTGCTAAAAGCAATACAGAAAGGTCATCAACAACACAGAGATCACAACCAAAGTCGCTGCTCTGTGCCCAATTCACGCTCTGAAAGGAGCATCATATCTCGTCATCGTGGGTTGGGAGACAAACACTTTCGAAACACATTTCCAAGCAAAGAACTATAGAAATGATCCCTGAAAATATAGTCTTAACGCTTTATCAAAACTCAATCGGCATTCCATTCTGATGCGCATCTCCTCTAAAATGGTTTTGCGTAGTTGAATTCTGTGGGCTTTAAGGTTTACGGATCATTTTAGCACATACATCGGAGCCAAAGGCACTTCCACAATCTCATTGAAGCCTACTGTTAAGATATGTGGAATGCAAACAACAGTCCTTAAAGTCATACTTTTTTGCAGCATTGCTACCCGTGTGATGCTTTGTGGTCCACTCGTTGAAGCTAAATGTAGAAAATCTTTTAGATGAAAAGTCACGCGCACTAACGATTCTTAATGTAGACATTTCAGAAACTTGATGTTGGTTGCGCGCTTAGAAAACGTGCTATGGCTGACCTTGAAATGTGAAATGAGCCCAGAGACAGGCCCACTTTATCCATAAAATCTGATTTTGTATCTGCTGTCTTATCCGAAATACAATACCACATCTCTGCAAACATGTCAACTTTTCGCAGTGATGTGGTATTGTATCTTGCATAAGACAATGTTCGCTTTACACAAAGGGCGCTGTGACACAGGCCCCAAGTCGAGGAGAGGTTTAAGCTGCCGCAAAACACAACCACAAGAGAGACGGGAGACGGTTGAACAAAAATGATCTTTTAATTAACCAAGAGCTTAGGTTCTTCCAGGGCTGGGGTATCCATGGAGGCTTTGTTCCCCACATCTGTTTCAACGCTAGGCCACCTTAAACTGGGAAGACGGGACAGAAGAAAAGCAAAGACATTACAGAAGATGTTGGAAGGCTAACTCTCTCTTGGCCAAACTGTGCTCAGCACCTCGTTCTGAAAGAGTTTGTACTCAGGACCATTCAGCCTTGAGTGAAGTAGAGCTCCCAGTTTTATGATGACATCCATTAGGCCATCATTGGCTACAGCTGTGGGTGGTTCCACATTTGGAGAGTGAGCAGGTGGAAGTGCTCATGATTGAACACAACTGCTGTTTAACACAACATTCCACATTTGAACAAAGTTTCCTTTATAGAAGAGACAGACCTAAAAAGATTACAACTTTCAAATGAGTCTCAAACGGCAAACACCACTCAGAACATACCCCTTTCTTCAATACTGCTAAAAGCAATACAGAACGGTCATCAACAACACAGAGATCACAACCAAAGTCGCTGCTCTGTGCCCAATTCACGCTCTGAAAGGAGCATCATATCTCGTCATCGTGGGTTGGGAGACAAACACTTTCGAAACACATTTCCAAGCAAAGAACTATAGAAATGATCCCTGAAAATATAGTCTTAACGCTTTATCAAAACTCAATCGGCATTCCATTCTGATGCCCCTCTCCTCTAAAATGGTTTTGCGTAGTTGAATTCTGTGGGCTTTAAGGTTTACGGATCATTTTAGCGCATACATCGGAGCCAAAGGCACTTCCACAATCTCATTGAAGCCTACTGTTAAGATATGTAGAATGCAAACAAAAGTCCTTAAAGTCATACTTTTTTGCAGCATTGCTACCCGTGTGATGCTTTGTGGTCCACTCGTTGAAGCTAAATGTAGAAAATCTTTTAGATGAAAAGTCACGCGCACTAACGATTCTTAATGTAGACATTTCAGAAACTTGATGTTGGTTGCGCGCTTAGAAAATGTGCTATGGCTGACCTTGAAATGTGAAATGAGCCCAGAGACAGGCCCACTTTATCCATAAAATCTGATTTTGTATCTGCTGTCTTATCCGAAATACAATACCACATCTCTGCAAACATGTCAACTTTTCGCAGTGATGTGGTATTGTATCTTGCATAAGACAATGTTCGCTTTACACAAAGGGCGCTGTGACACAGGCCCCAAGTCGAGGAGAGGTTTAAGCTGCCGCAAAACACAACCACAAGAGAGACGGGAGACGGTTGAACAAAAATTATCTTTTAATTAACCAAGAGCTTAGGTTCTTCCAGGGCTGGGGTATCCATGGAGGCTTTGTTCCCCACATCTGTTTCAACGCTAGGCCACCTTAAACTGGGAAGACGGGACAGAAGAAAAGCAAAGACATTACAGAAGATGTTGGAAGGCTAACTCTCTCTTGGCCAAACTGTGCTCAGCACCTCGTTCTGAAAGAGTTTGTACTCAGGACCATTCAGCCTTGAGTGAAGTAGAGCTCCCAGTTTTATGATGACATCCATTAGGCCATCATTGGCTACAGCTGTGGGTGGTTCCACATTTGGAGAGTGAGCAGGTGGAAGTGCTCATGATTGAACACAACTGCTGTTTAACACAACATTCCACATTTGAACAAAGTTTCCTTTATAGAAGAGACAGACCTAAAAAGATTACAAATTTCAAATGAGTCTCAAACGGCAAACACCACTCAGAACATACCCCTTTCTTCAATACTGCTAAAAGCAATACAGAACGGTCATCAACAACACAGAGATCACAACCAAAGTCGCTGCTCTGTGCCCAATTCACGCTCTGAAAGGAGCATCATATCTCGTCATCGTGGGTTGGGAGACAAACACTTTCGAAACACATTTCCAAGCAAAGAACTATAGAAATGATTTCTGAAAATATAGTCTTAACGCTTTATCAAAACTCAATCGGCATTCCATTCTGATGCCCCTCTCCTCTAAAATGGTTTTGCGTAGTTGAATTCTGTGGGCTTTAAGGTTTACGGATCATTTTAGCGCATACATCGGAGCCAAAGGCACTTCCACAATCTCATTGAAGCCTACTGTTAAGATATGTAGAATGCAAACAAAAGTCCTTAAAGTCATACTTTTTTGCAGCATTGCTACCCGTGTGATGCTTTGTGGTCCACTCGTTGAAGCTAAATGTAGAAAATCTTTTAGATGAAAAGTCACGCGCACTAACGATTCTTAATGTAGACATTTCAGAAACTTGATGTTGGTTGCGCGCTTAGAAAACGTGCTATGGCTGACCTTGAAATGTGAAATGAGCCCAGAGACAGGCCCACTTTTTCCATAAAATCTGATTTTGTATCTGCTGTCTTATCCGAAATACAATACCACATCTCTGCAAACATGTCAACTTTTCGCAGTGATGTGGTATTGTATCTTGCATAAGACAATGTTCGCTTTACACAAAGGGCGCTGTGACACGGGCCCCAAGTCGAGGAGAGGTTTAAGCTGCCGCAAAACACAACCACAAGAGAGACGGGAGACGGTTGAACAAAAATTATCTTTTAATTAACCAAGAACTTAGGTTCTTCCAGGGCAGGGGTATCCATGGAGGCTTTGTTCCCCACATCTGTTTCAACGCTAGGCCACCTTAAACGGGGAAGACGGGACAGAAGAAAAGCAAAGACATTACAGAAGATGTTGGAAGGCTAACTATCTCTTAGCCAAACTGTGCATCAGCACCTCATTCTGAAAGAGTTTGTACTCAGGACCATTCAGCCTTGAGTGAAGTAGAGCTCCCAGTTTTATGATGACATCCATTAGGCCATCATTGGCTACAGCTGTGGGTGGTTCCACATTTGGAGAGTGAGCAGGTGGAAGTGCTCATGATTGAACACAACTGCTGTTTAACACAACATTCCACATTTGAACAAAGTTTCCTTTATAGAAGAGAAAGACCTAAAAAAATTACAACTTTCAAATGAGTCTCAAACGGCAAACACCACTCAGAACATACCCCTTTCTTCAATACTGCTAAAAGCAATACAGAACGGTCATCAACAACACAGAGATCACAACCAAAGTCGCTGCTCTGTGCCCAATTCACGCTCTGAAAGGAGCATCATATCTCGTCATCGTGGGTTGGGAGACAAACACTTTCGAAACACATTTCCAAGCAAAGAACTATAGAAATGATCCCTGAAAATATAGTCTTAACGCTTTATCAAAACTCTATCGGCATTCCATTCTGATGCGCATCTCCTCTAAAATGGTTTTGCGTAGTTGAATTCTGTGGGCTTTAAGGTTTACGGATCATTTTAGCACATACATCGGAGCCAAAGGCACTTCCACAATCTCATTGAAGCCTACTGTTAAGATATGTGGAATGCAAACAACAGTCCTTAAAGTCATACTTTTTTGCAGCATTGCTACCCGTGTGATGCTTTGTGGTCCACTCGTTGAAGCTAAATGTAGAAAATCTTTTAGATGAAAAGTCACGCGCACTAACGATTCTTAATGTAGACATTTCAGAAACTTGATGTTGGTTGCGCGCTTAGAAAACGTGCTATGGCTGACCTTGAAATGTGAAATGAGCCCAGAGACAGGCCCACTTTATCCATAAAATCTGATTTTGTATCTGCTGTCTTATCCGAAATACAATACCACATCTCTGCAAACATGTCAACTTTTCGCAGTGATGTGGTATTGTATCTTGCATAAGACAATGTTCGCTTTACACAAAGGGCGCTGTGACACGGGCCCCAAGTCGAGGAGAGGTTTAAGCTGCCGCAAAACACAACCACAAGAGAGACGGGAGACGGTTGAACAAAAATGATCTTTTAATTAACCAAGAGCTTAGGTTCTTCCAGGGCTGGGGTATCCATGGAGGCTTTGTTCCCCACATCTGTTTCAACGCTAGGCCACCTTAAACGAGGAAGACGGGACAGAAGAAAAGCAAAGACATTACGGAAGATGTTGGAAGGCTAACTCTCTCTTGGCCAAACTGTGCTCAGCACCTCGTTCTGAAAGAGTTTGTACTCAGGACCATTCAGCCTTGAGTGAAGTAGAGCTCCCAGTTGTATGATGAAATCCATTAGGCCATCATTGGCTACAGTTGTGGGTGGCTCCACATTTGGAGAGTGAGCAGGTGGAAGTGCTCATGATTGAACACAACTGCTGTTTAACACAACATTCCACATTTGAACAAAGTTTCCTTTATAGAAGAGACAGACCCAAAAAAATTACAACTTTCAAATGAGTCTCAAACGGCAAACACCACTCAGAACATACCCCTTTCTTCAATACTGCTAAAAGCAATACAGAACGGTCATCAACAACACAGAGATCACAACCAAAGTCGCTGCTCTGTGCCCAATTCACGCTCTGAAAGGAGCATCATATCTCGTCATCGTGGATTGGGAGACAAACACTTTCGAAACACATTTCCAAGCAAGGAACTATAGGAATGATCCCTGAAAATATAGTCTTAACGCTTTATCAAAACTCAATCGGCAAACCATTCTGATGCCCCTCTCCTCTAAAATGGTTTTGCGTAGTTGAATTCTGTGGGCTTTAAGGTTTACGGATCATTTTAGCGCATACATCGGAGCCAAAGGCACTTCCACAATCTCATTGAAGCCTACTGTTAAGATATGTAGAATGCAAACAAAAGTCCTTAAAGTCATACTTTTTTGCAGCATTGCTACCCGTGTGATGCTTTGTGGTCCACTCGTTGAAGCTAAATGTAGAAAATCTTTTAGATGAAAAGTCACGCGCACTAACGATTCTTAATGTAGACATTTCAGAAACTTGATGTTGGTTGCGCGCTTAGAAAACGTGCTATGGCTGACCTTGAAATGCAAAATGAGCCCAGAGACAGGCCCACTTTTTCCATAAAATCTGATTTTGTATCTGCTGTCTTATCCGAAATACAATACCACATCTCTGCAAACATGTCAACTTTTCGCAGTGATGTGGTATTGTATCTTGCATAAGACAATGTTCGCTTTACACAAAGGGCGCTGTGACACGGGCCCCAAGTCGAGGAGAGGTTTAAGCTGCCGCAAAACACAACCACAAGAGAGACGGGAGACGGTTGAACAAAAATTATCTTTTAATTAACCAAGAACTTAGGTTCTTCCAGGGCAGGGGTATCCATGGAGGCTTTGTTCCCCACATCTGTTTCAACGCTAGGCAACCTTAAACGGGGAAGACGGGACAGAAGAAAAGCAAAGACATTACAGAAGATGTTGGAAGGCTAACTCTCTCTTGGCCAAACTGTGCATCAGCACCTCGTTCTGAAAGAGTTTGTACTCAGGACCATTCAGCCTTGAGTGAAGTAGAGCTCCCAGTTTTATGATGACATCCATTAGGCCATTATTGGCTACAGCTGTGGGTGGTTCCAAATTTGGAGAGTGAGCAGGTGGAAGTGCTCATGATTGAACACAACTGCTGTTTAACACAACATTCCACATTTGAACAAAGTTTCCTTTATAGAAGAGACAGACCTAAAAAAATTACAACTTTCAAATGAGTCTCAAACTGCAAACACCACTCAGAACATACCCCTTTCTTCAATACTGCTAAAAGCAATACAGAAAGGTCATCAACAACACAGAGATCACAACCAAAGTCGCTGCTCTGTGCCCAATTCACGCTCTGAAAGGAGCATCATATCTCGTCATCGTGGGTTGGGAGACAAACACTTTCGAAACACATTTCCAAGCAAAGAACTATAGAAATGATCCCTGAAAATATAGTCTTAACGCTTTAGCAAAACTCAATCGGCATTCCATTCTGATGCGCATCTCCTCTAAAATGGTTTTGCGTAGTTGAATTCTGTGGGCTTTAAGGTTTACGGATCATTTTAGCACATACATCGGAGCCAAAGGCACTTCCACAATCTCATTGAAGCCTACTGTTAAGATATGTGGAATGCAAACAACAGTCCTTAAAGTCATACTTTTTTGCAGCATTGCTACCCGTGTGATGCTTTGTGGTCCACTCGTTGAAGCTAAATGTAGAAAATCTTTTAGATGAAAAGTCACGCGCACTAACGATTCTTAATGTAGACATTTCAGAAACTTGATGTTGGTTGCGCGCTTAGAAAACGTGCTATGGCTGACCTTGAAATGTGAAATGAGCCCAGAGACAGGCCCACTTTATCCATAAAATCTGATTTTGTATCTGCTGTCTTATCCGAAATACAATACCACATCTCTGCAAACATGTCAACTTTTCGCAGTGATGTGGTATTGTATCTTGCATAAGACAATGTTCGCTTTACACAAAGGGCGCTGTGACACAGGCCCCAAGTCGAGGAGAGGTTTAAGCTGCCGCAAAACACAACCACAAGAGAGACGGGAGACGGTTGAACAAAAATGATCTTTTAATTAACCAAGAGCTTAGGTTCTTCCAGGGCTGGGGTATCCATGGAGGCTTTGTTCCCCACATCTGTTTCAACGCTAGGCCACCTTAAACTGGGAAGACGGGACAGAAGAAAAGCAAAGACATTACAGAAGATGTTGGAAGGCTAACTCTCTCTTGGCCAAACTGTGCTCAGCACCTCGTTCTGAAAGAGTTTGTACTCAGGACCATTCAGCCTTGAGTGAAGTAGAGCTCCCAGTTTTATGATGACATCCATTAGGCCATCATTGGCTACAGCTGTGGGTGGTTCCACATTTGGAGATTGAGCAGGTGGAAGTGCTCATGATTGAACACAACTGCTGTTTAACACAACATTCCACATTTGAACAAAGTTTCCTTTATAGAAGAGACAGACCTAAAAAGATTACAACTTTCAAATGAGTCTCAAACGGCAAACACCACTCAGAACATACCCCTTTCTTCAATACTGCTAAAAGCAATACAGAACGGTCATCAACAACACAGAGATCACAACCAAAGTCGCTGCTCTGTGCCCAATTCACGCTCTGAAAGGAGCATCATATCTCGTCATCGTGGGTTGGGAGACAAACACTTTCGAAACACATTTCCAAGCAAAGAACTATAGAAATGATCCCTGAAAATATAGTCTTAACGCTTTATCAAAACTCAATCGGCATTCCATTCTGATGCCCCTCTCCTCTAAAATGGTTTTGCGTAGTTGAATTCTGTGGGCTTTAAGGTTTACGGATCATTTTAGCGCATACATCGGAGCCAAAGGCACTTCCACAATCTCATTGAAGCCTACTGTTAAGATATGTAGAATGCAAACAAAAGTCCTTAAAGTCATACTTTTTTGCAGCATTGCTACCCGTGTGATGCTTTGTGGTCCACTCGTTGAAGCTAAATGTAGAAAATCTTTTAGATGAAAAGTCACGCGCACTAACGATTCTTAATGTAGACATTTCAGAAACTTGATGTTGGTTGCGCGCTTAGAAAACGTGCTATGGCTGACCTTGAAATGTGAAATGAGCCCAGAGACAGGCCCACTTTATCCATAAAATCTGATTTTGTATCTGCTGTCTTATCCGAAATACAATACCACATCTCTGCAAACATGTCAACTTTTCGCAGTGATGTGGTATTGTATCTTGCATAAGACAATGTTCGCTTTACACAAAGGGCGCTGTGACACGGGCCCCAAGTCGAGGAGAGGTTTAAGCTGCCGCAAAACACAACCACAAGAGAGACGGGAGACGGTTGAACAAAAATGATCTTTTAATTAACCAAGAGCTTAGGTTCTTCCAGGGCTGGGGTATCCATGGAGGCTTTGTTCCCCACATCTGTTTCAACGCTAGGCCACCTTAAACTGGGAAGACGGGACAGAAGAAAAGCAAAGACATTACAGAAGATGTTGGAAGGCTAACTCTCTCTTGGCCAAACTGTGCTCAGCACCTCGTTCTGAAAGAGTTTGTACTCAGGACCATTCAGCCTTGAGTGAAGTAGAGCTCCCAGTTTTATGATGACATCCATTAGGCCATCATTGGCTACAGCTGTGGGTGGTTCCACATTTGGAGATTGAGCAGGTGGAAGTGCTCATGATTGAACACAACTGCTGTTTAACACAACATTCCACATTTGAACAAAGTTTCCTTTATAGAAGAGACAGACCCAAAAAAATTACAACTTTCAAATGAGTCTCAAACGGCAAACACCACTCAGAACATACCCCTTTCTTCAATACTGCTAAAAGCAATACAGAACGGTCATCAACAACACAGAGATCACAACCAAAGTCGCTGCTCTGTGCCCAATTCACGCTCTGAAAGGAGCATCATATCTCGTCATCGTGGGTTGGGAGACAAACACTTTCAAAACACATTTCCAAGCAAAGAACTATAGAAATGATCCCTGAAAATATAGTCTTAACACTTTATCAAAACTCAATCGGCATTCCATTCTGATGCACCTCTCCTCTAAAATGGTTTTGCGTAGTTGAATTCTGTGGGCTTTAAGGTTTACGGATCATTTTAGTGCATACATCGGAGCCAAAGGCACTTCCACAATCTCCTTGAAGCCTACTGTTAAGATATGTGGAATGCAAACAAAAGTCCTTAAAGTCATACATTTTTGCAGCATTGCTACCGTGTGATGCTTTGTGGTCCACTCGTTGAAGCTAAATGTAGAAAATCTTTTAGATGAAAAGTCACGCGCACTAACGATTCTTAATGTAGACATTTCAGAAACTTGATGTTGGTTGCGCGCTTAGAAAACGTGCTATGGCTGACCTTGAAATGTGAAATGAGCCCAGAGACAGGCCCACTTTTTCCATAAAATCTGATTTTGTATCTGCTGTCTTATCCGAAATACAATACCACATCTCTGCAAACATGTCAACTTTTCGCAGTGATGTGGTATTGTATCTTGCATAAGACAATGTTCGCTTTACACAAAGGGCGCTGTGACACGGGCCCCAAGTCGAGGAGAGGTTTAAGCTGCCGCAAAACACAACCACAAGAGAGACGGGAGACGGTTGAACAAAAATGATCTTTTAATTAACCAAGAACTTAGGTTCTTCCAGGGCAGGGGTATCCATGGAGGCTTTGTTCCCCACATCTGTTTCAACGCTAGGCCACCTTAAACTGGGAAGACGGGACAGAAGAAAAGCAAAGACATTACAGAAGATGTTGGAAGGCTAACTCTCTCTTGGCCAAACTGTGCTCAGCACCTCGTTCTGAAAGAGTTTGTACTCAGGACCATTCAGCCTTGAGTGAAGTAGAGCTCCCAGTTTTATGATGACATCCATTAGGCCATCATTGGCTACAGCTGTGGGTGGTTCAACATTTGGAGAGTGAGCAGGTGGAAGTGCTCATGATTGAACACAACTGCTGTTTAACACAACATTCCACATTTGAACAAAGTTTCCTTTATAGAAGAGACAGACCTAAAAAGATTACAACTTTCAAATGAATCTCAAACGGCAAACACCACTCAGAACATACCCCTTTCTTCAATACTGCTAAAAGCAAAACAGAACGGTCATCAACAACACAGAGATCACAACCAAAGTCGCTGCTCTGTGCCCAATTCACGCTCTGAAAGAGCATCATATCTCGTCATCGTGGGTTGGGAGACAAACACTTTCGAAACACATTTCCAAGCAAAGAACTATAGAAATGATCCCTGAAAATATAGTCTTAACGCTTTATCAAAACTCAATCGGCATTCCATTCTGATGCGCATCTCCTCTAAAATGGTTTTGCGTAGTTGAATTCTGTGGGCTTTAAGGTTTACCGATCATTTTAGCACAAACATCGGAGCCAAAGGCACTTCCACAATCTCATTGAAGCCTACTGTTAAGATATGTGGAATGCAAACAACAGTCCTTAAAGTCATACTTTTTTGCAGCATTGCTACCCGTGTGATGCTTTGTGGTCCACTCGTTGAAGCTAAATGTAGAAAATCTTTTAGATGAAAAGTCACGCGCACTAACGATTCTTAATGTAGACATTTCAGAAACTTGATGTTGGTTGCGCGCTTAGAAAACGTGCTATGGCTGACCTTGAAATGCAAAATGAGCCCAGAGACAGGCCCACTTTTTCCATAAAATCTGATTTTGTATCTGCTGTCTTATCCGAAATACAATACCACATCTCTGCAAACATGTCAACTTTTCGCAGTGATGTGGTATTGTATCTTGCATAAGACAATGTTCGCTTTACACAAAGGGCGCTGTGACACGGGCCCCAAGTCGAGGAGAGGTTTAAGCTGCCGCAAAACACAACCACAAGAGAGACGGGAGACGGTTGAACAAAAATTATCTTTTAATTAACCAAGAACTTAGGTTCTTCCAGGGCAGGGGTATCCATGGAGGCTTTGTTCCCCACATCTGTTTCAACGCTAGGCAACCTTAAACGGGGAAGACGGGACAGAAGAAAAGCAAAGACATTACAGAAGATGTTGGAAGGCTAACTCTCTCTTGGCCAAACTGTGCATCAGCACCTCGTTCTGAAAGAGTTTGTACTCAGGACCATTCAGCCTTGAGTGAAGTAGAGCTCCCAGTTTTATGATGACATCCATTAGGCCATTATTGGCTACAGCTGTGGGTGGTTCCACATTTGGAGAGTGAGCAGGTGGAAGTGCTCATGATTGAACACAACTGCTGTTTAACACAACATTCCACATTTGAACAAAGTTTCCTTTATAGAAGAGACAGACCTAAAAAAATTACAACTTTCAAATGAGTCTCAAACTGCAAACACCACTCAGAACATACCCCTTTCTTCAATACTGCTAAAAGCAATACAGAAAGGTCATCAACAACACAGAGATCACAACCAAAGTCGCTGCTCTGTGCCCAATTCACGCTCTGAAAGGAGCATCATATCTCGTCATCGTGGGTTGGGAGACAAACACTTTCGAAACACATTTCCAAGCAAAGAACTATAGAAATGATCCCTGAAAATATAGTCTTAACGCTTTAGCAAAACTCAATCGGCATTCCATTCTGATGCGCATCTCCTCTAAAATGGTTTTGCGTAGTTGAATTCTGTGGGCTTTAAGGTTTACGGATCATTTTAGCGCATACATCGGAGCCAAAGGCACTTCCACAATCTCATTGAAGCCTACTGTTAAGATATGTAGAATGCAAACAAAAGTCCTTAAAGTCATACTTTTTTGCAGCATTGCTACCCGTGTGATGCTTTGTGGTCCACTCGTTGAAGCTAAATGTAGAAAATCTTTTAGATGAAAAGTCACGCGCACTAACGATTCTTAATGTAGACATTTCAGAAACTTGATGTTGGTTGCGCGCTTAGAAAACGTGCTATGGCTGACCTTGAAATGTGAAATGAGCCCAGAGACAGGCCCACTTTATCCATAAAATCTGATTTTGTATCTGCTGTCTTATCCGAAATACAATACCACATCTCTGCAAACATGTCAACTTTTCGCAGTGATGTGGTATTGTATCTTGCATAAGACAATGTTCGCTTTACACAAAGGGCGCTGTGACACGGGCCCCAAGTCGAGGAGAGGTTTAAGCTGCCGCAAAACACAACCACAAGAGAGACGGGAGACGGTTGAACAAAAATGATCTTTTAATTAACCAAGAGCTTAGGTTCTTCCAGGGCTGGGGTATCCATGGAGGCTTTGTTCCCCACATCTGTTTCAACGCTAGGCCACCTTAAACTGGGAAGACGGGACAGAAGAAAAGCAAAGACATTACAGAAGATGTTGGAAGGCTAACTCTCTCTTGGCCAAACTGTGCTCAGCACCTCGTTCTGAAAGAGTTTGTACTCAGGACCATTCAGCCTTGAGTGAAGTAGAGCTCCCAGTTTTATGATGACATCCATTAGGCCATCATTGGCTACAGCTGTGGGTGGTTCCACATTTGGAGATTGAGCAGGTGGAAGTGCTCATGATTGAACACAACTGCTGTTTAACACAACATTCCACATTTGAACAAAGTTTCCTTTATAGAAGAGACAGACCCAAAAAAATTACAACTTTCAAATGAGTCTCAAACGGCAAACACCACTCAGAACATACCCCTTTCTTCAATACTGCTAAAAGCAAAACAGAACGGTCATCAACAACACAGAGATCACAACCAAAGTCGCTGCTCTGTGCCCAATTCACGCTCTGAAAGAGCATCATATCTCGTCATCGTGGGTTGGGAGACAAACACTTTCGAAACACATTTCCAAGCAAAGAACTATAGAAATGATCCCTGAAAATATAGTCTTAACGCTTTATCAAAACTCAATCGGCATTCCATTCTGATGCGCATCTCCTCTAAAATGGTTTTGCGTAGTTGAATTCTGTGGGCTTTAAGGTTTACCGATCATTTTAGCACAAACATCGGAGCCAAAGGCACTTCCACAATCTCATTGAAGCCTACTGTTAAGATATGTGGAATGCAAACAACAGTCCTTAAAGTCATACTTTTTTGCAGCATTGCTACCCGTGTGATGCTTTGTGGTCCACTCGTTGAAGCTAAATGTAGAAAATCTTTTAGATGAAAAGTCACGCGCACTAACGATTCTTAATGTAGACATTTCAGAAACTTGATGTTGGTTGCGCGCTTAGAAAACGTGCTATGGCTGACCTTGAAATGCAAAATGAGCCCAGAGACAGGCCCACTTTTTCCATAAAATCTGATTTTGTATCTGCTGTCTTATCCGAAATACAATACCACATCTCTGCAAACATGTCAACTTTTCGCAGTGATGTGGTATTGTATCTTGCATAAGACAATGTTCGCTTTACACAAAGGGCGCTGTGACACGGGCCCCAAGTCGAGGAGAGGTTTAAGCTGCCGCAAAACACAACCACAAGAGAGACGGGAGACGGTTGAACAAAAATTATCTTTTAATTAACCAAGAACTTAGGTTCTTCCAGGGCAGGGGTATCCATGGAGGCTTTGTTCCCCACATCTGTTTCAACGCTAGGCAACCTTAAACGGGGAAGACGGGACAGAAGAAAAGCAAAGACATTACAGAAGATGTTGGAAGGCTAACTCTCTCTTGGCCAAACTGTGCATCAGCACCTCGTTCTGAAAGAGTTTGTACTCAGGACCATTCAGCCTTGAGTGAAGTAGAGCTCCCAGTTTTATGATAACATCCATTAGGCCATTATTGGCTACAGCTGTGGGTGGTTCCACATTTGGAGAGTGAGCAGGTGGAAGTGCTCATGATTGAACACAACTGCTGTTTAACACAACATTCCACATTTGAACAAAGTTTCCTTTATAGAAGAGACAGACCTAAAAAAATTACAACTTTCAAATGAGTCTCAAACTGCAAACACCACTCAGAACATACCCCTTTCTTCAATACTGCTAAAAGCAATACAGAAAGGTCATCAACAACACAGAGATCACAACCAAAGTCGCTGCTCTGTGCCCAATTCACGCTCTGAAAGGAGCATCATATCTCGTCATCGTGGGTTGGGAGACAAACACTTTCGAAACACATTTCCAAGCAAAGAACTATAGAAATGATCCCTGAAAATATAGTCTTAACGCTTTAGCAAAACTCAATCGGCATTCCATTCTGATGCGCATCTCCTCTAAAATGGTTTTGCGTAGTTGAATTCTGTGGGCTTTAAGGTTTACGGATCATTTTAGCACATACATCGGAGCCAAAGGCACTTCCACAATCTCATTGAAGCCTACTGTTAAGATATGTGGAATGCAAACAACAGTCCTTAAAGTCATACTTTTTTGCAGCATTGCTACCCGTGTGATGCTTTGTGGTCCACTCGTTGAAGCTAAATGTAGAAAATCTTTTAGATGAAAAGTCACGCGCACTAACGATTCTTAATGTAGACATTTCAGAAACTTGATGTTGGTTGCGCGCTTAGAAAACGTGCTATGGCTGACCTTGAAATGTGAAATGAGCCCAGAGACAGGCCCACTTTATCCATAAAATCTGATTTTGTATCTGCTGTCTTATCCGAAATACAATACCACATCTCTGCAAACATGTCAACTTTTCGCAGTGATGTGGTATTGTATCTTGCATAAGACAATGTTCGCTTTACACAAAGGGCGCTGTGACACAGGCCCCAAGTCGAGGAGAGGTTTAAGCTGCCGCAAAACACAACCACAAGAGAGACGGGAGACGGTTGAACAAAAATGATCTTTTAATTAACCAAGAGCTTAGGTTCTTCCAGGGCTGGGGTATCCATGGAGGCTTTGTTCCCCACATCTGTTTCAACGCTAGGCCACCTTAAACTGGGAAGACGGGACAGAAGAAAAGCAAAGACATTACAGAAGATGTTGGAAGGCTAACTCTCTCTTGGCCAAACTGTGCTCAGCACCTCGTTCTGAAAGAGTTTGTACTCAGGACCATTCAGCCTTGAGTGAAGTAGAGCTCCCAGTTTTATGATGACATCCATTAGGCCATCATTGGCTACAGCTGTGGGTGGTTCCACATTTGGAGAGTGAGCAGGTGGAAGTGCTCATGATTGACCACAACTGCTGTTTAACACAACATTCCACATTTGAACAAAGTTTCCTTTATAGAAGAGACAGACCTAAAAAGATTACAACTTTCAAATGAGTCTCAAACGGCAAACACCACTCAGAACAT
This sequence comes from Gobio gobio, assembly GCF_949357685.1. Taxonomy (NCBI): domain Eukaryota; kingdom Metazoa; phylum Chordata; class Actinopteri; order Cypriniformes; family Gobionidae; genus Gobio; species Gobio gobio. The sequence continues at coordinate 32,197,754 of NC_137101.1, read as the reverse complement.
ACCCCTTTCTTCAATACTGCTAAAAGCAATACAGAACGGTCATCAACAACACAGAGATCACAACCAAAGTCGCTGCTCTGTGCCCAATTCACGCTCTGAAAGGAGCATCATATCTCGTCATCGTGGGTTGGGAGACAAACACTTTCGAAACACATTTCCAAGCAAAGAACTATAGAAATGATCCCTGAAAATATAGTCTTAACGCTTTATCAAAACTCAATCGGCATTCCATTCTGATGCCCCTCTCCTCTAAAATGGTTTTGCGTAGTTGAATTCTGTGGGCTTTAAGGTTTACGGATCATTTTAGCGCATACATCGGAGCCAAAGGCACTTCCACAATCTCATTGAAGCCTACTGTTAAGATATGTAGAATGCAAACAAAAGTCCTTAAAGTCATACTTTTTTGCAGCATTGCTACCCGTGTGATGCTTTGTGGTCCACTCGTTGAAGCTAAATGTAGAAAATCTTTTAGATGAAAAGTCACGCGCACTAACGATTCTTAATGTAGACATTTCAGAAACTTGATGTTGGTTGCGCGCTTAGAAAACGTGCTATGGCTGACCTTGAAATGTGAAATGAGCCCAGAGACAGGCCCACTTTATCCATAAAATCTGATTTTGTATCTGCTGTCTTATCCGAAATACAATACCACATCTCTGCAAACATGTCAACTTTTCGCAGTGATGTGGTATTGTATCTTGCATAAGACAATGTTCGCTTTACACAAAGGGCGCTGTGACACAGGCCCCAAGTCGAGGAGAGGTTTAAGCTGCCGCAAAACACAACCACAAGAGAGACGGGAGACGGTTGAACAAAAATGATCTTTTAATTAACCAAGAGCTTAGGTTCTTCCAGGGCTGGGGTATCCATGGAGGCTTTGTTCCCCACATCTGTTTCAACGCTAGGCCACCTTAAACTGGGAAGACGGGACAGAAGAAAAGCAAAGACATTACAGAAGATGTTGGAAGGCTAACTCTCTCTTGGCCAAACTGTGCTCAGCACCTCGTTCTGAAAGAGTTTGTACTCAGGACCATTCAGCCTTGAGTGAAGTAGAGCTCCCAGTTTTATGATGACATCCATTAGGCCATCATTGGCTACAGCTGTGGGTGGTTCCACATTTGGAGAGTGAGCAGGTGGAAGTGCTCATGATTGACCACAACTGCTGTTTAACACAACATTCCACATTTGAACAAAGTTTCCTTTATAGAAGAGACAGACCTAAAAAGATTACAACTTTCAAATGAGTCTCAAACGGCAAACACCACTCAGAACATACCCCTTTCTTCAATACTGCTAAAAGCAATACAGAACGGTCATCAACAACACAGAGATCACAACCAAAGTCGCTGCTCTGTGCCCAATTCACGCTCTGAAAGGAGCATCATATCTCGTCATCGTGGGTTGGGAGACAAACACTTTCGAAACACATTTCCAAGCAAAGAACTATAGAAATGATCCCTGAAAATATAGTCTTAACGCTTTATCAAAACTCAATCGGCATTCCATTCTGATGCCCCTCTCCTCTAAAATGGTTTTGCGTAGTTGAATTCTGTGGGCTTTAAGGTTTACGGATCATTTTAGCGCATACATCGGAGCCAAAGGCACTTCCACAATCTCATTGAAGCCTACTGTTAAGATATGTAGAATGCAAACAAAAGTCCTTAAAGTCATACTTTTTTGCAGCATTGCTACCCGTGTGATGCTTTGTGGTCCACTCGTTGAAGCTAAATGTAGAAAATCTTTTAGATGAAAAGTCACGCGCACTAACGATTCTTAATGTAGACATTTCAGAAACTTGATGTTGGTTGCGCGCTTAGAAAACGTGCTATGGCTGACCTTGAAATGTGAAATGAGCCCAGAGACAGGCCCACTTTATCCATAAAATCTGATTTTGTATCTGCTGTCTTATCCGAAATACAATACCACATCTCTGCAAACATGTCAACTTTTCGCAGTGATGTGGTATTGTATCTTGCATAAGACAATGTTCGCTTTACACAAAGGGCGCTGTGACACAGGCCCCAAGTCGAGGAGAGGTTTAAGCTGCCGCAAAACACAACCACAAGAGAGACGGGAGACGGTTGAACAAAAATTATCTTTTAATTAACCAAGAGCTTAGGTTCTTCCAGGGCTGGGGTATCCATGGAGGCTTTGTTCCCCACATCTGTTTCAACGCTAGGCCACCTTAAACTGGGAAGACGGGACAGAAGAAAAGCAAAGACATTACAGAAGATGTTGGAAGGCTAACTCTCTCTTGGCCAAACTGTGCTCAGCACCTCGTTCTGAAAGAGTTTGTACTCAGGACCATTCAGCCTTGAGTGAAGTAGAGCTCCCAGTTTTATGATGACATCCATTAGGCCATCATTGGCTACAGCTGTGAGTGGTTCCAAATTTGGAGAGTGAGCAGGTGGAAGTGCTCATGATTGAACACAACTGCTGTTTAACACAACATTCCACATTTGAACAAAGTTTCCTTTATAGAAGAGACAGACCTAAAAAGATTACAAATTTCAAATGAGTCTCAAACGGCAAACACCACTCAGAACATACCCCTTTCTTCAATACTGCTAAAAGCAATACAGAACGGTCATCAACAACACAGAGATCACAACCAAAGTCGCTGCTCTGTGCCCAATTCACGCTCTGAAAGGAGCATCATATCTCGTCATCGTGGGTTGGGAGACAAACACTTTCGAAACACATTTCCAAGCAAAGAACTATAGAAATGATTCCTGAAAATATAGTCTTAACGCTTTATCAAAACTCAATCGGCATTCCATTCTGATGCCCCTCTCCTCTAAAATGGTTTTGCGTAGTTGAATTCTGTGGGCTTTAAGGTTTACGGATCATTTTAGCGCATACATCGGAGCCAAAGGCACTTCCACAATCTCATTGAAGCCTACTGTTAAGATATGTAGAATGCAAACAAAAGTCCTTAAAGTCATACTTTTTTGCAGCATTGCTACCCGTGTGATGCTTTGTGGTCCACTCGTTGAAGCTAAATGTAGAAAATCTTTTAGATGAAAAGTCACGCGCACTAACGATTCTTAATGTAGACATTTCAGAAACTTGATGTTGGTTGCGCGCTTAGAAAACGTGCTATGGCTGACCTTGAAATGCAAAATGAGCCCAGAGACAGGCCCACTTTTTCCATAAAATCTGATTTTGTATCTGCTGTCTTATCCGAAATACAATACCACATCTCTGCAAACATGTCAACTTTTCGCAGTGATGTGGTATTGTATCTTGCATTAGACAATGTTCGCTTTACACAAAGGGCGCTGTGACACGGGCCCCAACTCGAGGAGAGGTTTAAGCTGCCGCAAAACACAACCACAAGAGAGACGGGAGACGGTTGAACAAAAATTATCTTTTAATTAACCAAGAACTTAGGTTCTTCCAGGGCAGGGGTATCCATGGAGGCTTTGTTCCCCACATCTGTTTCAACGCTAGGCCACCTTAAACTGGGAAGACGGGACAGAAGAAAAGCAAAGACATTACAGAAGATGTTGGAAGGCTAACTCTCTCTTGGCCAAACTGTGCATCAGCACCTCGTTCTGAAAGAGTTTGTACTCAGGACCATTCAGCCTTGAGTGAAGTAGAGCTCCCAGTTTTATGATGACATCCATTAGGCCATCATTGGCTACAGCTGTGGGTGGTTCCACATTTGGAGAGTGAGCAGGTGGAAGTGCTCATGATTGAACACAACTGCTGTTTAACACAACATTCCACATTTGAACAAAGTTTCCTTTATAGAAGAGACAGACCTAAAAAAATTACAACTTTCAAATGAATCTCAAACGGCAAACACCACTCAGAACATACCCCTTTCTTCAATACTGCTAAAAGCAATACAGAACGGTCATCAACAACACAGAGATCACAACCAAAGTCGCTGCTCTGTGCCCAATTCACGCTCTGAAAGGAGCATCATATCTCGTCATCATGGGTTGGGAGACAAACACTTTCGAAACACATTTCCAAGCAAAGAACTATAGAAATGATCCCTGAAAATATAGTCTTAACGCTTTATCAAAACTCAATCGGCATTCCATTCTGATGCGCATCTCCTCTAAAATGGTTTTGCGTAGTTGAATTCTGTGGGCTTTAAGGTTTACCGATCATTTTAGCACAAACATCGGAGCCAAAGGCACTTCCACAATCTCATTGAAGCCTACTGTTAAGATATGTGGAATGCAAACAACAGTCCTTAAAGTCATACTTTTTTGCAGCATTGCTACCCGTGTGATGCTTTGTGGTCCACTCGTTGAAGCTAAATGTAGAAAATCTTTTAGATGAAAAGTCACGCGCACTAACGATTCTTAATGTAGACATTTCAGAAACTTGATGTTGGTTGCGCGCTTAGAAAACGTGCTATGGCTGACCTTGAAATGCAAAATGAGCCCAGAGACAGGCCCACTTTTTCCATAAAATCTGATTTTGTATCTGCTGTCTTATCCGAAATACAATACCACATCTCTGCAAACATGTCAACTTTTCGCAGTGATGTGGTATTGTATCTTGCATAAGACAATGTTCGCTTTACACAAAGGGCGCTGTGACACGGGCCCCAAGTCGAGGAGAGGTTTAAGCTGCCGCAAAACACAACCACAAGAGAGACGGGAGACGGTTGAACAAAAATTATCTTTTAATTAACCAAGAACTTAGGTTCTTCCAGGGCAGGGGTATCCATGGAGGCTTTGTTCCCCACATCTGTTTCAACGCTAGGCCACCTTAAACTGGGAAGACGGGACAGAAGAAAAGCAAAGACATTACAGAAGATGTTGGAAGGCTAACTCTCTCTTGGCCAAACTGTGCTCAGCACCTCGTTCTGAAAGAGTTTGTACTCAGGACCATTCAGCCTTGAGTGAAGTAGAGCTCCCAGTTTTATGATGACATCCATTAGGCCATCATTGGCTACAGCTGTGGGTGGTTCAACATTTGGAGAGTGAGCAGGTGGAAGTGCTCATGATTGAACACAACTGCTGTTTAACACAACATTCCACATTTGAACAAAGTTTCCTTTATAGAAGAGACAGACCTAAAAATATTACAACTTTCAAATGAATCTCAAACGGCAAACACCACTCAGAACATACCCCTTTCTTCAATACTGCTAAAAGCAATACAGAACGGTCATCAACAACACAGAGATAACAACCAAAGTCGCTGCTCTGTGCCCAATTCACGCTCTGAAAGGAGCATCATATCTCGTCATCGTGGGTTGGGAGACAAACACTTTCGAAACACATTTCCAAGCAAGGAACTATAGAAATGATCCCTGAAAATATAGTCTTAACGCTTTATCAAAACTCAATCGGCAAACCATTCTGATGCCCCTCTCCTCTAAAATGGTTTTGCGTAGTTGAATTCTGTGGGCTTTAAGGTTTACGGATCATTTTAGCGCATACATCGGAGCCAAAGGCACTTCCACAATCTCATTGAAGCCTACTGTTAAGATATGTAGAATGCAAACAAAAGTCCTTAAAGTCATACTTTTTTGCAGCATTGCTACCCGTGTGATGCTTTGTGGTCCACTCGTTGAAGCTAAATGTAGAAAATCTTTTAGATGAAAAGTCACGCGCACTAACGATTCTTAATGTAGACATTTCAGAAACTTGATGTTGGTTGCGCGCTTAGAAAACGTGCTATGGCTGACCTTGAAATGCAAAATGAGCCCAGAGACAGGCCCACTTTTTCCATAAAATCTGATTTTGTATCTGCTGTCTTATCCGAAATACAATACCACATCTCTGCAAACATGTCAACTTTTCGCAGTGATGTGGTATTGTATCTTGCATAAGACAATGTTCGCTTTACACAAAGGGCGCTGTGACACGGGCCCCAAGTCGAGGAGAGGTTTAAGCTGCCGCAAAACACAACCACAAGAGAGACGGGAGACGGTTGAACAAAAATTATCTTTTAATTAACCAAGAACTTAGGTTCTTCCAGGGCAGGGGTATCCATGGAGGCTTTGTTCCCCACATCTGTTTCAACGCTAGGCAACCTTAAACGGGGAAGACGGGACAGAAGAAAAGCAAAGACATTACAGAAGATGTTGGAAGGCTAACTCTCTCTTGGCCAAACTGTGCATCAGCACCTCGTTCTGAAAGAGTTTGTACTCAGGACCATTCAGCCTTGAGTGAAGTAGAGCTCCCAGTTTTATGATGACATCCATTAGGCCATTATTGGCTACAGCTGTGGGTGGTTCCACATTTGGAGAGTGAGCAGGTGGAAGTGCTCATGATTGAACACAACTGCTGTTTAACACAACATTCCACATTTGAACAAAGTTTCCTTTATAGAAGAGACAGACCTAAAAAAATTACAACTTTCAAATGAGTCTCAAACTGCAAACACCACTCAGAACATACCCCTTTCTTCAATACTGCTAAAAGCAATACAGAAAGGTCATCAACAACACAGAGATCACAACCAAAGTCGCTGCTCTGTGCCCAATTCACGCTCTGAAAGGAGCATCATATCTCGTCATCGTGGGTTGGGAGACAAACACTTTCGAAACACATTTCCAAGCAAAGAACTATAGAAATGATCCCTGAAAAATATAGTCTTAACGCTTTAGCAAAACTCAATCGGCATTCCATTCTGATGCGCATCTCCTCTAAAATGGTTTTGCGTAGTTGAATTCTGTGGGCTTTAAGGTTTACGGATCATTTTAGCGCATACATCGGAGCCAAAGGCACTTCCACAATCTCATTGAAGCCTACTGTTAAGATATGTAGAATGCAAACAAAAGTCCTTAAAGTCATACTTTTTTGCAGCATTGCTACCCGTGTGATGCTTTGTGGTCCACTCGTTGAAGCTAAATGTAGAAAATCTTTTAGATGAAAAGTCACGCGCACTAACGATTCTTAATGTAGACATTTCAGAAACTTGATGTTGGTTGCGCGCTTAGAAAACGTGCTATGGCTGACCTTGAAATGTGAAATGAGCCCAGAGACAGGCCCACTTTATCCATAAAATCTGATTTTGTATCTGCTGTCTTATCCGAAATACAATACCACATCTCTGCAAACATGTCAACTTTTCGCAGTGATGTGGTATTGTATCTTGCATAAGACAATGTTCGCTTTACACAAAGGGCGCTGTGACACGGGCCCCAAGTCGAGGAGAGGTTTAAGCTGCCGCAAAACACAACCACAAGAGAGACGGGAGACGGTTGAACAAAAATGATCTTTTAATTAACCAAGAGCTTAGGTTCTTCCAGGGCTGGGGTATCCATGGAGGCTTTGTTCCCCACATCTGTTTCAACGCTAGGCCACCTTAAACTGGGAAGACGGGACAGAAGAAAAGCAAAGACATTACAGAAGATGTTGGAAGGCTAACTCTCTCTTGGCCAAACTGTGCTCAGCACCTCGTTCTGAAAGAGTTTGTACTCAGGACCATTCAGCCTTGAGTGAAGTAGAGCTCCCAGTTTTATGATGACATCCATTAGGCCATCATTGGCTACAGCTGTGGGTGGTTCCACATTTGGAGATTGAGCAGGTGGAAGTGCTCATGATTGAACACAACTGCTGTTTAACACAACATTCCACATTTGAACAAAGTTTCCTTTATAGAAGAGACAGACCCAAAAAAATTACAACTTTCAAATGAGTCTCAAACGGCAAACACCACTCAGAACATACCCCTTTCTTCAATACTGCTAAAAGCAATACAGAACGGTCATCAACAACACAGAGATCACAACCAAAGTCGCTGCTCTGTGCCCAATTCACGCTCTGAAAGGAGCATCATATCTCGTCATCGTGGGTTGGGAGACAAACACTTTCAAAACACATTTCCAAGCAAAGAACTATAGAAATGATCCCTGAAAATATAGTCTTAACACTTTATCAAAACTCAATCGGCATTCCATTCTGATGCACCTCTCCTCTAAAATGGTTTTGCGTAGTTGAATTCTGTGGGCTTTAAGGTTTACGGATCATTTTAGTGCATACATCGGAGCCAAAGGCACTTCCACAATCTCCTTGAAGCCTACTGTTAAGATATGTGGAATGCAAACAAAAGTCCTTAAAGTCATACATTTTTGCAGCATTGCTACCGTGTGATGCTTTGTGGTCCACTCGTTGAAGCTAAATGTAGAAAATCTTTTAGATGAAAAGTCACGCGCACTAACGATTCTTAATGTAGACATTTCAGAAACTTGATGTTGGTTGCGCGCTTAGAAAACGTGCTATGGCTGACCTTGAAATGTGAAATGAGCCCAGAGACAGGCCCACTTTTTCCATAAAATCTGATTTTGTATCTGCTGTCTTATCCGAAATACAATACCACATCTCTGCAAACATGTCAACTTTTCGCAGTGATGTGGTATTGTATCTTGCATAAGACAATGTTCGCTTTACACAAAGGGCGCTGTGACACGGGCCCCAAGTCGAGGAGAGGTTTAAGCTGCCGCAAAACACAACCACAAGAGAGACGGGAGACGGTTGAACAAAAATGATCTTTTAATTAACCAAGAACTTAGGTTCTTCCAGGGCAGGGGTATCCATGGAGGCTTTGTTCCCCACATCTGTTTCAACGCTAGGCCACCTTAAACTGGGAAGACGGGACAGAAGAAAAGCAAAGACATTACAGAAGATGTTGGAAGGCTAACTCTCTCTTGGCCAAACTGTGCTCAGCACCTCGTTCTGAAAGAGTTTGTACTCAGGACCATTCAGCCTTGAGTGAAGTAGAGCTCCCAGTTTTATGATGACATCCATTAGGCCATCATTGGCTACAGCTGTGGGTGGTTCAACATTTGGAGAGTGAGCAGGTGGAAGTGCTCATGATTGAACACAACTGCTGTTTAACACAACATTCCACATTTGAACAAAGTTTCCTTTATAGAAGAGACAGACCTAAAAAGATTACAACTTTCAAATGAATCTCAAACGGCAAACACCACTCAGAACATACCCCTTTCTTCAATACTGCTAAAAGCAAAACAGAACGGTCATCAACAACACAGAGATCACAACCAAAGTCGCTGCTCTGTGCCCAATTCACGCTCTGAAAGAGCATCATATCTCGTCATCGTGGGTTGGGAGACAAACACTTTCGAAACACATTTCCAAGCAAAGAACTATAGAAATGATCCCTGAAAATATAGTCTTAACGCTTTATCAAAACTCAATCGGCATTCCATTCTGATGCGCATCTCCTCTAAAATGGTTTTGCGTAGTTGAATTCTGTGGGCTTTAAGGTTTACCGATCATTTTAGCACAAACATCGGAGCCAAAGGCACTTCCACAATCTCATTGAAGCCTACTGTTAAGATATGTGGAATGCAAACAACAGTCCTTAAAGTCATACTTTTTTGCAGCATTGCTACCCGTGTGATGCTTTGTGGTCCACTCGTTGAAGCTAAATGTAGAAAATCTTTTAGATGAAAAGTCACGCGCACTAACGATTCTTAATGTAGACATTTCAGAAACTTGATGTTGGTTGCGCGCTTAGAAAACGTGCTATGGCTGACCTTGAAATGCAAAATGAGCCCAGAGACAGGCCCACTTTTTCCATAAAATCTGATTTTGTATCTGCTGTCTTATCCGAAATACAATACCACATCTCTGCAAACATGTCAACTTTTCGCAGTGATGTGGTATTGTATCTTGCATAAGACAATGTTCGCTTTACACAAAGGGCGCTGTGACACGGGCCCCAAGTCGAGGAGAGGTTTAAGCTGCCGCAAAACACAACCACAAGAGAGACGGGAGACGGTTGAACAAAAATTATCTTTTAATTAACCAAGAACTTAGGTTCTTCCAGGGCAGGGGTATCCATGGAGGCTTTGTTCCCCACATCTGTTTCAACGCTAGGCAACCTTAAACGGGGAAGACGGGACAGAAGAAAAGCAAAGACATTACAGAAGATGTTGGAAGGCTAACTCTCTCTTGGCCAAACTGTGCATCAGCACCTCGTTCTGAAAGAGTTTGTACTCAGGACCATTCAGCCTTGAGTGAAGTAGAGCTCCCAGTTTTATGATGACATCCATTAGGCCATTATTGGCTACAGCTGTGGGTGGTTCCACATTTGGAGAGTGAGCAGGTGGAAGTGCTCATGATTGAACACAACTGCTGTTTAACACAACATTCCACATTTGAACAAAGTTTCCTTTATAGAAGAGACAGACCTAAAAAAATTACAACTTTCAAATGAGTCTCAAACTGCAAACACCACTCAGAACATACCCCTTTCTTCAATACTGCTAAAAGCAATACAGAAAGGTCATCAACAACACAGAGATCACAACCAAAGTCGCTGCTCTGTGCCCAATTCACGCTCTGAAAGGAGCATCATATCTCGTCATCGTGGGTTGGGAGACAAACACTTTCGAAACACATTTCCAAGCAAAGAACTATAGAAATGATCCCTGAAAATATAGTCTTAACGCTTTAGCAAAACTCAATCGGCATTCCATTCTGATGCGCATCTCCTCTAAAATGGTTTTGCGTAGTTGAATTCTGTGGGCTTTAAGGTTTACGGATCATTTTAGCGCATACATCGGAGCCAAAGGCACTTCCACAATCTCATTGAAGCCTACTGTTAAGATATGTAGAATGCAAACAAAAGTCCTTAAAGTCATACTTTTTTGCAGCATTGCTACCCGTGTGATGCTTTGTGGTCCACTCGTTGAAGCTAAATGTAGAAAATCTTTTAGATGAAAAGTCACGCGCACTAACGATTCTTAATGTAGACATTTCAGAAACTTGATGTTGGTTGCGCGCTTAGAAAACGTGCTATGGCTGACCTTGAAATGTGAAATGAGCCCAGAGACAGGCCCACTTTATCCATAAAATCTGATTTTGTATCTGCTGTCTTATCCGAAATACAATACCACATCTCTGCAAACATGTCAACTTTTCGCAGTGATGTGGTATTGTATCTTGCATAAGACAATGTTCGCTTTACACAAAGGGCGCTGTGACACGGGCCCCAAGTCGAGGAGAGGTTTAAGCTGCCGCAAAACACAACCACAAGAGAGACGGGAGACGGTTGAACAAAAATGATCTTTTAATTAACCAAGAGCTTAGGTTCTTCCAGGGCTGGGGTATCCATGGAGGCTTTGTTCCCCACATCTGTTTCAACGCTAGGCCACCTTAAACTGGGAAGACGGGACAGAAGAAAAGCAAAGACATTACAGAAGATGTTGGAAGGCTAACTCTCTCTTGGCCAAACTGTGCTCAGCACCTCGTTCTGAAAGAGTTTGTACTCAGGACCATTCAGCCTTGAGTGAAGTAGAGCTCCCAGTTTTATGATGACATCCATTAGGCCATCATTGGCTACAGCTGTGGGTGGTTCCACATTTGGAGATTGAGCAGGTGGAAGTGCTCATGATTGAACACAACTGCTGTTTAACACAACATTCCACATTTGAACAAAGTTTCCTTTATAGAAGAGACAGACCCAAAAAAATTACAACTTTCAAATGAGTCTCAAACGGCAAACACCACTCAGAACATACCCCTTTCTTCAATACTGCTAAAAGCAATACAGAACGGTCATCAACAACACAGAGATCACAACCAAAGTCGCTGCTCTGTGCCCAATTCACGCTCTGAAAGGAGCATCATATCTCGTCATCGTGGGTTGGGAGACAAACACTTTCAAAACACATTTCCAAGCAAAGAACTATAGAAATGATCCCTGAAAATATAGTCTTAACACTTTATCAAAACTCAATCGGCATTCCATTCTGATGCACCTCTCCTCTAAAATGGTTTTGCGTAGTTGAATTCTGTGGGCTTTAAGGTTTACGGATCATTTTAGTGCATACATCGGAGCCAAAGGCACTTCCACAATCTCCTTGAAGCCTACTGTTAAGATATGTGGAATGCAAACAAAAGTCCTTAAAGTCATACATTTTTGCAGCATTGCTACCGTGTGATGCTTTGTGGTCCACTCGTTGAAGCTAAATGTAGAAAATCTTTTAGATGAAAAGTCACGCGCACTAACGATTCTTAATGTAGACATTTCAGAAACTTGATGTTGGTTGCGCGCTTAGAAAACGTGCTATGGCTGACCTTGAAATGTGAAATGAGCCCAGAGACAGGCCCACTTTTTCCATAAAATCTGATTTTGTATCTGCTGTCTTATCCGAAATACAATACCACATCTCTGCAAACATGTCAACTTTTCGCAGTGATGTGGTATTGTATCTTGCATAAGACAATGTTCGCTTTACACAAAGGGCGCTGTGACACGGGCCCCAAGTCGAGGAGAGGTTTAAGCTGCCGCAAAACACAACCACAAGAGAGACGGGAGACGGTTGAACAAAAATGATCTTTTAATTAACCAAGAACTTAGGTTCTTCCAGGGCAGGGGTATCCATGGAGGCTTTGTTCCCCACATCTGTTTCAACGCTAGGCCACCTTAAACTGGGAAGACGGGACAGAAGAAAAGCAAAGACATTACAGAAGATGTTGGAAGGCTAACTCTCTCTTGGCCAAACTGTGCTCAGCACCTCGTTCTGAAAGAGTTTGTACTCAGGACCATTCAGCCTTGAGTGAAGTAGAGCTCCCAGTTTTATGATGACATCCATTAGGCCATCATTGGCTACAGCTGTGGGTGGTTCAACATTTGGAGAGTGAGCAGGTGGAAGTGCTCATGATTGAACACAACTGCTGTTTAACACAACATTCCACATTTGAACAAAGTTTCCTTTATAGAAGAGACAGACCTAAAAAGATTACAACTTTCAAATGAATCTCAAACGGCAAACACCACTCAGAACATACCCCTTTCTTCAATACTGCTAAAAGCAAAACAGAACGGTCATCAACAACACAGAGTTCACAACCAAAGTCGCTGCTCTGTGCCCAATTCACGCTCTGAAAGAGCATCATATCTCGTCATCGTGGGTTGGGAGACAAACACTTTCGAAACACATTTCCAAGCAAAGAACTATAGAAATGATCCCTGAAAATATAGTCTTAACGCTTTATCAAAACTCAATCGGCATTCCATTCTGATGCGCATCTCCTCTAAAATGGTTTTGCGTAGTTGAATTCTGTGGGCTTTAAGGTTTACCGATCATTTTAGCACAAACATCGGAGCCAAAGGCACTTCCACAATCTCATTGAAGCCTACTGTTAAGATATGTGGAATGCAAACAACAGTCCTTAAAGTCATACTTTTTTGCAGCATTGCTACCCGTGTGATGCTTTGTGGTCCACTCGTTGAAGCTAAATGTAGAAAATCTTTTAGATGAAAAGTCACGCGCACTAACGATTCTTAATGTAGACATTTCAGAAACTTGATGTTGGTTGCGCGCTTAGAAAACGTGCTATGGCTGACCTTGAAATGCAAAATGAGCCCAGAGACAGGCCCACTTTTTCCATAAAATCTGATTTTGTATCTGCTGTCTTATCCGAAATACAATACCACATCTCTGCAAACATGTCAACTTTTCGCAGTGATGTGGTATTGTATCTTGCATAAGACAATGTTCGCTTTACACAAAGGGCGCTGTGACACGGGCCCCAAGTCGAGGAGAGGTTTAAGCTGCCGCAAAACACAACCACAAGAGAGACGGGAGACGGTTGAACAAAAATTATCTTTTAATTAACCAAGAACTTAGGTTCTTCCAGGGCAGGGGTATCCATGGAGGCTTTGTTCCCCACATCTGTTTCAACGCTAGGCAACCTTAAACGGGGAAGACGGGACAGAAGAAAAGCAAAGACATTACAGAAGATGTTGGAAGGCTAACTCTCTCTTGGCCAAACTGTGCATCAGCACCTCGTTCTGAAAGAGTTTGTACTCAGGACCATTCAGCCTTGAGTGAAGTAGAGCTCCCAGTTTTATGATGACATCCATTAGGCCATTATTGGCTACAGCTGTGGGTGGTTCCACATTTGGAGAGTGAGCAGGTGGAAGTGCTCATGATTGAACACAACTGCTGTTTAACACAACATTCCACATTTGAACAAAGTTTCCTTTATAGAAGAGACAGACCTAAAAAAATTACAACTTTCAAATGAGTCTCAAACTGCAAACACCACTCAGAACATACCCCTTTCTTCAATACTGCTAAAAGCAATACAGAAAGGTCATCAACAACACAGAGATCACAACCAAAGTCGCTGCTCTGTGCCCAATTCACGCTCTGAAAGGAGCATCATATCTCGTCATCGTGGGTTGGGAGACAAACACTTTCGAAACACATTTCCAAGCAAAGAACTATAGAAATGATCCCTGAAAATATAGTCTTAACGCTTTAGCAAAACTCAATCGGCATTCCATTCTGATGCGCATCTCCTCTAAAATGGTTTTGCGTAGTTGAATTCTGTGGGCTTTAAGGTTTACGGATCATTTTAGCACATACATCGGAGCCAAAGGCACTTCCACAATCTCATTGAAGCCTACTGTTAAGATATGTGGAATGCAAACAACAGTCCTTAAAGTCATACTTTTTTGCAGCATTGCTACCCGTGTGATGCTTTGTGGTCCACTCGTTGAAGCTAAATGTAGAAAATCTTTTAGATGAAAAGTCACGCGCACTAACGATTCTTAATGTAGACATTTCAGAAACTTGATGTTGGTTGCGCGCTTAGAAAACGTGCTATGGCTGACCTTGAAATGTGAAATGAGCCCAGAGACAGGCCCACTTTATCCATAAAATCTGATTTTGTATCTGCTGTCTTATCCGAAATACAATACCACATCTCTGCAAACATGTCAACTTTTCGCAGTGATGTGGTATTGTATCTTGCATAAGACAATGTTCGCTTTACACAAAGGGCGCTGTGACACAGGCCCCAAGTCGAGGAGAGGTTTAAGCTGCCGCAAAACACAACCACAAGAGAGACGGGAGACGGTTGAACAAAAATGATCTTTTAATTAACCAAGAGCTTAGGTTCTTCCAGGGCTGGGGTATCCATGGAGGCTTTGTTCCCCACATCTGTTTCAACGCTAGGCCACCTTAAACTGGGAAGACGGGACAGAAGAAAAGCAAAGACATTACAGAAGATGTTGGAAGGCTAACTCTCTCTTGGCCAAACTGTGCTCAGCACCTCGTTCTGAAAGAGTTTGTACTCAGGACCATTCAGCCTTGAGTGAAGTAGAGCTCCCAGTTTTATGATGACATCCATTAGGCCATCATTGGCTACAGCTGTGGGTGGTTCCACATTTGGAGAGTGAGCAGGTGGAAGTGCTCATGATTGACCACAACTGCTGTTTAACACAACATTCCACATTTGAACAAAGTTTCCTTTATAGAAGAGACAGACCTAAAAAGATTACAACTTTCAAATGAGTCTCAAACGGCAAACACCACTCAGAACATACCCCTTTCTTCAATACTGCTAAAAGCAATACAGAACGGTCATCAACAACACAGAGATCACAACCAAAGTCGCTGCTCTGTGCCCAATTCACGCTCTGAAAGGAGCATCATATCTCGTCATCGTGGGTTGGGAGACAAACACTTTCGAAACACATTTCCAAGCAAAGAACTATAGAAATGATCCCTGAAAATATAGTCTTAACGCTTTATCAAAACTCAATCGGCATTCCATTCTGATGCCCCTCTCCTCTAAAATGGTTTTGCGTAGTTGAATTCTGTGGGCTTTAAGGTTTACGGATCATTTTAGCGCATACATCGGAGCCAAAGGCACTTCCACAATCTCATTGAAGCCTACTGTTAAGATATGTAGAATGCAAACAAAAGTCCTTAAAGTCATACTTTTTTGCAGCATTGCTACCCGTGTGATGCTTTGTGGTCCACTCGTTGAAGCTAAATGTAGAAAATCTTTTAGATGAAAAGTCACGCGCACTAACGATTCTTAATGTAGACATTTCAGAAACTTGATGTTGGTTGCGCGCTTAGAAAACGTGCTATGGCTGACCTTGAAATGTGAAATGAGCCCAGAGACAGGCCCACTTTATCCATAAAATCTGATTTTGTATCTGCTGTCTTATCCGAAATACAATACCACATCTCTGCAAACATGTCAACTTTTCGCAGTGATGTGGTATTGTATCTTGCATAAGACAATGTTCGCTTTACACAAAGGGCGCTGTGACACAGGCCCCAAGTCGAGGAGAGGTTTAAGCTGCCGCAAAACACAACCACAAGAGAGACGGGAGACGGTTGAACAAAAATTATCTTTTAATTAACCAAGAGCTTAGGTTCTTCCAGGGCTGGGGTATCCATGGAGGCTTTGTTCCCCACATCTGTTTCAACGCTAGGCCACCTTAAACTGGGAAGACGGGACAGAAGAAAAGCAAAGACATTACAGAAGATGTTGGAAGGCTAACTCTCTCTTGGCCAAACTGTGCTCAGCACCTCGTTCTGAAAGAGTTTGTACTCAGGACCATTCAGCCTTGAGTGAAGTAGAGCTCCCAGTTTTATGATGACATCCATTAGGCCATCATTGGCTACAGCTGTGAGTGGTTCCAAATTTGGAGAGTGAGCAGGTGGAAGTGCTCATGATTGAACACAACTGCTGTTTAACACAACATTCCACATTTGAACAAAGTTTCCTTTATAGAAGAGACAGACCTAAAAAGATTACAAATTTCAAATGAGTCTCAAACGGCAAACACCACTCAGAACATACCCCTTTCTTCAATACTGCTAAAAGCAATACAGAACGGTCATCAACAACACAGAGATCACAACCAAAGTCGCTGCTCTGTGCCCAATTCACGCTCTGAAAGGAGCATCATATCTCGTCATCGTGGGTTGGGAGACAAACACTTTCGAAACACATTTCCAAGCAAAGAACTATAGAAATGATTCCTGAAAATATAGTCTTAACGCTTTATCAAAACTCAATCGGCATTCCATTCTGATGCCCCTCTCCTCTAAAATGGTTTTGCGTAGTTGAATTCTGTGGGCTTTAAGGTTTACGGATCATTTTAGCGCATACATCGGAGCCAAAGGCACTTCCACAATCTCATTGAAGCCTACTGTTAAGATATGTAGAATGCAAACAAAAGTCCTTAAAGTCATACTTTTTTGCAGCATTGCTACCCGTGTGATGCTTTGTGGTCCACTCGTTGAAGCTAAATGTAGAAAATCTTTTAGATGAAAAGTCACGCGCACTAACGATTCTTAATGTAGACATTTCAGAAACTTGATGTTGGTTGCGCGCTTAGAAAACGTGCTATGGCTGACCTTGAAATGCGAAATGAGCCCAGAGACAGGCCCACTTTTTCCATAAAATCTGATTTTGTATCTGCTGTCTTATCCGAAATACAATACCACATCTCTGCAAACATGTCAACTTTTCGCAGTGATGTGGTATTGTATCTTGCATAAGACAATGTTCGCTTTACACAAAGGGCGCTGTGACACGGGCCCCAACTCGAGGAGAGGTTTAAGCTGCCGCAAAACACAACCACAAGAGAGACGGGAGACGGTTGAACAAAAATGATCTTTTAATTAACCAAGAGCTTAGGTTCTTCCAGGGCTGGGGTATCCATGGAGGCTTTGTTCCCCACATCTGTTTCAACGCTAGGCCACCTTAAACTGGGAAGACGGGACAGAAGAAAAGCAAAGACATTACAGAAGATGTTGGAAGGCTAACTCTCTCTTGGCCAAACTGTGCATCAGCACCTCGTTCTGAAAGAGTTTGTACTCAGGACCATTCAGCCTTGAGTGAAGTAGAGCTCCCAGTTTTATGATGACATCCATTAGGCCATCATTGGCTACAGTTGTGGGTGGTTCCACATTTGGAGAGTGAGCAGGTGGAAGTGCTCATGATTGAACACAACTGCTGTTTAACACAACAATCCACATTTGAACAAAGTTTCCTTTATAGAAGAGACAGACCCAAAAAAATTACAACTTTCAAATGAGTCTCAAACGGCAAACACCACTCAGAACATACCCCTTTCTTCAATACTGTTAAAAGCAATACAGAACGGTCATCAACAACACAGAGATCACAACCAAAGTCGCTGCTCTGTGCCATATTCACGCTCTGAAAGGAGCATCATATCTCGTCATCGTGGGTTGGGAGACAAACACTTTCGAAACACATTTCCAAGCAAAGAACTATAGAAATGATCCCTGAAAATATAGTCTTAACGCTTTATCAAAACTCAATCGGCATTCCATTCTGATGCGCATCTCCTCTAAAATGGTTTTGCGTAGTTGAATTCTGTGGGCTTTAAGGTTTACCGATCATTTTAGCACAAACATCGGAGCCAAAGGCACTTCCACAATCTCATTGAAGCCTACTGTTAAGATATGTGGAATGCAAACAACAGTCCTTAAAGTCATACTTTTTTGCAGCATTGCTACCCGTGTGATGCTTTGTGGTCCACTCGTTGAAGCTAAATGTAGAAAATCTTTTAGATGAAAAGTCACGCGCACTAACGATTCTTAATGTAGACATTTCAGAAACTTGATGTTGGTTGCGCGCTTAGAAAACGTGCTATGGCTGACCTTGAAATGTGAAATGAGCCCAGAGACAGGCCCACTTTATCCATAAAATCTGATTTTGTATCTGCTGTCTTATCCGAAATACAATACCACATCTCTGCAAACATGTCAACTTTTCGCAGTGATGTGGTATTGTATCTTGCATAAGACAATGTTCGCTTTACACAAAGGGCGCTGTGACACGGGCCCCAAGTCGAGGAGAGGTTTAAGCTGCCGCAAAACACAACCACAAGAGAGACGGGAGACGGTTGAACAAAAATTATCTTTTAATTAACCAAGAACTTAGGTTCTTCCAGGGCAGGGGTATCCATGGAGGCTTTGTTCCCCACATCTGTTTCAACGCTAGGCCACCTTAAACGGGGAAGACGGGACAGAAGAAAAGCAAAGACATTACAGAAGATGTTGGAAGGCTAACTCTCTCTTGGCCAAACTGTGCATCAGCACCTCGTTCTGAAAGAGTTTGTACTCAGGACCATTCAGCCTTGAGTGAAGTAGAGCTCCCAGTTTTATGATGACATCCATTAGGCCATTATTGGCTACAGCTGTGGGTGGTTCCACATTTGGAGAGTGAGCAGGTGGAAGTGCTCATGATTGAACACAACTGCTGTTTAACACAACATTCCACATTTGAACAAAGTTTCCTTTATAGAAGAGACAGACCTAAAAAAATTACAACTTTCAAATGAGTCTCAAACTGCAAACACCACTCAGAACATACCCCTTTCTTCAATACTGCTAAAAGCAATACAGAACGGTCATCAACAACACAGAGATCACAACCAAAGTCGCTGCTCTGTGCCCAATTCACGCTCTGAAAGGAGCATCATATCTCGTCATCGTGGGTTGGGAGACAAACACTTTCGAAACACATTTCCAAGCAAAGAACTATAGAAATGATCCCTGAAAATATAGTCTTAACGCTTTATCAAAACTCAATCGGCATTCCATTCTGATGCGCATCTCCTCTAAAATGGTTTTGCGTAGTTGAATTCTGTGGGCTTTAAGGTTTACGGATCATTTTAGCACATACATCGGAGCCAAAGGCATTTCCACAATCTCATTGAAGCCTACTGTTAAGATATGTGGAATGCAAACAACAGTCCTTAAAGTCATACTTTTTTGCAGCATTGCTACCCGTGTGATGCTTTGTGGTCCACTCGTTGAAGCTAAATGTAGAAAATCTTTTAGATGAAAAGTCACGCGCACTAACGATTCTTAATGTAGACATTTCAGAAACTTGATGTTGGTTGCGCGCTTAGAAAACGTGCTATGGCTGACCTTGAAATGTGAAATGAGCCCAGAGACAGGCCCACTTTATCCATAAAATCTGATTTTGTATCTGCTGTCTTATCCGAAATACAATACCACATCTCTGCAAACATGTCAACTTTTCGCAGTGATGTGGTATTGTATCTTGCATAAGACAATGTTCGCTTTACACAAAGGGCGCTGTGACACGGGCCCCAAGTCGAGGAGAGGTTTAAGCTGCCGCAAAACACAACCACAAGAGAGACGGGAGACAGTTGAACAAAAATTATCTTTTAATTAACCAAGAACTTAGGTTCTTCCAGGGCAGGTGTATCCATGGAGGCTTTGTTCCCCACATCTGTTTCAACGCTAGGCCACCTTAAACAGGGAAGACGGGACAGAAGAAAAGCAAAGACATTACAGAAGATGTTGGAAGGCTAACTCTCTCTTGGCCAAACTGTGCATCAGCACCTCGTTCTGAAAGAGTTTGTACTCAGGACCATTCAGCCTTGAGTGAAGTAGAGCTCCCAGTTTTATGATGACATCCATTAGGCCATCATTGGCTACAGCTGTGGGTGGTTCCACATTTGGAGAGTGAGCAGGTGGAAGTGCTCATGATTGAACACAACTGCTGTTTAACACAACATTCCACATTTGAACAAAGTTTCCTTTATAGAAGAGACAGACCTAAAAAAATTACAACTTTCAAATGAGTCTCAAACTGCATACACCACTCAGAACATACCCCTTTCTTCAATACTGCTAAAAGCAATACAGAAAGGTCATCAACAACACAGAGATCACAACCAAAGTCGCTGCTCTGTGCCCAATTCACGCTCTGAAAGGAGCATCATATCTCGTCATCGTGGGTTGGGAGACAAACACTTTCGAAACACATTTCCAAGCAAAGAACTATAGAAATGATCCCTGAAAATATAGTCTTAACGCTTTATCAAAACTCAATCGGCATTCCATTCTGATGCGCATCTCCTCTAAAATGGTTTTGCGTAGTTGAATTCTGTGGGCTTTAAGGTTTACGGATCATTTTAGCACATACATCGGAGCCAAAGGCACTTCCACAATCTCATTGAAGCCTACTGTTAAGATATGTGGAATGCAAACAACAGTCCTTAAAGTCATACTTTTTTGCAGCATTGCTACCCGTGTGATGCTTTGTGGTCCACTCGTTGAAGCTAAATGTAGAAAATCTTTTAGATGAAAAGTCACGCGCACTAACGATTCTTAATGTAGACATTTCAGAAACTTGATGTTGGTTGCGCGCTTAGAAAACGTGCTATGGCTGACCTTGAAATGTGAAATGAGCCCAGAGACAGGCCCACTTTATCCATAAAATCTGATTTTGTATCTGCTGTCTTATCCGAAATACAATACCACATCTCTGCAAACATGTCAACTTTTCGCAGTGATGTGGTATTGTATCTTGCATAAGACAATGTTCGCTTTACACAAAGGGCGCTGTGACACAGGCCCCAAGTCGAGGAGAGGTTTAAGCTGCCGCAAAACACAACCACAAGAGAGACGGGAGACGGTTGAACAAAAATGATCTTTTAATTAACCAAGAGCTTAGGTTCTTCCAGGGCTGGGGTATCCATGGAGGCTTTGTTCCCCACATCTGTTTCAACGCTAGGCCACCTTAAACTGGGAAGACGGGACAGAAGAAAAGCAAAGACATTACAGAAGATGTTGGAAGGCTAACTCTCTCTTGGCCAAACTGTGCTCAGCACCTCGTTCTGAAAGAGTTTGTACTCAGGACCATTCAGCCTTGAGTGAAGTAGAGCTCCCAGTTTTATGATGACATCCATTAGGCCATCATTGGCTACAGCTGTGGGTGGTTCCACATTTGGAGAGTGAGCAGGTGGAAGTGCTCATGATTGAACACAACTGCTGTTTAACACAACATTCCACATTTGAACAAAGTTTCCTTTATAGAAGAGACAGACCTAAAAAGATTACAACTTTCAAATGAGTCTCAAACGGCAAACACCACTCAGAACATACCCCTTTCTTCAATACTGCTAAAAGCAATACAGAACGGTCATCAACAACACAGAGATCACAACCAAAGTCGCTGCTCTGTGCCCAATTCACGCTCTGAAAGGAGCATCATATCTCGTCATCGTGGGTTGGGAGACAAACACTTTCGAAACACATTTCCAAGCAAAGAACTATAGAAATGATCCCTGAAAATATAGTCTTAACGCTTTATCAAAACTCAATCGGCATTCCATTCTGATGCCCCTCTCCTCTAAAATGGTTTTGCGTAGTTGAATTCTGTGGGCTTTAAGGTTTACGGATCATTTTAGCGCATACATCGGAGCCAAAGGCACTTCCACAATCTCATTGAAGCCTACTGTTAAGATATGTAGAATGCAAACAAAAGTCCTTAAAGTCATACTTTTTTGCAGCATTGCTACCCGTGTGATGCTTTGTGGTCCACTCGTTGAAGCTAAATGTAGAAAATCTTTTAGATGAAAAGTCACGCGCACTAACGATTCTTAATGTAGACATTTCAGAAACTTGATGTTGGTTGCGCGCTTAGAAAATGTGCTATGGCTGACCTTGAAATGTGAAATGAGCCCAGAGACAGGCCCACTTTATCCATAAAATCTGATTTTGTATCTGCTGTCTTATCCGAAATACAATACCACATCTCTGCAAACATGTCAACTTTTCGCAGTGATGTGGTATTGTATCTTGCATAAGACAATGTTCGCTTTACACAAAGGGCGCTGTGACACAGGCCCCAAGTCGAGGAGAGGTTTAAGCTGCCGCAAAACACAACCACAAGAGAGACGGGAGACGGTTGAACAAAAATTATCTTTTAATTAACCAAGAGCTTAGGTTCTTCCAGGGCTGGGGTATCCATGGAGGCTTTGTTCCCCACATCTGTTTCAACGCTAGGCCACCTTAAACTGGGAAGACGGGACAGAAGAAAAGCAAAGACATTACAGAAGATGTTGGAAGGCTAACTCTCTCTTGGCCAAACTGTGCTCAGCACCTCGTTCTGAAAGAGTTTGTACTCAGGACCATTCAGCCTTGAGTGAAGTAGAGCTCCCAGTTTTATGATGACATCCATTAGGCCATCATTGGCTACAGCTGTGGGTGGTTCCACATTTGGAGAGTGAGCAGGTGGAAGTGCTCATGATTGAACACAACTGCTGTTTAACACAACATTCCACATTTGAACAAAGTTTCCTTTATAGAAGAGACAGACCTAAAAAGATTACAAATTTCAAATGAGTCTCAAACGGCAAACACCACTCAGAACATACCCCTTTCTTCAATACTGCTAAAAGCAATACAGAACGGTCATCAACAACACAGAGATCACAACCAAAGTCGCTGCTCTGTGCCCAATTCACGCTCTGAAAGGAGCATCATATCTCGTCATCGTGGGTTGGGAGACAAACACTTTCGAAACACATTTCCAAGCAAAGAACTATAGAAATGATCCCTGAAAATATAGTCTTAACGCTTTATCAAAACTCAATCGGCATTCCATTCTGATGCCCCTCTCCTCTAAAATGGTTTTGCGTAGTTGAATTCTGTGGGCTTTAAGGTTTACGGATCATTTTAGCGCATACATCGGAGCCAAAGGCACTTCCACAATCTCATTGAAGCCTACTGTTAAGATATGTAGAATGCAAACAAAAGTCCTTAAAGTCATACTTTTTTGCAGCATTGCTACCCGTGTGATGCTTTGTGGTCCACTCGTTGAAGCTAAATGTAGAAAATCTTTTAGATGAAAAGTCACGCGCACTAACGATTCTTAATGTAGACATTTCAGAAACTTGATGTTGGTTGCGCGCTTAGAAAACGTGCTATGGCTGACCTTGAAATGTGAAATGAGCCCAGAGACAGGCCCACTTTATCCATAAAATCTGATTTTGTATCTGCTGTCTTATCCGAAATACAATACCACATCTCTGCAAACATGTCAACTTTTCGCAGTGATGTGGTATTGTATCTTGCATAAGACAATGTTCGCTTTACACAAAGGGCGCTGTGACACAGGCCCCAAGTCGAGGAGAGGTTTAAGCTGCCGCAAAACACAACCACAAGAGAGACGGGAGACGGTTGAACAAAAATTATCTTTTAATTAACCAAGAGCTTAGGTTCTTCCAGGGCTGGGGTATCCATGGAGGCTTTGTTCCCCACATCTGTTTCAACGCTAGGCCACCTTAAACTGGGAAGACGGGACAGAAGAAAAGCAAAGACATTACAGAAGATGTTGGAAGGCTAACTCTCTCTTGGCCAAACTGTGCTCAGCACCTCGTTCTGAAAGAGTTTGTACTCAGGACCATTCAGCCTTGAGTGAAGTAGAGCTCCCAGTTTTATGATGACATCCATTAGGCCATCATTGGCTACAGCTGTGAGTGGTTCCAAATTTGGAGAGTGAGCAGGTGGAAGTGCTCATGATTGAACACAACTGCTGTTTAACACAACATTCCACATTTGAACAAAGTTTCCTTTATAGAAGAGACAGACCTAAAAAGATTACAAATTTCAAATGAGTCTCAAACGGCAAACACCACTCAGAACATACCCCTTTCTTCAATACTGCTAAAAGCAATACAGAACGGTCATCAACAACACAGAGATCACAACCAAAGTCGCTGCTCTGTGCCCAATTCACGCTCTGAAAGGAGCATCATATCTCGTCATCGTGGGTTGGGAGACAAACACTTTCGAAACACATTTCCAAGCAAAGAACTATAGAAATGATTCCTGAAAATATAGTCTTAACGCTTTATCAAAACTCAATCGGCATTCCATTCTGATGCCCCTCTCCTCTAAAATGGTTTTGCGTAGTTGAATTCTGTGGGCTTTAAGGTTTACGGATCATTTTAGCGCATACATCGGAGCCAAAGGCACTTCCACAATCTCATTGAAGCCTACTGTTAAGATATGTAGAATGCAAACAAAAGTCCTTAAAGTCATACTTTTTTGCAGCATTGCTACCCGTGTGATGCTTTGTGGTCCACTCGTTGAAGCTAAATGTAGAAAATCTTTTAGATGAAAAGTCACGCGCACTAACGATTCTTAATGTAGACATTTCAGAAACTTGATGTTGGTTGCGCGCTTAGAAAACGTGCTATGGCTGACCTTGAAATGCGAAATGAGCCCAGAGACAGGCCCACTTTTTCCATAAAATCTGATTTTGTATCTGCTGTCTTATCCGAAATACAATACCACATCTCTGCAAACATGTCAACTTTTCGCAGTGATGTGGTATTGTATCTTGCATAAGACAATGTTCGCTTTACACAAAGGGCGCTGTGACACGGGCCCCAACTCGAGGAGAGGTTTAAGCTGCCGCAAAACACAACCACAAGAGAGACGGGAGACGGTTGAACAAAAATGATCTTTTAATTAACCAAGAGCTTAGGTTCTTCCAGGGCTGGGGTATCCATGGAGGCTTTGTTCCCCACATCTGTTTCAACGCTAGGCCACCTTAAACTGGGAAGACGGGACAGAAGAAAAGCAAAGACATTACAGAAGATGTTGGAAGGCTAACTCTCTCTTGGCCAAACTGTGCATCAGCACCTCGTTCTGAAAGAGTTTGTACTCAGGACCATTCAGCCTTGAGTGAAGTAGAGCTCCCAGTTTTATGATGACATCCATTAGGCCATCATTGGCTACAGTTGTGGGTGGTTCCACATTTGGAGAGTGAGCAGGTGGAAGTGCTCATGATTGAACACAACTGCTGTTTAACACAACAATCCACATTTGAACAAAGTTTCCTTTATAGAAGAGACAGACCCAAAAAAATTACAACTTTCAAATGAGTCTCAAACGGCAAACACCACTCAGAACATACCCCTTTCTTCAATACTGTTAAAAGCAATACAGAACGGTCATCAACAACACAGAGATCACAACCAAAGTCGCTGCTCTGTGCCATATTCACGCTCTGAAAGGAGCATCATATCTCGTCATCGTGGGTTGGGAGACAAACACTTTCGAAACACATTTCCAAGCAAAGAACTATAGAAATGATCCCTGAAAATATAGTCTTAACGCTTTATCAAAACTCAATCGGCATTCCATTCTGATGCGCATCTCCTCTAAAATGGTTTTGCGTAGTTGAATTCTGTGGGCTTTAAGGTTTACCGATCATTTTAGCACAAACATCGGAGCCAAAGGCACTTCCACAATCTCATTGAAGCCTACTGTTAAGATATGTGGAATGCAAACAACAGTCCTTAAAGTCATACTTTTTTGCAGCATTGCTACCCGTGTGATGCTTTGTGGTCCACTCGTTGAAGCTAAATGTAGAAAATCTTTTAGATGAAAAGTCACGCGCACTAACGATTCTTAATGTAGACATTTCAGAAACTTGATGTTGGTTGCGCGCTTAGAAAACGTGCTATGGCTGACCTTGAAATGTGAAATGAGCCCAGAGACAGGCCCACTTTATCCATAAAATCTGATTTTGTATCTGCTGTCTTATCCGAAATACAATACCACATCTCTGCAAACATGTCAACTTTTCGCAGTGATGTGGTATTGTATCTTGCATAAGACAATGTTCGCTTTACACAAAGGGCGCTGTGACACGGGCCCCAAGTCGAGGAGAGGTTTAAGCTGCCGCAAAACACAACCACAAGAGAGACGGGAGACGGTTGAACAAAAATTATCTTTTAATTAACCAAGAACTTAGGTTCTTCCAGGGCAGGGGTATCCATGGAGGCTTTGTTCCCCACATCTGTTTCAACGCTAGGCCACCTTAAACGGGGAAGACGGGACAGAAGAAAAGCAAAGACATTACAGAAGATGTTGGAAGGCTAACTCTCTCTTGGCCAAACTGTGCATCAGCACCTCGTTCTGAAAGAGTTTGTACTCAGGACCATTCAGCCTTGAGTGAAGTAGAGCTCCCAGTTTTATGATGACATCCATTAGGCCATTATTGGCTACAGCTGTGGGTGGTTCCACATTTGGAGAGTGAGCAGGTGGAAGTGCTCATGATTGAACACAACTGCTGTTTAACACAACATTCCACATTTGAACAAAGTTTCCTTTATAGAAGAGACAGACCTAAAAAAATTACAACTTTCAAATGAGTCTCAAACTGCAAACACCACTCAGAACATACCCCTTTCTTCAATACTGCTAAAAGCAATACAGAACGGTCATCAACAACACAGAGATCACAACCAAAGTCGCTGCTCTGTGCCCAATTCACGCTCTGAAAGGAGCATCATATCTCGTCATCGTGGGTTGGGAGACAAACACTTTCGAAACACATTTCCAAGCAAAGAACTATAGAAATGATCCCTGAAAATATAGTCTTAACGCTTTATCAAAACTCAATCGGCATTCCATTCTGATGCGCATCTCCTCTAAAATGGTTTTGCGTAGTTGAATTCTGTGGGCTTTAAGGTTTACGGATCATTTTAGCACATACATCGGAGCCAAAGGCATTTCCACAATCTCATTGAAGCCTACTGTTAAGATATGTGGAATGCAAACAACAGTCCTTAAAGTCATACTTTTTTGCAGCATTGCTACCCGTGTGATGCTTTGTGGTCCACTCGTTGAAGCTAAATGTAGAAAATCTTTTAGATGAAAAGTCACGCGCACTAACGATTCTTAATGTAGACATTTCAGAAACTTGATGTTGGTTGCGCGCTTAGAAAACGTGCTATGGCTGACCTTGAAATGTGAAATGAGCCCAGAGACAGGCCCACTTTATCCATAAAATCTGATTTTGTATCTGCTGTCTTATCCGAAATACAATACCACATCTCTGCAAACATGTCAACTTTTCGCAGTGATGTGGTATTGTATCTTGCATAAGACAATGTTCGCTTTACACAAAGGGCGCTGTGACACGGGCCCCAAGTCGAGGAGAGGTTTAAGCTGCCGCAAAACACAACCACAAGAGAGACGGGAGACAGTTGAACAAAAATTATCTTTTAATTAACCAAGAACTTAGGTTCTTCCAGGGCAGGTGTATCCATGGAGGCTTTGTTCCCCACATCTGTTTCAACGCTAGGCCACCTTAAACAGGGAAGACGGGACAGAAGAAAAGCAAAGACATTACAGAAGATGTTGGAAGGCTAACTCTCTCTTGGCCAAACTGTGCATCAGCACCTCGTTCTGAAAGAGTTTGTACTCAGGACCATTCAGCCTTGAGTGAAGTAGAGCTCCCAGTTTTATGATGACATCCATTAGGCCATCATTGGCTACAGCTGTGGGTGGTTCCACATTTGGAGAGTGAGCAGGTGGAAGTGCTCATGATTGAACACAACTGCTGTTTAACACAACATTCCACATTTGAACAAAGTTTCCTTTATAGAAGAGACAGACCTAAAAAAATTACAACTTTCAAATGAGTCTCAAACTGCATACACCACTCAGAACATACCCCTTTCTTCAATACTGCTAAAAGCAATACAGAAAGGTCATCAACAACACAGAGATCACAACCAAAGTCGCTGCTCTGTGCCCAATTCACGCTCTGAAAGGAGCATCATATCTCGTCATCGTGGGTTGGGAGACAAACACTTTCGAAACACATTTCCAAGCAAAGAACTATAGAAATGATCCCTGAAAATATAGTCTTAACGCTTTATCAAAACTCAATCGGCATTCCATTCTGATGCGCATCTCCTCTAAAATGGTTTTGCGTAGTTGAATTCTGTGGGCTTTAAGGTTTACGGATCATTTTAGCACATACATCGGAGCCAAAGGCACTTCCACAATCTCATTGAAGCCTACTGTTAAGATATGTGGAATGCAAACAACAGTCCTTAAAGTCATACTTTTTTGCAGCATTGCTACCCGTGTGATGCTTTGTGGTCCACTCGTTGAAGCTAAATGTAGAAAATCTTTTAGATGAAAAGTCACGCGCACTAACGATTCTTAATGTAGACATTTCAGAAACTTGATGTTGGTTGCGCGCTTAGAAAACGTGCTATGGCTGACCTTGAAATGTGAAATGAGCCCAGAGACAGGCCCACTTTATCCATAAAATCTGATTTTGTATCTGCTGTCTTATCCGAAATACAATACCACATCTCTGCAAACATGTCAACTTTTCGCAGTGATGTGGTATTGTATCTTGCATAAGACAATGTTCGCTTTACACAAAGGGCGCTGTGACACAGGCCCCAAGTCGAGGAGAGGTTTAAGCTGCCGCAAAACACAACCACAAGAGAGACGGGAGACGGTTGAACAAAAATGATCTTTTAATTAACCAAGAGCTTAGGTTCTTCCAGGGCTGGGGTATCCATGGAGGCTTTGTTCCCCACATCTGTTTCAACGCTAGGCCACCTTAAACTGGGAAGACGGGACAGAAGAAAAGCAAAGACATTACAGAAGATGTTGGAAGGCTAACTCTCTCTTGGCCAAACTGTGCTCAGCACCTCGTTCTGAAAGAGTTTGTACTCAGGACCATTCAGCCTTGAGTGAAGTAGAGCTCCCAGTTTTATGATGACATCCATTAGGCCATCATTGGCTACAGCTGTGGGTGGTTCCACATTTGGAGAGTGAGCAGGTGGAAGTGCTCATGATTGAACACAACTGCTGTTTAACACAACATTCCACATTTGAACAAAGTTTCCTTTATAGAAGAGACAGACCTAAAAAGATTACAACTTTCAAATGAGTCTCAAACGGCAAACACCACTCAGAACATACCCCTTTCTTCAATACTGCTAAAAGCAATACAGAACGGTCATCAACAACACAGAGATCACAACCAAAGTCGCTGCTCTGTGCCCAATTCACGCTCTGAAAGGAGCATCATATCTCGTCATCGTGGGTTGGGAGACAAACACTTTCGAAACACATTTCCAAGCAAAGAACTATAGAAATGATCCCTGAAAATATAGTCTTAACGCTTTATCAAAACTCAATCGGCATTCCATTCTGATGCCCCTCTCCTCTAAAATGGTTTTGCGTAGTTGAATTCTGTGGGCTTTAAGGTTTACGGATCATTTTAGCGCATACATCGGAGCCAAAGGCACTTCCACAATCTCATTGAAGCCTACTGTTAAGATATGTAGAATGCAAACAAAAGTCCTTAAAGTCATACTTTTTTGCAGCATTGCTACCCGTGTGATGCTTTGTGGTCCACTCGTTGAAGCTAAATGTAGAAAATCTTTTAGATGAAAAGTCACGCGCACTAACGATTCTTAATGTAGACATTTCAGAAACTTGATGTTGGTTGCGCGCTTAGAAAATGTGCTATGGCTGACCTTGAAATGTGAAATGAGCCCAGAGACAGGCCCACTTTATCCATAAAATCTGATTTTGTATCTGCTGTCTTATCCGAAATACAATACCACATCTCTGCAAACATGTCAACTTTTCGCAGTGATGTGGTATTGTATCTTGCATAAGACAATGTTCGCTTTACACAAAGGGCGCTGTGACACAGGCCCCAAGTCGAGGAGAGGTTTAAGCTGCCGCAAAACACAACCACAAGAGAGACGGGAGACGGTTGAACAAAAATTATCTTTTAATTAACCAAGAGCTTAGGTTCTTCCAGGGCTGGGGTATCCATGGAGGCTTTGTTCCCCACATCTGTTTCAACGCTAGGCCACCTTAAACTGGGAAGACGGGACAGAAGAAAAGCAAAGACATTACAGAAGATGTTGGAAGGCTAACTCTCTCTTGGCCAAACTGTGCTCAGCACCTCGTTCTGAAAGAGTTTGTACTCAGGACCATTCAGCCTTGAGTGAAGTAGAGCTCCCAGTTTTATGATGACATCCATTAGGCCATCATTGGCTACAGCTGTGGGTGGTTCCACATTTGGAGAGTGAGCAGGTGGAAGTGCTCATGATTGAACACAACTGCTGTTTAACACAACATTCCACATTTGAACAAAGTTTCCTTTATAGAAGAGACAGACCTAAAAAGATTACAAATTTCAAATGAGTCTCAAACGGCAAACACCACTCAGAACATACCCCTTTCTTCAATACTGCTAAAAGCAATACAGAACGGTCATCAACAACACAGAGATCACAACCAAAGTCGCTGCTCTGTGCCCAATTCACGCTCTGAAAGGAGCATCATATCTCGTCATCGTGGGTTGGGAGACAAACACTTTCGAAACACATTTCCAAGCAAAGAACTATAGAAATGATTTCTGAAAATATAGTCTTAACGCTTTATCAAAACTCAATCGGCATTCCATTCTGATGCCCCTCTCCTCTAAAATGGTTTTGCGTAGTTGAATTCTGTGGGCTTTAAGGTTTACGGATCATTTTAGCGCATACATCGGAGCCAAAGGCACTTCCACAATCTCATTGAAGCCTACTGTTAAGATATGTAGAATGCAAACAAAAGTCCTTAAAGTCATACTTTTTTGCAGCATTGCTACCCGTGTGATGCTTTGTGGTCCACTCGTTGAAGCTAAATGTAGAAAATCTTTTAGATGAAAAGTCACGCGCACTAACGATTCTTAATGTAGACATTTCAGAAACTTGATGTTGGTTGCGCGCTTAGAAAACGTGCTATGGCTGACCTTGAAATGTGAAATGAGCCCAGAGACAGGCCCACTTTTTCCATAAAATCTGATTTTGTATCTGCTGTCTTATCCGAAATACAATACCACATCTCTGCAAACATGTCAACTTTTCGCAGTGATGTGGTATTGTATCTTGCATAAGACAATGTTCGCTTTACACAAAGGGCGCTGTGACACGGGCCCCAAGTCGAGGAGAGGTTTAAGCTGCCGCAAAACACAACCACAAGAGAGACGGGAGACGGTTGAACAAAAATTATCTTTTAATTAACCAAGAACTTAGGTTCTTCCAGGGCAGGGGTATCCATGGAGGCTTTGTTCCCCACATCTGTTTCAACGCTAGGCCACCTTAAACGGGGAAGACGGGACAGAAGAAAAGCAAAGACATTACAGAAGATGTTGGAAGGCTAACTATCTCTTAGCCAAACTGTGCATCAGCACCTCATTCTGAAAGAGTTTGTACTCAGGACCATTCAGCCTTGAGTGAAGTAGAGCTCCCAGTTTTATGATGACATCCATTAGGCCATCATTGGCTACAGCTGTGGGTGGTTCCACATTTGGAGAGTGAGCAGGTGGAAGTGCTCATGATTGAACACAACTGCTGTTTAACACAACATTCCACATTTGAACAAAGTTTCCTTTATAGAAGAGAAAGACCTAAAAAAATTACAACTTTCAAATGAGTCTCAAACGGCAAACACCACTCAGAACATACCCCTTTCTTCAATACTGCTAAAAGCAATACAGAACGGTCATCAACAACACAGAGATCACAACCAAAGTCGCTGCTCTGTGCCCAATTCACGCTCTGAAAGGAGCATCATATCTCGTCATCGTGGGTTGGGAGACAAACACTTTCGAAACACATTTCCAAGCAAAGAACTATAGAAATGATCCCTGAAAATATAGTCTTAACGCTTTATCAAAACTCTATCGGCATTCCATTCTGATGCGCATCTCCTCTAAAATGGTTTTGCGTAGTTGAATTCTGTGGGCTTTAAGGTTTACGGATCATTTTAGCACATACATCGGAGCCAAAGGCACTTCCACAATCTCATTGAAGCCTACTGTTAAGATATGTGGAATGCAAACAACAGTCCTTAAAGTCATACTTTTTTGCAGCATTGCTACCCGTGTGATGCTTTGTGGTCCACTCGTTGAAGCTAAATGTAGAAAATCTTTTAGATGAAAAGTCACGCGCACTAACGATTCTTAATGTAGACATTTCAGAAACTTGATGTTGGTTGCGCGCTTAGAAAACGTGCTATGGCTGACCTTGAAATGTGAAATGAGCCCAGAGACAGGCCCACTTTATCCATAAAATCTGATTTTGTATCTGCTGTCTTATCCGAAATACAATACCACATCTCTGCAAACATGTCAACTTTTCGCAGTGATGTGGTATTGTATCTTGCATAAGACAATGTTCGCTTTACACAAAGGGCGCTGTGACACGGGCCCCAAGTCGAGGAGAGGTTTAAGCTGCCGCAAAACACAACCACAAGAGAGACGGGAGACGGTTGAACAAAAATGATCTTTTAATTAACCAAGAGCTTAGGTTCTTCCAGGGCTGGGGTATCCATGGAGGCTTTGTTCCCCACATCTGTTTCAACGCTAGGCCACCTTAAACGAGGAAGACGGGACAGAAGAAAAGCAAAGACATTACGGAAGATGTTGGAAGGCTAACTCTCTCTTGGCCAAACTGTGCTCAGCACCTCGTTCTGAAAGAGTTTGTACTCAGGACCATTCAGCCTTGAGTGAAGTAGAGCTCCCAGTTGTATGATGAAATCCATTAGGCCATCATTGGCTACAGTTGTGGGTGGCTCCACATTTGGAGAGTGAGCAGGTGGAAGTGCTCATGATTGAACACAACTGCTGTTTAACACAACATTCCACATTTGAACAAAGTTTCCTTTATAGAAGAGACAGACCCAAAAAAATTACAACTTTCAAATGAGTCTCAAACGGCAAACACCACTCAGAACATACCCCTTTCTTCAATACTGCTAAAAGCAATACAGAACGGTCATCAACAACACAGAGATCACAACCAAAGTCGCTGCTCTGTGCCCAATTCACGCTCTGAAAGGAGCATCATATCTCGTCATCGTGGATTGGGAGACAAACACTTTCGAAACACATTTCCAAGCAAGGAACTATAGGAATGATCCCTGAAAATATAGTCTTAACGCTTTATCAAAACTCAATCGGCAAACCATTCTGATGCCCCTCTCCTCTAAAATGGTTTTGCGTAGTTGAATTCTGTGGGCTTTAAGGTTTACGGATCATTTTAGCGCATACATCGGAGCCAAAGGCACTTCCACAATCTCATTGAAGCCTACTGTTAAGATATGTAGAATGCAAACAAAAGTCCTTAAAGTCATACTTTTTTGCAGCATTGCTACCCGTGTGATGCTTTGTGGTCCACTCGTTGAAGCTAAATGTAGAAAATCTTTTAGATGAAAAGTCACGCGCACTAACGATTCTTAATGTAGACATTTCAGAAACTTGATGTTGGTTGCGCGCTTAGAAAACGTGCTATGGCTGACCTTGAAATGCAAAATGAGCCCAGAGACAGGCCCACTTTTTCCATAAAATCTGATTTTGTATCTGCTGTCTTATCCGAAATACAATACCACATCTCTGCAAACATGTCAACTTTTCGCAGTGATGTGGTATTGTATCTTGCATAAGACAATGTTCGCTTTACACAAAGGGCGCTGTGACACGGGCCCCAAGTCGAGGAGAGGTTTAAGCTGCCGCAAAACACAACCACAAGAGAGACGGGAGACGGTTGAACAAAAATTATCTTTTAATTAACCAAGAACTTAGGTTCTTCCAGGGCAGGGGTATCCATGGAGGCTTTGTTCCCCACATCTGTTTCAACGCTAGGCAACCTTAAACGGGGAAGACGGGACAGAAGAAAAGCAAAGACATTACAGAAGATGTTGGAAGGCTAACTCTCTCTTGGCCAAACTGTGCATCAGCACCTCGTTCTGAAAGAGTTTGTACTCAGGACCATTCAGCCTTGAGTGAAGTAGAGCTCCCAGTTTTATGATGACATCCATTAGGCCATTATTGGCTACAGCTGTGGGTGGTTCCAAATTTGGAGAGTGAGCAGGTGGAAGTGCTCATGATTGAACACAACTGCTGTTTAACACAACATTCCACATTTGAACAAAGTTTCCTTTATAGAAGAGACAGACCTAAAAAAATTACAACTTTCAAATGAGTCTCAAACTGCAAACACCACTCAGAACATACCCCTTTCTTCAATACTGCTAAAAGCAATACAGAAAGGTCATCAACAACACAGAGATCACAACCAAAGTCGCTGCTCTGTGCCCAATTCACGCTCTGAAAGGAGCATCATATCTCGTCATCGTGGGTTGGGAGACAAACACTTTCGAAACACATTTCCAAGCAAAGAACTATAGAAATGATCCCTGAAAATATAGTCTTAACGCTTTAGCAAAACTCAATCGGCATTCCATTCTGATGCGCATCTCCTCTAAAATGGTTTTGCGTAGTTGAATTCTGTGGGCTTTAAGGTTTACGGATCATTTTAGCACATACATCGGAGCCAAAGGCACTTCCACAATCTCATTGAAGCCTACTGTTAAGATATGTGGAATGCAAACAACAGTCCTTAAAGTCATACTTTTTTGCAGCATTGCTACCCGTGTGATGCTTTGTGGTCCACTCGTTGAAGCTAAATGTAGAAAATCTTTTAGATGAAAAGTCACGCGCACTAACGATTCTTAATGTAGACATTTCAGAAACTTGATGTTGGTTGCGCGCTTAGAAAACGTGCTATGGCTGACCTTGAAATGTGAAATGAGCCCAGAGACAGGCCCACTTTATCCATAAAATCTGATTTTGTATCTGCTGTCTTATCCGAAATACAATACCACATCTCTGCAAACATGTCAACTTTTCGCAGTGATGTGGTATTGTATCTTGCATAAGACAATGTTCGCTTTACACAAAGGGCGCTGTGACACAGGCCCCAAGTCGAGGAGAGGTTTAAGCTGCCGCAAAACACAACCACAAGAGAGACGGGAGACGGTTGAACAAAAATGATCTTTTAATTAACCAAGAGCTTAGGTTCTTCCAGGGCTGGGGTATCCATGGAGGCTTTGTTCCCCACATCTGTTTCAACGCTAGGCCACCTTAAACTGGGAAGACGGGACAGAAGAAAAGCAAAGACATTACAGAAGATGTTGGAAGGCTAACTCTCTCTTGGCCAAACTGTGCTCAGCACCTCGTTCTGAAAGAGTTTGTACTCAGGACCATTCAGCCTTGAGTGAAGTAGAGCTCCCAGTTTTATGATGACATCCATTAGGCCATCATTGGCTACAGCTGTGGGTGGTTCCACATTTGGAGATTGAGCAGGTGGAAGTGCTCATGATTGAACACAACTGCTGTTTAACACAACATTCCACATTTGAACAAAGTTTCCTTTATAGAAGAGACAGACCTAAAAAGATTACAACTTTCAAATGAGTCTCAAACGGCAAACACCACTCAGAACATACCCCTTTCTTCAATACTGCTAAAAGCAATACAGAACGGTCATCAACAACACAGAGATCACAACCAAAGTCGCTGCTCTGTGCCCAATTCACGCTCTGAAAGGAGCATCATATCTCGTCATCGTGGGTTGGGAGACAAACACTTTCGAAACACATTTCCAAGCAAAGAACTATAGAAATGATCCCTGAAAATATAGTCTTAACGCTTTATCAAAACTCAATCGGCATTCCATTCTGATGCCCCTCTCCTCTAAAATGGTTTTGCGTAGTTGAATTCTGTGGGCTTTAAGGTTTACGGATCATTTTAGCGCATACATCGGAGCCAAAGGCACTTCCACAATCTCATTGAAGCCTACTGTTAAGATATGTAGAATGCAAACAAAAGTCCTTAAAGTCATACTTTTTTGCAGCATTGCTACCCGTGTGATGCTTTGTGGTCCACTCGTTGAAGCTAAATGTAGAAAATCTTTTAGATGAAAAGTCACGCGCACTAACGATTCTTAATGTAGACATTTCAGAAACTTGATGTTGGTTGCGCGCTTAGAAAACGTGCTATGGCTGACCTTGAAATGTGAAATGAGCCCAGAGACAGGCCCACTTTATCCATAAAATCTGATTTTGTATCTGCTGTCTTATCCGAAATACAATACCACATCTCTGCAAACATGTCAACTTTTCGCAGTGATGTGGTATTGTATCTTGCATAAGACAATGTTCGCTTTACACAAAGGGCGCTGTGACACGGGCCCCAAGTCGAGGAGAGGTTTAAGCTGCCGCAAAACACAACCACAAGAGAGACGGGAGACGGTTGAACAAAAATGATCTTTTAATTAACCAAGAGCTTAGGTTCTTCCAGGGCTGGGGTATCCATGGAGGCTTTGTTCCCCACATCTGTTTCAACGCTAGGCCACCTTAAACTGGGAAGACGGGACAGAAGAAAAGCAAAGACATTACAGAAGATGTTGGAAGGCTAACTCTCTCTTGGCCAAACTGTGCTCAGCACCTCGTTCTGAAAGAGTTTGTACTCAGGACCATTCAGCCTTGAGTGAAGTAGAGCTCCCAGTTTTATGATGACATCCATTAGGCCATCATTGGCTACAGCTGTGGGTGGTTCCACATTTGGAGATTGAGCAGGTGGAAGTGCTCATGATTGAACACAACTGCTGTTTAACACAACATTCCACATTTGAACAAAGTTTCCTTTATAGAAGAGACAGACCCAAAAAAATTACAACTTTCAAATGAGTCTCAAACGGCAAACACCACTCAGAACATACCCCTTTCTTCAATACTGCTAAAAGCAATACAGAACGGTCATCAACAACACAGAGATCACAACCAAAGTCGCTGCTCTGTGCCCAATTCACGCTCTGAAAGGAGCATCATATCTCGTCATCGTGGGTTGGGAGACAAACACTTTCAAAACACATTTCCAAGCAAAGAACTATAGAAATGATCCCTGAAAATATAGTCTTAACACTTTATCAAAACTCAATCGGCATTCCATTCTGATGCACCTCTCCTCTAAAATGGTTTTGCGTAGTTGAATTCTGTGGGCTTTAAGGTTTACGGATCATTTTAGTGCATACATCGGAGCCAAAGGCACTTCCACAATCTCCTTGAAGCCTACTGTTAAGATATGTGGAATGCAAACAAAAGTCCTTAAAGTCATACATTTTTGCAGCATTGCTACCGTGTGATGCTTTGTGGTCCACTCGTTGAAGCTAAATGTAGAAAATCTTTTAGATGAAAAGTCACGCGCACTAACGATTCTTAATGTAGACATTTCAGAAACTTGATGTTGGTTGCGCGCTTAGAAAACGTGCTATGGCTGACCTTGAAATGTGAAATGAGCCCAGAGACAGGCCCACTTTTTCCATAAAATCTGATTTTGTATCTGCTGTCTTATCCGAAATACAATACCACATCTCTGCAAACATGTCAACTTTTCGCAGTGATGTGGTATTGTATCTTGCATAAGACAATGTTCGCTTTACACAAAGGGCGCTGTGACACGGGCCCCAAGTCGAGGAGAGGTTTAAGCTGCCGCAAAACACAACCACAAGAGAGACGGGAGACGGTTGAACAAAAATGATCTTTTAATTAACCAAGAACTTAGGTTCTTCCAGGGCAGGGGTATCCATGGAGGCTTTGTTCCCCACATCTGTTTCAACGCTAGGCCACCTTAAACTGGGAAGACGGGACAGAAGAAAAGCAAAGACATTACAGAAGATGTTGGAAGGCTAACTCTCTCTTGGCCAAACTGTGCTCAGCACCTCGTTCTGAAAGAGTTTGTACTCAGGACCATTCAGCCTTGAGTGAAGTAGAGCTCCCAGTTTTATGATGACATCCATTAGGCCATCATTGGCTACAGCTGTGGGTGGTTCAACATTTGGAGAGTGAGCAGGTGGAAGTGCTCATGATTGAACACAACTGCTGTTTAACACAACATTCCACATTTGAACAAAGTTTCCTTTATAGAAGAGACAGACCTAAAAAGATTACAACTTTCAAATGAATCTCAAACGGCAAACACCACTCAGAACATACCCCTTTCTTCAATACTGCTAAAAGCAAAACAGAACGGTCATCAACAACACAGAGATCACAACCAAAGTCGCTGCTCTGTGCCCAATTCACGCTCTGAAAGAGCATCATATCTCGTCATCGTGGGTTGGGAGACAAACACTTTCGAAACACATTTCCAAGCAAAGAACTATAGAAATGATCCCTGAAAATATAGTCTTAACGCTTTATCAAAACTCAATCGGCATTCCATTCTGATGCGCATCTCCTCTAAAATGGTTTTGCGTAGTTGAATTCTGTGGGCTTTAAGGTTTACCGATCATTTTAGCACAAACATCGGAGCCAAAGGCACTTCCACAATCTCATTGAAGCCTACTGTTAAGATATGTGGAATGCAAACAACAGTCCTTAAAGTCATACTTTTTTGCAGCATTGCTACCCGTGTGATGCTTTGTGGTCCACTCGTTGAAGCTAAATGTAGAAAATCTTTTAGATGAAAAGTCACGCGCACTAACGATTCTTAATGTAGACATTTCAGAAACTTGATGTTGGTTGCGCGCTTAGAAAACGTGCTATGGCTGACCTTGAAATGCAAAATGAGCCCAGAGACAGGCCCACTTTTTCCATAAAATCTGATTTTGTATCTGCTGTCTTATCCGAAATACAATACCACATCTCTGCAAACATGTCAACTTTTCGCAGTGATGTGGTATTGTATCTTGCATAAGACAATGTTCGCTTTACACAAAGGGCGCTGTGACACGGGCCCCAAGTCGAGGAGAGGTTTAAGCTGCCGCAAAACACAACCACAAGAGAGACGGGAGACGGTTGAACAAAAATTATCTTTTAATTAACCAAGAACTTAGGTTCTTCCAGGGCAGGGGTATCCATGGAGGCTTTGTTCCCCACATCTGTTTCAACGCTAGGCAACCTTAAACGGGGAAGACGGGACAGAAGAAAAGCAAAGACATTACAGAAGATGTTGGAAGGCTAACTCTCTCTTGGCCAAACTGTGCATCAGCACCTCGTTCTGAAAGAGTTTGTACTCAGGACCATTCAGCCTTGAGTGAAGTAGAGCTCCCAGTTTTATGATGACATCCATTAGGCCATTATTGGCTACAGCTGTGGGTGGTTCCACATTTGGAGAGTGAGCAGGTGGAAGTGCTCATGATTGAACACAACTGCTGTTTAACACAACATTCCACATTTGAACAAAGTTTCCTTTATAGAAGAGACAGACCTAAAAAAATTACAACTTTCAAATGAGTCTCAAACTGCAAACACCACTCAGAACATACCCCTTTCTTCAATACTGCTAAAAGCAATACAGAAAGGTCATCAACAACACAGAGATCACAACCAAAGTCGCTGCTCTGTGCCCAATTCACGCTCTGAAAGGAGCATCATATCTCGTCATCGTGGGTTGGGAGACAAACACTTTCGAAACACATTTCCAAGCAAAGAACTATAGAAATGATCCCTGAAAATATAGTCTTAACGCTTTAGCAAAACTCAATCGGCATTCCATTCTGATGCGCATCTCCTCTA
Source organism: Gobio gobio (assembly GCF_949357685.1). Classification (NCBI taxonomy): domain Eukaryota; kingdom Metazoa; phylum Chordata; class Actinopteri; order Cypriniformes; family Gobionidae; genus Gobio; species Gobio gobio. The sequence goes on along the minus strand of NC_137101.1, from coordinate 32,158,000 downwards.
AAATGGTTTTGCGTAGTTGAATTCTGTGGGCTTTAAGGTTTACGGATCATTTTAGCGCATACATCGGAGCCAAAGGCACTTCCACAATCTCATTGAAGCCTACTGTTAAGATATGTAGAATGCAAACAAAAGTCCTTAAAGTCATACTTTTTTGCAGCATTGCTACCCGTGTGATGCTTTGTGGTCCACTCGTTGAAGCTAAATGTAGAAAATCTTTTAGATGAAAAGTCACGCGCACTAACGATTCTTAATGTAGACATTTCAGAAACTTGATGTTGGTTGCGCGCTTAGAAAACGTGCTATGGCTGACCTTGAAATGTGAAATGAGCCCAGAGACAGGCCCACTTTATCCATAAAATCTGATTTTGTATCTGCTGTCTTATCCGAAATACAATACCACATCTCTGCAAACATGTCAACTTTTCGCAGTGATGTGGTATTGTATCTTGCATAAGACAATGTTCGCTTTACACAAAGGGCGCTGTGACACGGGCCCCAAGTCGAGGAGAGGTTTAAGCTGCCGCAAAACACAACCACAAGAGAGACGGGAGACGGTTGAACAAAAATGATCTTTTAATTAACCAAGAGCTTAGGTTCTTCCAGGGCTGGGGTATCCATGGAGGCTTTGTTCCCCACATCTGTTTCAACGCTAGGCCACCTTAAACTGGGAAGACGGGACAGAAGAAAAGCAAAGACATTACAGAAGATGTTGGAAGGCTAACTCTCTCTTGGCCAAACTGTGCTCAGCACCTCGTTCTGAAAGAGTTTGTACTCAGGACCATTCAGCCTTGAGTGAAGTAGAGCTCCCAGTTTTATGATGACATCCATTAGGCCATCATTGGCTACAGCTGTGGGTGGTTCCACATTTGGAGATTGAGCAGGTGGAAGTGCTCATGATTGAACACAACTGCTGTTTAACACAACATTCCACATTTGAACAAAGTTTCCTTTATAGAAGAGACAGACCCAAAAAAATTACAACTTTCAAATGAGTCTCAAACGGCAAACACCACTCAGAACATACCCCTTTCTTCAATACTGCTAAAAGCAAAACAGAACGGTCATCAACAACACAGAGATCACAACCAAAGTCGCTGCTCTGTGCCCAATTCACGCTCTGAAAGAGCATCATATCTCGTCATCGTGGGTTGGGAGACAAACACTTTCGAAACACATTTCCAAGCAAAGAACTATAGAAATGATCCCTGAAAATATAGTCTTAACGCTTTATCAAAACTCAATCGGCATTCCATTCTGATGCGCATCTCCTCTAAAATGGTTTTGCGTAGTTGAATTCTGTGGGCTTTAAGGTTTACCGATCATTTTAGCACAAACATCGGAGCCAAAGGCACTTCCACAATCTCATTGAAGCCTACTGTTAAGATATGTGGAATGCAAACAACAGTCCTTAAAGTCATACTTTTTTGCAGCATTGCTACCCGTGTGATGCTTTGTGGTCCACTCGTTGAAGCTAAATGTAGAAAATCTTTTAGATGAAAAGTCACGCGCACTAACGATTCTTAATGTAGACATTTCAGAAACTTGATGTTGGTTGCGCGCTTAGAAAACGTGCTATGGCTGACCTTGAAATGCAAAATGAGCCCAGAGACAGGCCCACTTTTTCCATAAAATCTGATTTTGTATCTGCTGTCTTATCCGAAATACAATACCACATCTCTGCAAACATGTCAACTTTTCGCAGTGATGTGGTATTGTATCTTGCATAAGACAATGTTCGCTTTACACAAAGGGCGCTGTGACACGGGCCCCAAGTCGAGGAGAGGTTTAAGCTGCCGCAAAACACAACCACAAGAGAGACGGGAGACGGTTGAACAAAAATTATCTTTTAATTAACCAAGAACTTAGGTTCTTCCAGGGCAGGGGTATCCATGGAGGCTTTGTTCCCCACATCTGTTTCAACGCTAGGCAACCTTAAACGGGGAAGACGGGACAGAAGAAAAGCAAAGACATTACAGAAGATGTTGGAAGGCTAACTCTCTCTTGGCCAAACTGTGCATCAGCACCTCGTTCTGAAAGAGTTTGTACTCAGGACCATTCAGCCTTGAGTGAAGTAGAGCTCCCAGTTTTATGATAACATCCATTAGGCCATTATTGGCTACAGCTGTGGGTGGTTCCACATTTGGAGAGTGAGCAGGTGGAAGTGCTCATGATTGAACACAACTGCTGTTTAACACAACATTCCACATTTGAACAAAGTTTCCTTTATAGAAGAGACAGACCTAAAAAAATTACAACTTTCAAATGAGTCTCAAACTGCAAACACCACTCAGAACATACCCCTTTCTTCAATACTGCTAAAAGCAATAGAGAAAGGTCATCAACAACACAGAGATCACAACCAAAGTCGCTGCTCTGTGCCCAATTCACGCTCTGAAAGGAGCATCATATCTCGTCATCGTGGGTTGGGAGACAAACACTTTCGAAACACATTTCCAAGCAAAGAACTATAGAAATGATCCCTGAAAATATAGTCTTAACGCTTTAGCAAAACTCAATCGGCATTCCATTCTGATGCGCATCTCCTCTAAAATGGTTTTGCGTAGTTGAATTCTGTGGGCTTTAAGGTTTACGGATCATTTTAGCACATACATCGGAGCCAAAGGCACTTCCACAATCTCATTGAAGCCTACTGTTAAGATATGTGGAATGCAAACAACAGTCCTTAAAGTCATACTTTTTTGCAGCATTGCTACCCGTGTGATGCTTTGTGGTCCACTCGTTGAAGCTAAATGTAGAAAATCTTTTAGATGAAAAGTCACGCGCACTAACGATTCTTAATGTAGACATTTCAGAAACTTGATGTTGGTTGCGCGCTTAGAAAACGTGCTATGGCTGACCTTGAAATGTGAAATGAGCCCAGAGACAGGCCCACTTTATCCATAAAATCTGATTTTGTATCTGCTGTCTTATCCGAAATACAATACCACATCTCTGCAAACATGTCAACTTTTCGCAGTGATGTGGTATTGTATCTTGCATAAGACAATGTTCGCTTTACACAAAGGGCGCTGTGACACAGGCCCCAAGTCGAGGAGAGGTTTAAGCTGCCGCAAAACACAACCACAAGAGAGACGGGAGACGGTTGAACAAAAATGATCTTTTAATTAACCAAGAGCTTAGGTTCTTCCAGGGCTGGGGTATCCATGGAGGCTTTGTTCCCCACATCTGTTTCAACGCTAGGCCACCTTAAACTGGGAAGACGGGACAGAAGAAAAGCAAAGACATTACAGAAGATGTTGGAAGGCTAACTCTCTCTTGGCCAAACTGTGCTCAGCACCTCGTTCTGAAAGAGTTTGTACTCAGGACCATTCAGCCTTGAGTGAAGTAGAGCTCCCAGTTTTAAGATGACATCCATTAGGCCATCATTGGCTACAGCTGTGGGTGGTTCCACATTTGGAGAGTGAGCAGGTGGAAGTGCTCATGATTGACCACAACTGCTGTTTAACACAACATTCCACATTTGAACAAAGTTTCCTTTATAGAAGAGACAGACCTAAAAAGATTACAACTTTCAAATGAGTCTCAAACGGCAAACACCACTCAGAACATACCCCTTTCTTCAATACTGCTAAAAGCAATACAGAACGGTCATCAACAACACAGAGATCACAACCAAAGTCGCTGCTCTGTGCCCAATTCACGCTCTGAAAGGAGCATCATATCTCGTCATCGTGGGTTGGGAGACAAACACTTTCGAAACACATTTCCAAGCAAAGAACTATAGAAATGATCCCTGAAAATATAGTCTTAACGCTTTATCAAAACTCAATCGGCATTCCATTCTGATGCCCCTCTCCTCTAAAATGGTTTTGCGTAGTTGAATTCTGTGGGCTTTAAGGTTTACGGATCATTTTAGCGCATACATCGGAGCCAAAGGCACTTCCACAATCTCATTGAAGCCTACTGTTAAGATATGTAGAATGCAAACAAAAGTCCTTAAAGTCATACTTTTTTGCAGCATTGCTACCCGTGTGATGCTTTGTGGTCCACTCGTTGAAGCTAAATGTAGAAAATCTTTTAGATGAAAAGTCACGCGCACTAACGATTCTTAATGTAGACATTTCAGAAACTTGATGTTGGTTGCGCGCTTAGAAAACGTGCTATGGCTGACCTTGAAATGTGAAATGAGCCCAGAGACAGGCCCACTTTATCCATAAAATCTGATTTTGTATCTGCTGTCTTATCCGAAATACAATACCACATCTCTGCAAACATGTCAACTTTTCGCAGTGATGTGGTATTGTATCTTGCATAAGACAATGTTCGCTTTACACAAAGGGCGCTGTGACACAGGCCCCAAGTCGAGGAGAGGTTTAAGCTGCCGCAAAACACAACCACAAGAGAGACGGGAGACGGTTGAACAAAAATGATCTTTTAATTAACCAAGAGCTTAGGTTCTTCCAGGGCTGGGGTATCCATGGAGGCTTTGTTCCCCACATCTGTTTCAACGCTAGGCCACCTTAAACTGGGAAGACGGGACAGAAGAAAAGCAAAGACATTACAGAAGATGTTGGAAGGCTAACTCTCTCTTGGCCAAACTGTGCTCAGCACCTCGTTCTGAAAGAGTTTGTACTCAGGACCATTCAGCCTTGAGTGAAGTAGAGCTCCCAGTTTTATGATGACATCCATTAGGCCATCATTGGCTACAGCTGTGGGTGGTTCCACATTTGGAGAGTGAGCAGGTGGAAGTGCTCATGATTGACCACAACTGCTGTTTAACACAACATTCCACATTTGAACAAAGTTTCCTTTATAGAAGAGACAGACCTAAAAAGATTACAACTTTCAAATGAGTCTCAAACGGCAAACACCACTCAGAACATACCCCTTTCTTCAATACTGCTAAAAGCAATACAGAACGGTCATCAACAACACAGAGATCACAACCAAAGTCGCTGCTCTGTGCCCAATTCACGCTCTGAAAGGAGCATCATATCTCGTCATCGTGGGTTGGGAGACAAACACTTTCGAAACACATTTCCAAGCAAAGAACTATAGAAATGATCCCTGAAAATATAGTCTTAACGCTTTATCAAAACTCAATCGGCATTCCATTCTGATGCCCCTCTCCTCTAAAATGGTTTTGCGTAGTTGAATTCTGTGGGCTTTAAGGTTTACGGATCATTTTAGCGCATACATCGGAGCCAAAGGCACTTCCACAATCTCATTGAAGCCTACTGTTAAGATATGTAGAATGCAAACAAAAGTCCTTAAAGTCATACTTTTTTGCAGCATTGCTACCCGTGTGATGCTTTGTGGTCCACTCGTTGAAGCTAAATGTAGAAAATCTTTTAGATGAAAAGTCACGCGCACTAACGATTCTTAATGTAGACATTTCAGAAACTTGATGTTGGTTGCGCGCTTAGAAAACGTGCTATGGCTGACCTTGAAATGTGAAATGAGCCCAGAGACAGGCCCACTTTATCCATAAAATCTGATTTTGTATCTGCTGTCTTATCCGAAATACAATACCACATCTCTGCAAACATGTCAACTTTTCGCAGTGATGTGGTATTGTATCTTGCATAAGACAATGTTCGCTTTACACAAAGGGCGCTGTGACACAGGCCCCAAGTCGAGGAGAGGTTTAAGCTGCCGCAAAACACAACCACAAGAGAGACGGGAGACGGTTGAACAAAAATTATCTTTTAATTAACCAAGAGCTTAGGTTCTTCCAGGGCTGGGGTATCCATGGAGGCTTTGTTCCCCACATCTGTTTCAACGCTAGGCCACCTTAAACTGGGAAGACGGGACAGAAGAAAAGCAAAGACATTACAGAAGATGTTGGAAGGCTAACTCTCTCTTGGCCAAACTGTGCTCAGCACCTCGTTCTGAAAGAGTTTGTACTCAGGACCATTCAGCCTTGAGTGAAGTAGAGCTCCCAGTTTTATGATGACATCCATTAGGCCATCATTGGCTACAGCTGTGAGTGGTTCCAAATTTGGAGAGTGAGCAGGTGGAAGTGCTCATGATTGAACACAACTGCTGTTTAACACAACATTCCACATTTGAACAAAGTTTCCTTTATAGAAGAGACAGACCTAAAAAGATTACAAATTTCAAATGAGTCTCAAACGGCAAACACCACTCAGAACATACCCCTTTCTTCAATACTGCTAAAAGCAATACAGAACGGTCATCAACAACACAGAGATCACAACCAAAGTCGCTGCTCTGTGCCCAATTCACGCTCTGAAAGGAGCATCATATCTCGTCATCGTGGGTTGGGAGACAAACACTTTCGAAACACATTTCCAAGCAAAGAACTATAGAAATGATTCCTGAAAATATAGTCTTAACGCTTTATCAAAACTCAATCGGCATTCCATTCTGATGCCCCTCTCCTCTAAAATGGTTTTGCGTAGTTGAATTCTGTGGGCTTTAAGGTTTACGGATCATTTTAGCGCATACATCGGAGCCAAAGGCACTTCCACAATCTCATTGAAGCCTACTGTTAAGATATGTAGAATGCAAACAAAAGTCCTTAAAGTCATACTTTTTTGCAGCATTGCTACCCGTGTGATGCTTTGTGGTCCACTCGTTGAAGCTAAATGTAGAAAATCTTTTAGATGAAAAGTCACGCGCACTAACGATTCTTAATGTAGACATTTCAGAAACTTGATGTTGGTTGCGCGCTTAGAAAACGTGCTATGGCTGACCTTGAAATGCGAAATGAGCCCAGAGACAGGCCCACTTTTTCCATAAAATCTGATTTTGTATCTGCTGTCTTATCCGAAATACAATACCACATCTCTGCAAACATGTCAACTTTTCGCAGTGATGTGGTATTGTATCTTGCATAAGACAATGTTCGCTTTACACAAAGGGCGCTGTGACACGGGCCCCAACTCGAGGAGAGGTTTAAGCTGCCGCAAAACACAACCACAAGAGAGACGGGAGACGGTTGAACAAAAATGATCTTTTAATTAACCAAGAGCTTAGGTTCTTCCAGGGCTGGGGTATCCATGGAGGCTTTGTTCCCCACATCTGTTTCAACGCTAGGCCACCTTAAACTGGGAAGACGGGACAGAAGAAAAGCAAAGACATTACAGAAGATGTTGGAAGGCTAACTCTCTCTTGGCCAAACTGTGCATCAGCACCTCGTTCTGAAAGAGTTTGTACTCAGGACCATTCAGCCTTGAGTGAAGTAGAGCTCCCAGTTTTATGATGACATCCATTAGGCCATCATTGGCTACAGTTGTGGGTGGTTCCACATTTGGAGAGTGAGCAGGTGGAAGTGCTCATGATTGAACACAACTGCTGTTTAACACAACAATCCACATTTGAACAAAGTTTCCTTTATAGAAGAGACAGACCCAAAAAAATTACAACTTTCAAATGAGTCTCAAACGGCAAACACCACTCAGAACATACCCCTTTCTTCAATACTGTTAAAAGCAATACAGAACGGTCATCAACAACACAGAGATCACAACCAAAGTCGCTGCTCTGTGCCATATTCACGCTCTGAAAGGAGCATCATATCTCGTCATCGTGGGTTGGGAGACAAACACTTTCGAAACACATTTCCAAGCAAAGAACTATAGAAATGATCCCTGAAAATATAGTCTTAACGCTTTATCAAAACTCAATCGGCATTCCATTCTGATGCGCATCTCCTCTAAAATGGTTTTGCGTAGTTGAATTCTGTGGGCTTTAAGGTTTACCGATCATTTTAGCACAAACATCGGAGCCAAAGGCACTTCCACAATCTCATTGAAGCCTACTGTTAAGATATGTGGAATGCAAACAACAGTCCTTAAAGTCATACTTTTTTGCAGCATTGCTACCCGTGTGATGCTTTGTGGTCCACTCGTTGAAGCTAAATGTAGAAAATCTTTTAGATGAAAAGTCACGCGCACTAACGATTCTTAATGTAGACATTTCAGAAACTTGATGTTGGTTGCGCGCTTAGAAAACGTGCTATGGCTGACCTTGAAATGTGAAATGAGCCCAGAGACAGGCCCACTTTATCCATAAAATCTGATTTTGTATCTGCTGTCTTATCCGAAATACAATACCACATCTCTGCAAACATGTCAACTTTTCGCAGTGATGTGGTATTGTATCTTGCATAAGACAATGTTCGCTTTACACAAAGGGCGCTGTGACACGGGCCCCAAGTCGAGGAGAGGTTTAAGCTGCCGCAAAACACAACCACAAGAGAGACGGGAGACGGTTGAACAAAAATTATCTTTTAATTAACCAAGAACTTAGGTTCTTCCAGGGCAGGGGTATCCATGGAGGCTTTGTTCCCCACATCTGTTTCAACGCTAGGCCACCTTAAACGGGGAAGACGGGACAGAAGAAAAGCAAAGACATTACAGAAGATGTTGGAAGGCTAACTCTCTCTTGGCCAAACTGTGCATCAGCACCTCGTTCTGAAAGAGTTTGTACTCAGGACCATTCAGCCTTGAGTGAAGTAGAGCTCCCAGTTTTATGATGACATCCATTAGGCCATTATTGGCTACAGCTGTGGGTGGTTCCACATTTGGAGAGTGAGCAGGTGGAAGTGCTCATGATTGAACACAACTGCTGTTTAACACAACATTCCACATTTGAACAAAGTTTCCTTTATAGAAGAGACAGACCTAAAAAAATTACAACTTTCAAATGAGTCTCAAACTGCAAACACCACTCAGAACATACCCCTTTCTTCAATACTGCTAAAAGCAATACAGAACGGTCATCAACAACACAGAGATCACAACCAAAGTCGCTGCTCTGTGCCCAATTCACGCTCTGAAAGGAGCATCATATCTCGTCATCGTGGGTTGGGAGACAAACACTTTCGAAACACATTTCCAAGCAAAGAACTATAGAAATGATCCCTGAAAATATAGTCTTAACGCTTTATCAAAACTCAATCGGCATTCCATTCTGATGCGCATCTCCTCTAAAATGGTTTTGCGTAGTTGAATTCTGTGGGCTTTAAGGTTTACGGATCATTTTAGCACATACATCGGAGCCAAAGGCACTTCCACAATCTCATTGAAGCCTACTGTTAAGATATGTGGAATGCAAACAACAGTCCTTAAAGTCATACTTTTTTGCAGCATTGCTACCCGTGTGATGCTTTGTGGTCCACTCGTTGAAGCTAAATGTAGAAAATCTTTTAGATGAAAAGTCACGCGCACTAACGATTCTTAATGTAGACATTTCAGAAACTTGATGTTGGTTGCGCGCTTAGAAAACGTGCTATGGCTGACCTTGAAATGTGAAATGAGCCCAGAGACAGGCCCACTTTATCCATAAAATCTGATTTTGTATCTGCTGTCTTATCCGAAATACAATACCACATCTCTGCAAACATGTCAACTTTTCGCAGTGATGTGGTATTGTATCTTGCATAAGACAATGTTCGCTTTACACAAAGGGCGCTGTGACACAGGCCCCAAGTCGAGGAGAGGTTTAAGCTGCCGCAAAACACAACCACAAGAGAGACGGGAGACGGTTGAACAAAAATGATCTTTTAATTAACCAAGAGCTTAGGTTCTTCCAGGGCTGGGGTATCCATGGAGGCTTTGTTCCCCACATCTGTTTCAACGCTAGGCCACCTTAAACTGGGAAGACGGGACAGAAGAAAAGCAAAGACATTACAGAAGATGTTGGAAGGCTAACTCTCTCTTGGCCAAACTGTGCTCAGCACCTCGTTCTGAAAGAGTTTGTACTCAGGACCATTCAGCCTTGAGTGAAGTAGAGCTCCCAGTTTTATGATGACATCCATTAGGCCATCATTGGCTACAGCTGTGGGTGGTTCCACATTTGGAGAGTGAGCAGGTGGAAGTGCTCATGATTGAACACAACTGCTGTTTAACACAACATTCCACATTTGAACAAAGTTTCCTTTATAGAAGAGACAGACCTAAAAAGATTACAACTTTCAAATGAGTCTCAAACGGCAAACACCACTCAGAACATACCCCTTTCTTCAATACTGCTAAAAGCAATACAGAACGGTCATCAACAACACAGAGATCACAACCAAAGTCGCTGCTCTGTGCCCAATTCACGCTCTGAAAGGAGCATCATATCTCGTCATCGTGGGTTGGGAGACAAACACTTTCGAAACACATTTCCAAGCAAAGAACTATAGAAATGATCCCTGAAAATATAGTCTTAACGCTTTATCAAAACTCAATCGGCATTCCATTCTGATGCCCCTCTCCTCTAAAATGGTTTTGCGTAGTTGAATTCTGTGGGCTTTAAGGTTTACGGATCATTTTAGCGCATACATCGGAGCCAAAGGCACTTCCACAATCTCATTGAAGCCTACTGTTAAGATATGTAGAATGCAAACAAAAGTCCTTAAAGTCATACTTTTTTGCAGCATTGCTACCCGTGTGATGCTTTGTGGTCCACTCGTTGAAGCTAAATGTAGAAAATCTTTTAGATGAAAAGTCACGCGCACTAACGATTCTTAATGTAGACATTTCAGAAACTTGATGTTGGTTGCGCGCTTAGAAAATGTGCTATGGCTGACCTTGAAATGTGAAATGAGCCCAGAGACAGGCCCACTTTATCCATAAAATCTGATTTTGTATCTGCTGTCTTATCCGAAATACAATACCACATCTCTGCAAACATGTCAACTTTTCGCAGTGATGTGGTATTGTATCTTGCATAAGACAATGTTCGCTTTACACAAAGGGCGCTGTGACACAGGCCCCAAGTCGAGGAGAGGTTTAAGCTGCCGCAAAACACAACCACAAGAGAGACGGGAGACGGTTGAACAAAAATTATCTTTTAATTAACCAAGAGCTTAGGTTCTTCCAGGGCTGGGGTATCCATGGAGGCTTTGTTCCCCACATCTGTTTCAACGCTAGGCCACCTTAAACTGGGAAGACGGGACAGAAGAAAAGCAAAGACATTACAGAAGATGTTGGAAGGCTAACTCTCTCTTGGCCAAACTGTGCTCAGCACCTCGTTCTGAAAGAGTTTGTACTCAGGACCATTCAGCCTTGAGTGAAGTAGAGCTCCCAGTTTTATGATGACATCCATTAGGCCATCATTGGCTACAGCTGTGGGTGGTTCCACATTTGGAGAGTGAGCAGGTGGAAGTGCTCATGATTGAACACAACTGCTGTTTAACACAACATTCCACATTTGAACAAAGTTTCCTTTATAGAAGAGACAGACCTAAAAAGATTACAAATTTCAAATGAGTCTCAAACGGCAAACACCACTCAGAACATACCCCTTTCTTCAATACTGCTAAAAGCAATACAGAACGGTCATCAACAACACAGAGATCACAACCAAAGTCGCTGCTCTGTGCCCAATTCACGCTCTGAAAGGAGCATCATATCTCGTCATCGTGGGTTGGGAGACAAACACTTTCGAAACACATTTCCAAGCAAAGAACTATAGAAATGATTTCTGAAAATATAGTCTTAACGCTTTATCAAAACTCAATCGGCATTCCATTCTGATGCCCCTCTCCTCTAAAATGGTTTTGCGTAGTTGAATTCTGTGGGCTTTAAGGTTTACGGATCATTTTAGCGCATACATCGGAGCCAAAGGCACTTCCACAATCTCATTGAAGCCTACTGTTAAGATATGTAGAATGCAAACAAAAGTCCTTAAAGTCATACTTTTTTGCAGCATTGCTACCCGTGTGATGCTTTGTGGTCCACTCGTTGAAGCTAAATGTAGAAAATCTTTTAGATGAAAAGTCACGCGCACTAACGATTCTTAATGTAGACATTTCAGAAACTTGATGTTGGTTGCGCGCTTAGAAAACGTGCTATGGCTGACCTTGAAATGTGAAATGAGCCCAGAGACAGGCCCACTTTTTCCATAAAATCTGATTTTGTATCTGCTGTCTTATCCGAAATACAATACCACATCTCTGCAAACATGTCAACTTTTCGCAGTGATGTGGTATTGTATCTTGCATAAGACAATGTTCGCTTTACACAAAGGGCGCTGTGACACGGGCCCCAAGTCGAGGAGAGGTTTAAGCTGCCGCAAAACACAACCACAAGAGAGACGGGAGACGGTTGAACAAAAATTATCTTTTAATTAACCAAGAACTTAGGTTCTTCCAGGGCAGGGGTATCCATGGAGGCTTTGTTCCCCACATCTGTTTCAACGCTAGGCCACCTTAAACGGGGAAGACGGGACAGAAGAAAAGCAAAGACATTACAGAAGATGTTGGAAGGCTAACTATCTCTTAGCCAAACTGTGCATCAGCACCTCATTCTGAAAGAGTTTGTACTCAGGACCATTCAGCCTTGAGTGAAGTAGAGCTCCCAGTTTTATGATGACATCCATTAGGCCATCATTGGCTACAGCTGTGGGTGGTTCCACATTTGGAGAGTGAGCAGGTGGAAGTGCTCATGATTGAACACAACTGCTGTTTAACACAACATTCCACATTTGAACAAAGTTTCCTTTATAGAAGAGAAAGACCTAAAAAAATTACAACTTTCAAATGAGTCTCAAACGGCAAACACCACTCAGAACATACCCCTTTCTTCAATACTGCTAAAAGCAATACAGAACGGTCATCAACAACACAGAGATCACAACCAAAGTCGCTGCTCTGTGCCCAATTCACGCTCTGAAAGGAGCATCATATCTCGTCATCGTGGGTTGGGAGACAAACACTTTCGAAACACATTTCCAAGCAAAGAACTATAGAAATGATCCCTGAAAATATAGTCTTAACGCTTTATCAAAACTCTATCGGCATTCCATTCTGATGCGCATCTCCTCTAAAATGGTTTTGCGTAGTTGAATTCTGTGGGCTTTAAGGTTTACGGATCATTTTAGCACATACATCGGAGCCAAAGGCACTTCCACAATCTCATTGAAGCCTACTGTTAAGATATGTGGAATGCAAACAACAGTCCTTAAAGTCATACTTTTTTGCAGCATTGCTACCCGTGTGATGCTTTGTGGTCCACTCGTTGAAGCTAAATGTAGAAAATCTTTTAGATGAAAAGTCACGCGCACTAACGATTCTTAATGTAGACATTTCAGAAACTTGATGTTGGTTGCGCGCTTAGAAAACGTGCTATGGCTGACCTTGAAATGTGAAATGAGCCCAGAGACAGGCCCACTTTATCCATAAAATCTGATTTTGTATCTGCTGTCTTATCCGAAATACAATACCACATCTCTGCAAACATGTCAACTTTTCGCAGTGATGTGGTATTGTATCTTGCATAAGACAATGTTCGCTTTACACAAAGGGCGCTGTGACACGGGCCCCAAGTCGAGGAGAGGTTTAAGCTGCCGCAAAACACAACCACAAGAGAGACGGGAGACGGTTGAACAAAAATGATCTTTTAATTAACCAAGAGCTTAGGTTCTTCCAGGGCTGGGGTATCCATGGAGGCTTTGTTCCCCACATCTGTTTCAACGCTAGGCCACCTTAAACGAGGAAGACGGGACAGAAGAAAAGCAAAGACATTACGGAAGATGTTGGAAGGCTAACTCTCTCTTGGCCAAACTGTGCTCAGCACCTCGTTCTGAAAGAGTTTGTACTCAGGACCATTCAGCCTTGAGTGAAGTAGAGCTCCCAGTTGTATGATGAAATCCATTAGGCCATCATTGGCTACAGTTGTGGGTGGCTCCACATTTGGAGAGTGAGCAGGTGGAAGTGCTCATGATTGAACACAACTGCTGTTTAACACAACATTCCACATTTGAACAAAGTTTCCTTTATAGAAGAGACAGACCCAAAAAAATTACAACTTTCAAATGAGTCTCAAACGGCAAACACCACTCAGAACATACCCCTTTCTTCAATACTGCTAAAAGCAATACAGAACGGTCATCAACAACACAGAGATCACAACCAAAGTCGCTGCTCTGTGCCCAATTCACGCTCTGAAAGGAGCATCATATCTCGTCATCGTGGATTGGGAGACAAACACTTTCGAAACACATTTCCAAGCAAGGAACTATAGGAATGATCCCTGAAAATATAGTCTTAACGCTTTATCAAAACTCAATCGGCAAACCATTCTGATGCCCCTCTCCTCTAAAATGGTTTTGCGTAGTTGAATTCTGTGGGCTTTAAGGTTTACGGATCATTTTAGCGCATACATCGGAGCCAAAGGCACTTCCACAATCTCATTGAAGCCTACTGTTAAGATATGTAGAATGCAAACAAAAGTCCTTAAAGTCATACTTTTTTGCAGCATTGCTACCCGTGTGATGCTTTGTGGTCCACTCGTTGAAGCTAAATGTAGAAAATCTTTTAGATGAAAAGTCACGCGCACTAACGATTCTTAATGTAGACATTTCAGAAACTTGATGTTGGTTGCGCGCTTAGAAAACGTGCTATGGCTGACCTTGAAATGCAAAATGAGCCCAGAGACAGGCCCACTTTTTCCATAAAATCTGATTTTGTATCTGCTGTCTTATCCGAAATACAATACCACATCTCTGCAAACATGTCAACTTTTCGCAGTGATGTGGTATTGTATCTTGCATAAGACAATGTTCGCTTTACACAAAGGGCGCTGTGACACGGGCCCCAAGTCGAGGAGAGGTTTAAGCTGCCGCAAAACACAACCACAAGAGAGACGGGAGACGGTTGAACAAAAATTATCTTTTAATTAACCAAGAACTTAGGTTCTTCCAGGGCAGGGGTATCCATGGAGGCTTTGTTCCCCACATCTGTTTCAACGCTAGGCAACCTTAAACGGGGAAGACGGGACAGAAGAAAAGCAAAGACATTACAGAAGATGTTGGAAGGCTAACTCTCTCTTGGCCAAACTGTGCATCAGCACCTCGTTCTGAAAGAGTTTGTACTCAGGACCATTCAGCCTTGAGTGAAGTAGAGCTCCCAGTTTTATGATGACATCCATTAGGCCATTATTGGCTACAGCTGTGGGTGGTTCCAAATTTGGAGAGTGAGCAGGTGGAAGTGCTCATGATTGAACACAACTGCTGTTTAACACAACATTCCACATTTGAACAAAGTTTCCTTTATAGAAGAGACAGACCTAAAAAAATTACAACTTTCAAATGAGTCTCAAACTGCAAACACCACTCAGAACATACCCCTTTCTTCAATACTGCTAAAAGCAATACAGAAAGGTCATCAACAACACAGAGATCACAACCAAAGTCGCTGCTCTGTGCCCAATTCACGCTCTGAAAGGAGCATCATATCTCGTCATCGTGGGTTGGGAGACAAACACTTTCGAAACACATTTCCAAGCAAAGAACTATAGAAATGATCCCTGAAAATATAGTCTTAACGCTTTAGCAAAACTCAATCGGCATTCCATTCTGATGCGCATCTCCTCTAAAATGGTTTTGCGTAGTTGAATTCTGTGGGCTTTAAGGTTTACGGATCATTTTAGCACATACATCGGAGCCAAAGGCACTTCCACAATCTCATTGAAGCCTACTGTTAAGATATGTGGAATGCAAACAACAGTCCTTAAAGTCATACTTTTTTGCAGCATTGCTACCCGTGTGATGCTTTGTGGTCCACTCGTTGAAGCTAAATGTAGAAAATCTTTTAGATGAAAAGTCACGCGCACTAACGATTCTTAATGTAGACATTTCAGAAACTTGATGTTGGTTGCGCGCTTAGAAAACGTGCTATGGCTGACCTTGAAATGTGAAATGAGCCCAGAGACAGGCCCACTTTATCCATAAAATCTGATTTTGTATCTGCTGTCTTATCCGAAATACAATACCACATCTCTGCAAACATGTCAACTTTTCGCAGTGATGTGGTATTGTATCTTGCATAAGACAATGTTCGCTTTACACAAAGGGCGCTGTGACACAGGCCCCAAGTCGAGGAGAGGTTTAAGCTGCCGCAAAACACAACCACAAGAGAGACGGGAGACGGTTGAACAAAAATGATCTTTTAATTAACCAAGAGCTTAGGTTCTTCCAGGGCTGGGGTATCCATGGAGGCTTTGTTCCCCACATCTGTTTCAACGCTAGGCCACCTTAAACTGGGAAGACGGGACAGAAGAAAAGCAAAGACATTACAGAAGATGTTGGAAGGCTAACTCTCTCTTGGCCAAACTGTGCTCAGCACCTCGTTCTGAAAGAGTTTGTACTCAGGACCATTCAGCCTTGAGTGAAGTAGAGCTCCCAGTTTTATGATGACATCCATTAGGCCATCATTGGCTACAGCTGTGGGTGGTTCCACATTTGGAGATTGAGCAGGTGGAAGTGCTCATGATTGAACACAACTGCTGTTTAACACAACATTCCACATTTGAACAAAGTTTCCTTTATAGAAGAGACAGACCTAAAAAGATTACAACTTTCAAATGAGTCTCAAACGGCAAACACCACTCAGAACATACCCCTTTCTTCAATACTGCTAAAAGCAATACAGAACGGTCATCAACAACACAGAGATCACAACCAAAGTCGCTGCTCTGTGCCCAATTCACGCTCTGAAAGGAGCATCATATCTCGTCATCGTGGGTTGGGAGACAAACACTTTCGAAACACATTTCCAAGCAAAGAACTATAGAAATGATCCCTGAAAATATAGTCTTAACGCTTTATCAAAACTCAATCGGCATTCCATTCTGATGCCCCTCTCCTCTAAAATGGTTTTGCGTAGTTGAATTCTGTGGGCTTTAAGGTTTACGGATCATTTTAGCGCATACATCGGAGCCAAAGGCACTTCCACAATCTCATTGAAGCCTACTGTTAAGATATGTAGAATGCAAACAAAAGTCCTTAAAGTCATACTTTTTTGCAGCATTGCTACCCGTGTGATGCTTTGTGGTCCACTCGTTGAAGCTAAATGTAGAAAATCTTTTAGATGAAAAGTCACGCGCACTAACGATTCTTAATGTAGACATTTCAGAAACTTGATGTTGGTTGCGCGCTTAGAAAACGTGCTATGGCTGACCTTGAAATGTGAAATGAGCCCAGAGACAGGCCCACTTTATCCATAAAATCTGATTTTGTATCTGCTGTCTTATCCGAAATACAATACCACATCTCTGCAAACATGTCAACTTTTCGCAGTGATGTGGTATTGTATCTTGCATAAGACAATGTTCGCTTTACACAAAGGGCGCTGTGACACGGGCCCCAAGTCGAGGAGAGGTTTAAGCTGCCGCAAAACACAACCACAAGAGAGACGGGAGACGGTTGAACAAAAATGATCTTTTAATTAACCAAGAGCTTAGGTTCTTCCAGGGCTGGGGTATCCATGGAGGCTTTGTTCCCCACATCTGTTTCAACGCTAGGCCACCTTAAACTGGGAAGACGGGACAGAAGAAAAGCAAAGACATTACAGAAGATGTTGGAAGGCTAACTCTCTCTTGGCCAAACTGTGCTCAGCACCTCGTTCTGAAAGAGTTTGTACTCAGGACCATTCAGCCTTGAGTGAAGTAGAGCTCCCAGTTTTATGATGACATCCATTAGGCCATCATTGGCTACAGCTGTGGGTGGTTCCACATTTGGAGATTGAGCAGGTGGAAGTGCTCATGATTGAACACAACTGCTGTTTAACACAACATTCCACATTTGAACAAAGTTTCCTTTATAGAAGAGACAGACCCAAAAAAATTACAACTTTCAAATGAGTCTCAAACGGCAAACACCACTCAGAACATACCCCT
The DNA here is from genome assembly GCF_949357685.1 of Gobio gobio. Taxonomy (NCBI): domain Eukaryota; kingdom Metazoa; phylum Chordata; class Actinopteri; order Cypriniformes; family Gobionidae; genus Gobio; species Gobio gobio. The sequence goes on along the minus strand of NC_137101.1, from coordinate 32,140,406 downwards.
TTCTTCAATACTGCTAAAAGCAATACAGAACGGTCATCAACAACACAGAGATCACAACCAAAGTCGCTGCTCTGTGCCCAATTCACGCTCTGAAAGGAGCATCATATCTCGTCATCGTGGGTTGGGAGACAAACACTTTCAAAACACATTTCCAAGCAAAGAACTATAGAAATGATCCCTGAAAATATAGTCTTAACACTTTATCAAAACTCAATCGGCATTCCATTCTGATGCACCTCTCCTCTAAAATGGTTTTGCGTAGTTGAATTCTGTGGGCTTTAAGGTTTACGGATCATTTTAGTGCATACATCGGAGCCAAAGGCACTTCCACAATCTCCTTGAAGCCTACTGTTAAGATATGTGGAATGCAAACAAAAGTCCTTAAAGTCATACATTTTTGCAGCATTGCTACCGTGTGATGCTTTGTGGTCCACTCGTTGAAGCTAAATGTAGAAAATCTTTTAGATGAAAAGTCACGCGCACTAACGATTCTTAATGTAGACATTTCAGAAACTTGATGTTGGTTGCGCGCTTAGAAAACGTGCTATGGCTGACCTTGAAATGTGAAATGAGCCCAGAGACAGGCCCACTTTTTCCATAAAATCTGATTTTGTATCTGCTGTCTTATCCGAAATACAATACCACATCTCTGCAAACATGTCAACTTTTCGCAGTGATGTGGTATTGTATCTTGCATAAGACAATGTTCGCTTTACACAAAGGGCGCTGTGACACGGGCCCCAAGTCGAGGAGAGGTTTAAGCTGCCGCAAAACACAACCACAAGAGAGACGGGAGACGGTTGAACAAAAATGATCTTTTAATTAACCAAGAACTTAGGTTCTTCCAGGGCAGGGGTATCCATGGAGGCTTTGTTCCCCACATCTGTTTCAACGCTAGGCCACCTTAAACTGGGAAGACGGGACAGAAGAAAAGCAAAGACATTACAGAAGATGTTGGAAGGCTAACTCTCTCTTGGCCAAACTGTGCTCAGCACCTCGTTCTGAAAGAGTTTGTACTCAGGACCATTCAGCCTTGAGTGAAGTAGAGCTCCCAGTTTTATGATGACATCCATTAGGCCATCATTGGCTACAGCTGTGGGTGGTTCAACATTTGGAGAGTGAGCAGGTGGAAGTGCTCATGATTGAACACAACTGCTGTTTAACACAACATTCCACATTTGAACAAAGTTTCCTTTATAGAAGAGACAGACCTAAAAAGATTACAACTTTCAAATGAATCTCAAACGGCAAACACCACTCAGAACATACCCCTTTCTTCAATACTGCTAAAAGCAAAACAGAACGGTCATCAACAACACAGAGATCACAACCAAAGTCGCTGCTCTGTGCCCAATTCACGCTCTGAAAGAGCATCATATCTCGTCATCGTGGGTTGGGAGACAAACACTTTCGAAACACATTTCCAAGCAAAGAACTATAGAAATGATCCCTGAAAATATAGTCTTAACGCTTTATCAAAACTCAATCGGCATTCCATTCTGATGCGCATCTCCTCTAAAATGGTTTTGCGTAGTTGAATTCTGTGGGCTTTAAGGTTTACCGATCATTTTAGCACAAACATCGGAGCCAAAGGCACTTCCACAATCTCATTGAAGCCTACTGTTAAGATATGTGGAATGCAAACAACAGTCCTTAAAGTCATACTTTTTTGCAGCATTGCTACCCGTGTGATGCTTTGTGGTCCACTCGTTGAAGCTAAATGTAGAAAATCTTTTAGATGAAAAGTCACGCGCACTAACGATTCTTAATGTAGACATTTCAGAAACTTGATGTTGGTTGCGCGCTTAGAAAACGTGCTATGGCTGACCTTGAAATGCAAAATGAGCCCAGAGACAGGCCCACTTTTTCCATAAAATCTGATTTTGTATCTGCTGTCTTATCCGAAATACAATACCACATCTCTGCAAACATGTCAACTTTTCGCAGTGATGTGGTATTGTATCTTGCATAAGACAATGTTCGCTTTACACAAAGGGCGCTGTGACACGGGCCCCAAGTCGAGGAGAGGTTTAAGCTGCCGCAAAACACAACCACAAGAGAGACGGGAGACGGTTGAACAAAAATTATCTTTTAATTAACCAAGAACTTAGGTTCTTCCAGGGCAGGGGTATCCATGGAGGCTTTGTTCCCCACATCTGTTTCAACGCTAGGCAACCTTAAACGGGGAAGACGGGACAGAAGAAAAGCAAAGACATTACAGAAGATGTTGGAAGGCTAACTCTCTCTTGGCCAAACTGTGCATCAGCACCTCGTTCTGAAAGAGTTTGTACTCAGGACCATTCAGCCTTGAGTGAAGTAGAGCTCCCAGTTTTATGATGACATCCATTAGGCCATTATTGGCTACAGCTGTGGGTGGTTCCACATTTGGAGAGTGAGCAGGTGGAAGTGCTCATGATTGAACACAACTGCTGTTTAACACAACATTCCACATTTGAACAAAGTTTCCTTTATAGAAGAGACAGACCTAAAAAAATTACAACTTTCAAATGAGTCTCAAACTGCAAACACCACTCAGAACATACCCCTTTCTTCAATACTGCTAAAAGCAATACAGAAAGGTCATCAACAACACAGAGATCACAACCAAAGTCGCTGCTCTGTGCCCAATTCACGCTCTGAAAGGAGCATCATATCTCGTCATCGTGGGTTGGGAGACAAACACTTTCGAAACACATTTCCAAGCAAAGAACTATAGAAATGATCCCTGAAAATATAGTCTTAACGCTTTAGCAAAACTCAATCGGCATTCCATTCTGATGCGCATCTCCTCTAAAATGGTTTTGCGTAGTTGAATTCTGTGGGCTTTAAGGTTTACGGATCATTTTAGCGCATACATCGGAGCCAAAGGCACTTCCACAATCTCATTGAAGCCTACTGTTAAGATATGTAGAATGCAAACAAAAGTCCTTAAAGTCATACTTTTTTGCAGCATTGCTACCCGTGTGATGCTTTGTGGTCCACTCGTTGAAGCTAAATGTAGAAAATCTTTTAGATGAAAAGTCACGCGCACTAACGATTCTTAATGTAGACATTTCAGAAACTTGATGTTGGTTGCGCGCTTAGAAAACGTGCTATGGCTGACCTTGAAATGTGAAATGAGCCCAGAGACAGGCCCACTTTATCCATAAAATCTGATTTTGTATCTGCTGTCTTATCCGAAATACAATACCACATCTCTGCAAACATGTCAACTTTTCGCAGTGATGTGGTATTGTATCTTGCATAAGACAATGTTCGCTTTACACAAAGGGCGCTGTGACACGGGCCCCAAGTCGAGGAGAGGTTTAAGCTGCCGCAAAACACAACCACAAGAGAGACGGGAGACGGTTGAACAAAAATGATCTTTTAATTAACCAAGAGCTTAGGTTCTTCCAGGGCTGGGGTATCCATGGAGGCTTTGTTCCCCACATCTGTTTCAACGCTAGGCCACCTTAAACTGGGAAGACGGGACAGAAGAAAAGCAAAGACATTACAGAAGATGTTGGAAGGCTAACTCTCTCTTGGCCAAACTGTGCTCAGCACCTCGTTCTGAAAGAGTTTGTACTCAGGACCATTCAGCCTTGAGTGAAGTAGAGCTCCCAGTTTTATGATGACATCCATTAGGCCATCATTGGCTACAGCTGTGGGTGGTTCCACATTTGGAGATTGAGCAGGTGGAAGTGCTCATGATTGAACACAACTGCTGTTTAACACAACATTCCACATTTGAACAAAGTTTCCTTTATAGAAGAGACAGACCCAAAAAAATTACAACTTTCAAATGAGTCTCAAACGGCAAACACCACTCAGAACATACCCCTTTCTTCAATACTGCTAAAAGCAAAACAGAACGGTCATCAACAACACAGAGATCACAACCAAAGTCGCTGCTCTGTGCCCAATTCACGCTCTGAAAGAGCATCATATCTCGTCATCGTGGGTTGGGAGACAAACACTTTCGAAACACATTTCCAAGCAAAGAACTATAGAAATGATCCCTGAAAATATAGTCTTAACGCTTTATCAAAACTCAATCGGCATTCCATTCTGATGCGCATCTCCTCTAAAATGGTTTTGCGTAGTTGAATTCTGTGGGCTTTAAGGTTTACCGATCATTTTAGCACAAACATCGGAGCCAAAGGCACTTCCACAATCTCATTGAAGCCTACTGTTAAGATATGTGGAATGCAAACAACAGTCCTTAAAGTCATACTTTTTTGCAGCATTGCTACCCGTGTGATGCTTTGTGGTCCACTCGTTGAAGCTAAATGTAGAAAATCTTTTAGATGAAAAGTCACGCGCACTAACGATTCTTAATGTAGACATTTCAGAAACTTGATGTTGGTTGCGCGCTTAGAAAACGTGCTATGGCTGACCTTGAAATGCAAAATGAGCCCAGAGACAGGCCCACTTTTTCCATAAAATCTGATTTTGTATCTGCTGTCTTATCCGAAATACAATACCACATCTCTGCAAACATGTCAACTTTTCGCAGTGATGTGGTATTGTATCTTGCATAAGACAATGTTCGCTTTACACAAAGGGCGCTGTGACACGGGCCCCAAGTCGAGGAGAGGTTTAAGCTGCCGCAAAACACAACCACAAGAGAGACGGGAGACGGTTGAACAAAAATTATCTTTTAATTAACCAAGAACTTAGGTTCTTCCAGGGCAGGGGTATCCATGGAGGCTTTGTTCCCCACATCTGTTTCAACGCTAGGCAACCTTAAACGGGGAAGACGGGACAGAAGAAAAGCAAAGACATTACAGAAGATGTTGGAAGGCTAACTCTCTCTTGGCCAAACTGTGCATCAGCACCTCGTTCTGAAAGAGTTTGTACTCAGGACCATTCAGCCTTGAGTGAAGTAGAGCTCCCAGTTTTATGATAACATCCATTAGGCCATTATTGGCTACAGCTGTGGGTGGTTCCACATTTGGAGAGTGAGCAGGTGGAAGTGCTCATGATTGAACACAACTGCTGTTTAACACAACATTCCACATTTGAACAAAGTTTCCTTTATAGAAGAGACAGACCTAAAAAAATTACAACTTTCAAATGAGTCTCAAACTGCAAACACCACTCAGAACATACCCCTTTCTTCAATACTGCTAAAAGCAATAGAGAAAGGTCATCAACAACACAGAGATCACAACCAAAGTCGCTGCTCTGTGCCCAATTCACGCTCTGAAAGGAGCATCATATCTCGTCATCGTGGGTTGGGAGACAAACACTTTCGAAACACATTTCCAAGCAAAGAACTATAGAAATGATCCCTGAAAATATAGTCTTAACGCTTTAGCAAAACTCAATCGGCATTCCATTCTGATGCGCATCTCCTCTAAAATGGTTTTGCGTAGTTGAATTCTGTGGGCTTTAAGGTTTACGGATCATTTTAGCACATACATCGGAGCCAAAGGCACTTCCACAATCTCATTGAAGCCTACTGTTAAGATATGTGGAATGCAAACAACAGTCCTTAAAGTCATACTTTTTTGCAGCATTGCTACCCGTGTGATGCTTTGTGGTCCACTCGTTGAAGCTAAATGTAGAAAATCTTTTAGATGAAAAGTCACGCGCACTAACGATTCTTAATGTAGACATTTCAGAAACTTGATGTTGGTTGCGCGCTTAGAAAACGTGCTATGGCTGACCTTGAAATGTGAAATGAGCCCAGAGACAGGCCCACTTTATCCATAAAATCTGATTTTGTATCTGCTGTCTTATCCGAAATACAATACCACATCTCTGCAAACATGTCAACTTTTCGCAGTGATGTGGTATTGTATCTTGCATAAGACAATGTTCGCTTTACACAAAGGGCGCTGTGACACAGGCCCCAAGTCGAGGAGAGGTTTAAGCTGCCGCAAAACACAACCACAAGAGAGACGGGAGACGGTTGAACAAAAATGATCTTTTAATTAACCAAGAGCTTAGGTTCTTCCAGGGCTGGGGTATCCATGGAGGCTTTGTTCCCCACATCTGTTTCAACGCTAGGCCACCTTAAACTGGGAAGACGGGACAGAAGAAAAGCAAAGACATTACAGAAGATGTTGGAAGGCTAACTCTCTCTTGGCCAAACTGTGCTCAGCACCTCGTTCTGAAAGAGTTTGTACTCAGGACCATTCAGCCTTGAGTGAAGTAGAGCTCCCAGTTTTAAGATGACATCCATTAGGCCATCATTGGCTACAGCTGTGGGTGGTTCCACATTTGGAGAGTGAGCAGGTGGAAGTGCTCATGATTGACCACAACTGCTGTTTAACACAACATTCCACATTTGAACAAAGTTTCCTTTATAGAAGAGACAGACCTAAAAAGATTACAACTTTCAAATGAGTCTCAAACGGCAAACACCACTCAGAACATACCCCTTTCTTCAATACTGCTAAAAGCAATACAGAACGGTCATCAACAACACAGAGATCACAACCAAAGTCGCTGCTCTGTGCCCAATTCACGCTCTGAAAGGAGCATCATATCTCGTCATCGTGGGTTGGGAGACAAACACTTTCGAAACACATTTCCAAGCAAAGAACTATAGAAATGATCCCTGAAAATATAGTCTTAACGCTTTATCAAAACTCAATCGGCATTCCATTCTGATGCCCCTCTCCTCTAAAATGGTTTTGCGTAGTTGAATTCTGTGGGCTTTAAGGTTTACGGATCATTTTAGCGCATACATCGGAGCCAAAGGCACTTCCACAATCTCATTGAAGCCTACTGTTAAGATATGTAGAATGCAAACAAAAGTCCTTAAAGTCATACTTTTTTGCAGCATTGCTACCCGTGTGATGCTTTGTGGTCCACTCGTTGAAGCTAAATGTAGAAAATCTTTTAGATGAAAAGTCACGCGCACTAACGATTCTTAATGTAGACATTTCAGAAACTTGATGTTGGTTGCGCGCTTAGAAAACGTGCTATGGCTGACCTTGAAATGTGAAATGAGCCCAGAGACAGGCCCACTTTATCCATAAAATCTGATTTTGTATCTGCTGTCTTATCCGAAATACAATACCACATCTCTGCAAACATGTCAACTTTTCGCAGTGATGTGGTATTGTATCTTGCATAAGACAATGTTCGCTTTACACAAAGGGCGCTGTGACACAGGCCCCAAGTCGAGGAGAGGTTTAAGCTGCCGCAAAACACAACCACAAGAGAGACGGGAGACGGTTGAACAAAAATGATCTTTTAATTAACCAAGAGCTTAGGTTCTTCCAGGGCTGGGGTATCCATGGAGGCTTTGTTCCCCACATCTGTTTCAACGCTAGGCCACCTTAAACTGGGAAGACGGGACAGAAGAAAAGCAAAGACATTACAGAAGATGTTGGAAGGCTAACTCTCTCTTGGCCAAACTGTGCTCAGCACCTCGTTCTGAAAGAGTTTGTACTCAGGACCATTCAGCCTTGAGTGAAGTAGAGCTCCCAGTTTTATGATGACATCCATTAGGCCATCATTGGCTACAGCTGTGGGTGGTTCCACATTTGGAGAGTGAGCAGGTGGAAGTGCTCATGATTGACCACAACTGCTGTTTAACACAACATTCCACATTTGAACAAAGTTTCCTTTATAGAAGAGACAGACCTAAAAAGATTACAACTTTCAAATGAGTCTCAAACGGCAAACACCACTCAGAACATACCCCTTTCTTCAATACTGCTAAAAGCAATACAGAACGGTCATCAACAACACAGAGATCACAACCAAAGTCGCTGCTCTGTGCCCAATTCACGCTCTGAAAGGAGCATCATATCTCGTCATCGTGGGTTGGGAGACAAACACTTTCGAAACACATTTCCAAGCAAAGAACTATAGAAATGATCCCTGAAAATATAGTCTTAACGCTTTATCAAAACTCAATCGGCATTCCATTCTGATGCCCCTCTCCTCTAAAATGGTTTTGCGTAGTTGAATTCTGTGGGCTTTAAGGTTTACGGATCATTTTAGCGCATACATCGGAGCCAAAGGCACTTCCACAATCTCATTGAAGCCTACTGTTAAGATATGTAGAATGCAAACAAAAGTCCTTAAAGTCATACTTTTTTGCAGCATTGCTACCCGTGTGATGCTTTGTGGTCCACTCGTTGAAGCTAAATGTAGAAAATCTTTTAGATGAAAAGTCACGCGCACTAACGATTCTTAATGTAGACATTTCAGAAACTTGATGTTGGTTGCGCGCTTAGAAAACGTGCTATGGCTGACCTTGAAATGTGAAATGAGCCCAGAGACAGGCCCACTTTATCCATAAAATCTGATTTTGTATCTGCTGTCTTATCCGAAATACAATACCACATCTCTGCAAACATGTCAACTTTTCGCAGTGATGTGGTATTGTATCTTGCATAAGACAATGTTCGCTTTACACAAAGGGCGCTGTGACACAGGCCCCAAGTCGAGGAGAGGTTTAAGCTGCCGCAAAACACAACCACAAGAGAGACGGGAGACGGTTGAACAAAAATTATCTTTTAATTAACCAAGAGCTTAGGTTCTTCCAGGGCTGGGGTATCCATGGAGGCTTTGTTCCCCACATCTGTTTCAACGCTAGGCCACCTTAAACTGGGAAGACGGGACAGAAGAAAAGCAAAGACATTACAGAAGATGTTGGAAGGCTAACTCTCTCTTGGCCAAACTGTGCTCAGCACCTCGTTCTGAAAGAGTTTGTACTCAGGACCATTCAGCCTTGAGTGAAGTAGAGCTCCCAGTTTTATGATGACATCCATTAGGCCATCATTGGCTACAGCTGTGAGTGGTTCCAAATTTGGAGAGTGAGCAGGTGGAAGTGCTCATGATTGAACACAACTGCTGTTTAACACAACATTCCACATTTGAACAAAGTTTCCTTTATAGAAGAGACAGACCTAAAAAGATTACAAATTTCAAATGAGTCTCAAACGGCAAACACCACTCAGAACATACCCCTTTCTTCAATACTGCTAAAAGCAATACAGAACGGTCATCAACAACACAGAGATCACAACCAAAGTCGCTGCTCTGTGCCCAATTCACGCTCTGAAAGGAGCATCATATCTCGTCATCGTGGGTTGGGAGACAAACACTTTCGAAACACATTTCCAAGCAAAGAACTATAGAAATGATTCCTGAAAATATAGTCTTAACGCTTTATCAAAACTCAATCGGCATTCCATTCTGATGCCCCTCTCCTCTAAAATGGTTTTGCGTAGTTGAATTCTGTGGGCTTTAAGGTTTACGGATCATTTTAGCGCATACATCGGAGCCAAAGGCACTTCCACAATCTCATTGAAGCCTACTGTTAAGATATGTAGAATGCAAACAAAAGTCCTTAAAGTCATACTTTTTTGCAGCATTGCTACCCGTGTGATGCTTTGTGGTCCACTCGTTGAAGCTAAATGTAGAAAATCTTTTAGATGAAAAGTCACGCGCACTAACGATTCTTAATGTAGACATTTCAGAAACTTGATGTTGGTTGCGCGCTTAGAAAACGTGCTATGGCTGACCTTGAAATGCAAAATGAGCCCAGAGACAGGCCCACTTTTTCCATAAAATCTGATTTTGTATCTGCTGTCTTATCCGAAATACAATACCACATCTCTGCAAACATGTCAACTTTTCGCAGTGATGTGGTATTGTATCTTGCATTAGACAATGTTCGCTTTACACAAAGGGCGCTGTGACACGGGCCCCAACTCGAGGAGAGGTTTAAGCTGCCGCAAAACACAACCACAAGAGAGACGGGAGACGGTTGAACAAAAATTATCTTTTAATTAACCAAGAACTTAGGTTCTTCCAGGGCAGGGGTATCCATGGAGGCTTTGTTCCCCACATCTGTTTCAACGCTAGGCCACCTTAAACTGGGAAGACGGGACAGAAGAAAAGCAAAGACATTACAGAAGATGTTGGAAGGCTAACTCTCTCTTGGCCAAACTGTGCATCAGCACCTCGTTCTGAAAGAGTTTGTACTCAGGACCATTCAGCCTTGAGTGAAGTAGAGCTCCCAGTTTTATGATGACATCCATTAGGCCATCATTGGCTACAGCTGTGGGTGGTTCCACATTTGGAGAGTGAGCAGGTGGAAGTGCTCATGATTGAACACAACTGCTGTTTAACACAACATTCCACATTTGAACAAAGTTTCCTTTATAGAAGAGACAGACCTAAAAAAATTACAACTTTCAAATGAATCTCAAACGGCAAACACCACTCAGAACATACCCCTTTCTTCAATACTGCTAAAAGCAATACAGAACGGTCATCAACAACACAGAGATCACAACCAAAGTCGCTGCTCTGTGCCCAATTCACGCTCTGAAAGGAGCATCATATCTCGTCATCATGGGTTGGGAGACAAACACTTTCGAAACACATTTCCAAGCAAAGAACTATAGAAATGATCCCTGAAAATATAGTCTTAACGCTTTATCAAAACTCAATCGGCATTCCATTCTGATGCGCATCTCCTCTAAAATGGTTTTGCGTAGTTGAATTCTGTGGGCTTTAAGGTTTACCGATCATTTTAGCACAAACATCGGAGCCAAAGGCACTTCCACAATCTCATTGAAGCCTACTGTTAAGATATGTGGAATGCAAACAACAGTCCTTAAAGTCATACTTTTTTGCAGCATTGCTACCCGTGTGATGCTTTGTGGTCCACTCGTTGAAGCTAAATGTAGAAAATCTTTTAGATGAAAAGTCACGCGCACTAACGATTCTTAATGTAGACATTTCAGAAACTTGATGTTGGTTGCGCGCTTAGAAAACGTGCTATGGCTGACCTTGAAATGCAAAATGAGCCCAGAGACAGGCCCACTTTTTCCATAAAATCTGATTTTGTATCTGCTGTCTTATCCGAAATACAATACCACATCTCTGCAAACATGTCAACTTTTCGCAGTGATGTGGTATTGTATCTTGCATAAGACAATGTTCGCTTTACACAAAGGGCGCTGTGACACGGGCCCCAAGTCGAGGAGAGGTTTAAGCTGCCGCAAAACACAACCACAAGAGAGACGGGAGACGGTTGAACAAAAATTATCTTTTAATTAACCAAGAACTTAGGTTCTTCCAGGGCAGGGGTATCCATGGAGGCTTTGTTCCCCACATCTGTTTCAACGCTAGGCCACCTTAAACTGGGAAGACGGGACAGAAGAAAAGCAAAGACATTACAGAAGATGTTGGAAGGCTAACTCTCTCTTGGCCAAACTGTGCTCAGCACCTCGTTCTGAAAGAGTTTGTACTCAGGACCATTCAGCCTTGAGTGAAGTAGAGCTCCCAGTTTTATGATGACATCCATTAGGCCATCATTGGCTACAGCTGTGGGTGGTTCAACATTTGGAGAGTGAGCAGGTGGAAGTGCTCATGATTGAACACAACTGCTGTTTAACACAACATTCCACATTTGAACAAAGTTTCCTTTATAGAAGAGACAGACCTAAAAATATTACAACTTTCAAATGAATCTCAAACGGCAAACACCACTCAGAACATACCCCTTTCTTCAATACTGCTAAAAGCAATACAGAACGGTCATCAACAACACAGAGATAACAACCAAAGTCGCTGCTCTGTGCCCAATTCACGCTCTGAAAGGAGCATCATATCTCGTCATCGTGGGTTGGGAGACAAACACTTTCGAAACACATTTCCAAGCAAGGAACTATAGAAATGATCCCTGAAAATATAGTCTTAACGCTTTATCAAAACTCAATCGGCAAACCATTCTGATGCCCCTCTCCTCTAAAATGGTTTTGCGTAGTTGAATTCTGTGGGCTTTAAGGTTTACGGATCATTTTAGCGCATACATCGGAGCCAAAGGCACTTCCACAATCTCATTGAAGCCTACTGTTAAGATATGTAGAATGCAAACAAAAGTCCTTAAAGTCATACTTTTTTGCAGCATTGCTACCCGTGTGATGCTTTGTGGTCCACTCGTTGAAGCTAAATGTAGAAAATCTTTTAGATGAAAAGTCACGCGCACTAACGATTCTTAATGTAGACATTTCAGAAACTTGATGTTGGTTGCGCGCTTAGAAAACGTGCTATGGCTGACCTTGAAATGCAAAATGAGCCCAGAGACAGGCCCACTTTTTCCATAAAATCTGATTTTGTATCTGCTGTCTTATCCGAAATACAATACCACATCTCTGCAAACATGTCAACTTTTCGCAGTGATGTGGTATTGTATCTTGCATAAGACAATGTTCGCTTTACACAAAGGGCGCTGTGACACGGGCCCCAAGTCGAGGAGAGGTTTAAGCTGCCGCAAAACACAACCACAAGAGAGACGGGAGACGGTTGAACAAAAATTATCTTTTAATTAACCAAGAACTTAGGTTCTTCCAGGGCAGGGGTATCCATGGAGGCTTTGTTCCCCACATCTGTTTCAACGCTAGGCAACCTTAAACGGGGAAGACGGGACAGAAGAAAAGCAAAGACATTACAGAAGATGTTGGAAGGCTAACTCTCTCTTGGCCAAACTGTGCATCAGCACCTCGTTCTGAAAGAGTTTGTACTCAGGACCATTCAGCCTTGCACTGCATGAAAAAAGGTGTATCCGGACCAGGATACTCCTGTATACACTGCTGAAATTCGGAAGAATCCAGGAGTATACTGGCCGGATAGGTCAAATTCCATGGATCCGTATATGTCCGTATTCATCCGAAATGGTACCAAATCGGATGTATGTTGTGGCCGTATACTCCCATGCTACAGCCATTTGTTGCCATGGCAAATAATCCCATCAAGTTTTTCCCAGGAGACATTTTCACACCTCTAAACAGCTTTGCCTTCCACCCCCTTATTGGTCCTTCATCTCAAACTGGATTGGTTGTTTTTTTTAAAACCACTCCCAAAACCCAGACTGCTATTGGAGGACAGGGCGCATTGAAAACCCAGTCAAGTGACTTTATTGGTTACTTCTAAGGCTAAGGGTGGGCTAGGTTTTGTAGCATAGGGACTTGATTGGTTATAGGCCAGCTATGCAGATTTTGCTAATTAATATATAATATATATATATAAAAAATAATCCCCTCTCCCTCCCAAAAGAAAAATACACACAAAACAATTTGAGAAAGTCTGAAATATTTATTAAAAAGGTATATATAAAAAAAAAACCATTCTTAACAGCATTATAAACGAACATTAAAACAATGGTGAAACAAAAACAAGTGAACTAAATGTATTTAAAAGGGATGAAAATGTAAAGGAACAAATGTAAAAATATAAACAGTCCAAAGAACATAAATATACGTTAAATTGAATTGGTAAAGAAACAAAAAGGGAAAAAAAATTAACAAAATGCATTTAAAAGACAGATGTAAAGGAATAAAATACACAGTGAACATAAAAAGGAAAAGAATAAATATACAAATTAAACAATATAAAATGAGAACAATAAATTTATAAGACAAAAAAAAGTGTATATAAAATACACATAAATATTCCAAGTAAACAATATAACCAAATAAAAAGAACAAAGAGCATTATAAACATACATTCAAATGAATGGGGGAAAAGATAAGTGAACAAAATGTTTCTAAAGGAAGGCGACGTAAGAGGAACAACAATACAAAACGTGGAGATCAAAAGCAACATGGACATCTAAAAAGGAACAAACATACAAAGTATACATTATAAAACGAGACAAAGAAATCTATAAATTAAAAAGTGTATATAAAATATATGTAAATGTTCTATATATGGGAACCAATAAAAGTATAAGTATATAAACATAGGAATAAAGAAAATATAAAATGGAACAATTGAATATTAAAATTATAATTATAAAATAATTGTGACCAACTCTAACACAATGTTGTTTGAGCTAGCCAAACCATCCACACTGGCCTTCCATCAACAACAGCATCATCTTCATCAGGTCTATAGTTGCGGTCTTCCACAGGTTCTGTGTTGGTTTCTGCAACCCTGGACCTGGTCTCCAGCAACTGCAAAACATGACAGTAAATTAACCACTAAAACTCAGAGAGGAGTATAGTAACATTCTGGAGGGAAAAAGCTTAACCGGTTTCTTAACTTACCCGTCTCTTTCTCTGACGGTTCTGTGTGATGTTCTTCATAGTGTTTCTTTTCTGGGCCTTTTCAGACTGAGCCAAAGAATACTTCCTCAGCAAAGTCTCACAAAATAAAATACATCTTGTGACCTGCCAAATAATACATTAATAATATATAGTTAATGCCAATAAAAGCAAGTAAAACAATTCAATTAAAATGTATTTGTATAGCGCTTTTCACAATACATATTCAGGGTTTTTCCTGGGTCAAAAATGGTCTTCGGTGGTGGCTGACAGACATGGTCATACACACACACACACACACACACACACACACACACACACACACACACACACACACACACACACACACACACACACACACACACACACACACACACACACACACACACACACACACACACACACACACACACACCCTACCCACTTGATCTGCAAGCACAAAACTGACAATAAATTTGAAATAAATTCAAAGAAAGTTTGTAACTTTTGCGTATCTTATTTTGATACCTTGATGTTTGTTTTTTTTCCTCATTTGTACACTATTTACTTATAATTGTTTGTTTTGGTAATCATATCAATATTAAAAAAATGAACAAATAGCCTAATTTTCTGCCATATACAATCAGCTAGCTAACAACAACTTTGTTCTGGGTTCACCTCACTCCAGTCTAAACTAAATGATTTTAGGCGATTTATTTTACTACACATTATGAACATAAATAAGCTGAAAGACTGTTGATAATTAAAACTAATTCTTACTATCCACTCTTGCTAAAGTGGGTAAGCACACTTGTGTTCTCATTTCAGGTGTTGTTCTGAGTAAATGATTAAACTGATTCGTTAGTTCAGTGTTGGACAGATCAGTTGTTCTAACCAGTCGTTAAAATGATTCAGTTCAAAGGAGTCATTAGGTGGCAAATCGGACATTAGCAGACGCGTTGTGTGTGAATCCCGTCTTTAGAAAATCGCGAAAGATGTCAACACACAAAAAACACTTCATAACCGGATAGGATTTGTTTCCTGTTTATTTAAAGTATGCTTTATGTCAGCTGGTCAGAGAATCAGTCAATGTTTTTTGAGCGCATTTCACACCCAGCGGTAATTAAAGGAAGACGTCTGATAGCGCCACGTGCAACATGGATTCGGTCTTCCGACCTTTTGATTTTGATTAACGTAATATGTGAAACATTAGAAAGCTAAGAATGCTTATTTTGAAGACAGAGAGAGTGCGAGCGAGGGATGAGCTCACTGGTCGTTCTCTCTGTCACTCAGTTAACGCAAGCGCAGCAGTCCTCTATTCTACATCATTCATAAATCACAATAACTCAACAAATAAGGCTTTGGCTGGACAAAAATTTGTTTTGGCGGCCGGCAAAAAATTTTCAATGTAGGAAAAACCCTGATATTGTTTCAAAGCAACTTCACAGAAAATGCATGCGTCTACATTACAGAAAAAAACAGAGAACATTAAAATAATTTTTAAGATTACCTTTTACACATTCAGGGTCAACATCTGTAAAAGTTCTTCAGGATCATGGATCCAAAACTTCTGGATCATGAGGGGGGAAGAAACATGCACACACACAAATGAATATTAATTTGTTTGATAAAACATTAATATTAATTATCAACTTACGGACAAGGACTTGCAAAACATACTCACCAGGCCCATACAAAAACTTCACAGTAGATCCAAAATCCTGGTTTGCCTATAATTCTTCAGAGTCCAAGGATGGTGTGTTTCCTGTCCTCTCTGTTGAACAAGTGTACATGACAGTGTTCTCAGATTATTCATTCCAAAACTCTGTTACATTTTATGACAAGCTTGATCTTAAAACTAGCTGACAGTAGGGATGGGCATTATGACCATATAATTATACACACATGAGAAATTTTATTTTACAATAACGATATCACAATATATTTATTTTGATGGATATTTTATTAAAATGCTACAGAATAATACTGCTTTAAAAGTCTTCACTGTATGATATTCAATTAATTAATATCACTTGATTCTTAAAGAAGCAGAAGGTCTTCTCTATTCTTTTGTTTTATTAAAATGATGACAAAGCTGCAGCCCCTTTAAGAACGGATGCACAGAATGACACGCTTCCGGGATTCCCCACGTTAACTTGAACTGTTTAACTTACTTAAGACATAACTGACTGTTTAAATCAAGTGAATACCTCACATGACAGGCTTACTGAGATAACTGTGTGCATTTTACAGAAAGATAATTGATTTCGGGATCGCATGCTGTCTGAGAGAGGCTTATTTTAACACATGCATGTCCCGTTCATTATTCTACAGTACATTCATGCATGTTTCCTTGTCAAAATGTCAAAAAGTTTTAGTACAGTCAGTGCTGCGTTATATACGCTATATTCCCATTCCGCAATATAAAAAGGTAATGTTAACGTTTACAGCAAAATCGCTAACAATAGTCAGTATCATCAGATCGCCATAACACCCAGCCCTATCTTAACAATATTACAACACAACAAAACACAGAAACAGAATATGTAAGTTAATCACGATTAGCATATGACTTTAATGCACTAACGTTATATCTTGATGAGCAGTAGAAACAATATAAAGGGGTTTACGTTACCTTCTGCCGTCTGCTGTCCGCCATTGGAAACTTAGTCTGTTCGTATTCATGTTTTTTCGTTCTCAGTCGACATCCCACCATCAAAATTCGTCCAAAATAAGATTTTAACAGGTTTAAATGGTCCATGCAATGCCATTAATAGACCGACGTGAAGATTAGAAGCCGCGATCGCGTCGCGTCCCCGCGAGCCACGATCAACTCCAACGGCAACGGCAACGAGTGTATAATTCAAACTGAAGGCGCGCACTGTCATTGGCCAGATTTCTGGATGACGTTCAGATTGACCAATCACGCTCAAAAGAACACGGAAAGACAGCAAATAGCCTTGCAAATATAGAAAAAACTTGTTTTAAACAACAGTTAGAAAATGTGTATATTTATTTTTATTTGCTGTTATATTTAATTAATTGGTCAAATGGTGTTTTGTGGTGTGGGCAGAAGTTTCAACCTGGAGAGCAGTGCAGATTTGTACTCTTTAAAAACAATTATTGTTTGATATTTAGTTTGCTATATATTTTGTTATATTTGTATCCAGAATTGAATGTAAAAATACACCTTCACTGTAAAACAGAAAATTAAATTAAAATATCTTAATTTAAATAAGGAAAAATCTGTAAACTAATAGTGTTTTCTCTAAAACGTTTAATGTAAATTTCTGTGAAGTTTTTTAACTTTATTTGACTTAAGATATTTGACTTTAATTTTACGGTTTTTGTTTTGCAGCTGTAGCTGCTGTTTTTTTAGGTTTTTATTTTTACAGTGTAAATATAAAACTAATAAGATTTACTTCAAAATGACAAAGAATAATGTTAAATTGTTAGTATGGACATAAACATAAATCTTTAATATAATGAGCTAAATATTGTATTACAGTTGTTAATTTACAGATATTGTTTGTAATTTTGCATGAATTTGTTATTTATGAAAACAGAAAAATAATACAGTTATGTTCCTGTATAAAAAAATGAGAATTATTGTAGTTTGTCATTAATGATATAATCCTTAAAATAACAGTCAAGTTGTTTATTTAGATATTGTTTGTAATTTTACATCGTTTTAAACATAATTCAAAATTACAAGAAAATACTGTAAATAAACTGAAGTTTTTTTCTGTAAAATTAGGATTATTTTTATTGGTTGCCTTATTTTTATTGGTAACCTTATTGGTTGCACCTACATCTATTGTGAGTGGTGGATTTCAAACCTCAAAACGCCCCTCTTTTGCAGCGTGTTAAAGTTAAGAATCTTGGAGTGACACTTTTTGTTAACAGTTGCAGAGCTGAAAGATCTGCTTGTGTTTCTGTGTTTCTTGAGCAAGTGAATCCCTGCTCTTTTTTATTCCATATTTTTATTTTGAGCATATCAGTTTTTGGTGTTTTTAAAACAAACTTTTTCATTTTCCACATTTCATCTCCTCTTTATTTAATTCTATTATTGCCTACAATTTGTAAAACTTTGCAAAAATTGTTTGGGGATAGTCTAAAATGTTTGGTTAATTATCCTTTGTTAATTCCATTACATTTCTTTGTTTATTTCATTACATATTCAGATTTTTTTGTGAACGTATATGTTCAGACAGGGTTTTTATTTTGTACTGTTTTTATAAAAAATATTTGATTAAGAGACTCTTTTCATGCAGTGGTTTTAAGGCCCTGCCACACCATTCTGATGGTTTGGCCCAGACCCAGACAACGTGAACCAACCCCACAGTCGGCTTTAGTCATTGCTAGTTCAGTTTAGTGTTTCAGGGCCTTAAGAATTCTTTTTTCTGTGTAAAAAGCTTGTTTGCTGTAGCCTACAGTAGACCAGAGATAATTCTCAATCCTGAAGTCCTCCCTCTGAGAACAGCCAGCTCCTAGTGTCAGTCATTAACATATGAAAGGTCTTCTTCACACCTAACAGTCTTCAGTCCTAGCACACCCAGCAGTGTTTCAGCTGTATATGTCCGTGAAATTTCACGGATTCCTGTATACGTCCGCATACGTGAGGTTTCCGGGTTTTTCTGGAAATATACTGTTCCGTGTTACTCTGATCCGCTTTTTCCCACATACATCCGGTAAACATCAAATTACACAGGAGTATACCATGCCCGGATAGTGCCGGATTTCAGTGTTTTCATGCAGTGTTGAGTGAAGTAGAGCTCCCAGTTTTATGATGACATCCATTAGGCCATTATTGGCTACAGCTGTGGGTGGTTCCACATTTGGAGAGTGAGCAGGTGGAAGTGCTCATGATTGAACACAACTGCTGTTTAACACAACATTCCACATTTGAACAAAGTTTCCTTTATAGAAGAGACAGACCTAAAAAAATTACAACTTTCAAATGAGTCTCAAACTGCAAACACCACTCAGAACATACCCCTTTCTTCAATACTGCTAAAAGCAATACAGAAAGGTCATCAACAACACAGAGATCACAACCAAAGTCGCTGCTCTGTGCCCAATTCACGCTCTGAAAGGAGCATCATATCTCGTCATCGTGGGTTGGGAGACAAACACTTTCGAAACACATTTCCAAGCAAAGAACTATAGAAATGATCCCTGAAAAATATAGTCTTAACGCTTTAGCAAAACTCAATCGGCATTCCATTCTGATGCGCATCTCCTCTAAAATGGTTTTGCGTAGTTGAATTCTGTGGGCTTTAAGGTTTACGGATCATTTTAGCGCATACATCGGAGCCAAAGGCACTTCCACAATCTCATTGAAGCCTACTGTTAAGATATGTAGAATGCAAACAAAAGTCCTTAAAGTCATACTTTTTTGCAGCATTGCTACCCGTGTGATGCTTTGTGGTCCACTCGTTGAAGCTAAATGTAGAAAATCTTTTAGATGAAAAGTCACGCGCACTAACGATTCTTAATGTAGACATTTCAGAAACTTGATGTTGGTTGCGCGCTTAGAAAACGTGCTATGGCTGACCTTGAAATGTGAAATGAGCCCAGAGACAGGCCCACTTTATCCATAAAATCTGATTTTGTATCTGCTGTCTTATCCGAAATACAATACCACATCTCTGCAAACATGTCAACTTTTCGCAGTGATGTGGTATTGTATCTTGCATAAGACAATGTTCGCTTTACACAAAGGGCGCTGTGACACGGGCCCCAAGTCGAGGAGAGGTTTAAGCTGCCGCAAAACACAACCACAAGAGAGACGGGAGACGGTTGAACAAAAATGATCTTTTAATTAACCAAGAGCTTAGGTTCTTCCAGGGCTGGGGTATCCATGGAGGCTTTGTTCCCCACATCTGTTTCAACGCTAGGCCACCTTAAACTGGGAAGACGGGACAGAAGAAAAGCAAAGACATTACAGAAGATGTTGGAAGGCTAACTCTCTCTTGGCCAAACTGTGCTCAGCACCTCGTTCTGAAAGAGTTTGTACTCAGGACCATTCAGCCTTGAGTGAAGTAGAGCTCCCAGTTTTATGATGACATCCATTAGGCCATCATTGGCTACAGCTGTGGGTGGTTCCACATTTGGAGATTGAGCAGGTGGAAGTGCTCATGATTGAACACAACTGCTGTTTAACACAACATTCCACATTTGAACAAAGTTTCCTTTATAGAAGAGACAGACCCAAAAAAATTACAACTTTCAAATGAGTCTCAAACGGCAAACACCACTCAGAACATACCCCTTTCTTCAATACTGCTAAAAGCAATACAGAACGGTCATCAACAACACAGAGATCACAACCAAAGTCGCTGCTCTGTGCCCAATTCACGCTCTGAAAGGAGCATCATATCTCGTCATCGTGGGTTGGGAGACAAACACTTTCAAAACACATTTCCAAGCAAAGAACTATAGAAATGATCCCTGAAAATATAGTCTTAACACTTTATCAAAACTCAATCGGCATTCCATTCTGATGCACCTCTCCTCTAAAATGGTTTTGCGTAGTTGAATTCTGTGGGCTTTAAGGTTTACGGATCATTTTAGTGCATACATCGGAGCCAAAGGCACTTCCACAATCTCCTTGAAGCCTACTGTTAAGATATGTGGAATGCAAACAAAAGTCCTTAAAGTCATACATTTTTGCAGCATTGCTACCGTGTGATGCTTTGTGGTCCACTCGTTGAAGCTAAATGTAGAAAATCTTTTAGATGAAAAGTCACGCGCACTAACGATTCTTAATGTAGACATTTCAGAAACTTGATGTTGGTTGCGCGCTTAGAAAACGTGCTATGGCTGACCTTGAAATGTGAAATGAGCCCAGAGACAGGCCCACTTTTTCCATAAAATCTGATTTTGTATCTGCTGTCTTATCCGAAATACAATACCACATCTCTGCAAACATGTCAACTTTTCGCAGTGATGTGGTATTGTATCTTGCATAAGACAATGTTCGCTTTACACAAAGGGCGCTGTGACACGGGCCCCAAGTCGAGGAGAGGTTTAAGCTGCCGCAAAACACAACCACAAGAGAGACGGGAGACGGTTGAACAAAAATGATCTTTTAATTAACCAAGAACTTAGGTTCTTCCAGGGCAGGGGTATCCATGGAGGCTTTGTTCCCCACATCTGTTTCAACGCTAGGCCACCTTAAACTGGGAAGACGGGACAGAAGAAAAGCAAAGACATTACAGAAGATGTTGGAAGGCTAACTCTCTCTTGGCCAAACTGTGCTCAGCACCTCGTTCTGAAAGAGTTTGTACTCAGGACCATTCAGCCTTGAGTGAAGTAGAGCTCCCAGTTTTATGATGACATCCATTAGGCCATCATTGGCTACAGCTGTGGGTGGTTCAACATTTGGAGAGTGAGCAGGTGGAAGTGCTCATGATTGAACACAACTGCTGTTTAACACAACATTCCACATTTGAACAAAGTTTCCTTTATAGAAGAGACAGACCTAAAAAGATTACAACTTTCAAATGAATCTCAAACGGCAAACACCACTCAGAACATACCCCTTTCTTCAATACTGCTAAAAGCAAAACAGAACGGTCATCAACAACACAGAGATCACAACCAAAGTCGCTGCTCTGTGCCCAATTCACGCTCTGAAAGAGCATCATATCTCGTCATCGTGGGTTGGGAGACAAACACTTTCGAAACACATTTCCAAGCAAAGAACTATAGAAATGATCCCTGAAAAATATAGTCTTAACGCTTTAGCAAAACTCAATCGGCATTCCATTCTGATGCGCATCTCCTCTAAAATGGTTTTGCGTAGTTGAATTCTGTGGGCTTTAAGGTTTACGGATCATTTTAGCGCATACATCGGAGCCAAAGGCACTTCCACAATCTCATTGAAGCCTACTGTTAAGATATGTAGAATGCAAACAAAAGTCCTTAAAGTCATACTTTTTTGCAGCATTGCTACCCGTGTGATGCTTTGTGGTCCACTCGTTGAAGCTAAATGTAGAAAATCTTTTAGATGAAAAGTCACGCGCACTAACGATTCTTAATGTAGACATTTCAGAAACTTGATGTTGGTTGCGCGCTTAGAAAACGTGCTATGGCTGACCTTGAAATGTGAAATGAGCCCAGAGACAGGCCCACTTTATCCATAAAATCTGATTTTGTATCTGCTGTCTTATCCGAAATACAATACCACATCTCTGCAAACATGTCAACTTTTCGCAGTGATGTGGTATTGTATCTTGCATAAGACAATGTTCGCTTTACACAAAGGGCGCTGTGACACGGGCCCCAAGTCGAGGAGAGGTTTAAGCTGCCGCAAAACACAACCACAAGAGAGACGGGAGACGGTTGAACAAAAATGATCTTTTAATTAACCAAGAGCTTAGGTTCTTCCAGGGCTGGGGTATCCATGGAGGCTTTGTTCCCCACATCTGTTTCAACGCTAGGCCACCTTAAACTGGGAAGACGGGACAGAAGAAAAGCAAAGACATTACAGAAGATGTTGGAAGGCTAACTCTCTCTTGGCCAAACTGTGCTCAGCACCTCGTTCTGAAAGAGTTTGTACTCAGGACCATTCAGCCTTGAGTGAAGTAGAGCTCCCAGTTTTATGATGACATCCATTAGGCCATCATTGGCTACAGCTGTGGGTGGTTCCACATTTGGAGATTGAGCAGGTGGAAGTGCTCATGATTGAACACAACTGCTGTTTAACACAACATTCCACATTTGAACAAAGTTTCCTTTATAGAAGAGACAGACCCAAAAAAATTACAACTTTCAAATGAGTCTCAAACGGCAAACACCACTCAGAACATACCCCTTTCTTCAATACTGCTAAAAGCAATACAGAACGGTCATCAACAACACAGAGATCACAACCAAAGTCGCTGCTCTGTGCCCAATTCACGCTCTGAAAGGAGCATCATATCTCGTCATCGTGGGTTGGGAGACAAACACTTTCAAAACACATTTCCAAGCAAAGAACTATAGAAATGATCCCTGAAAATATAGTCTTAACACTTTATCAAAACTCAATCGGCATTCCATTCTGATGCACCTCTCCTCTAAAATGGTTTTGCGTAGTTGAATTCTGTGGGCTTTAAGGTTTACGGATCATTTTAGTGCATACATCGGAGCCAAAGGCACTTCCACAATCTCCTTGAAGCCTACTGTTAAGATATGTGGAATGCAAACAAAAGTCCTTAAAGTCATACATTTTTGCAGCATTGCTACCGTGTGATGCTTTGTGGTCCACTCGTTGAAGCTAAATGTAGAAAATCTTTTAGATGAAAAGTCACGCGCACTAACGATTCTTAATGTAGACATTTCAGAAACTTGATGTTGGTTGCGCGCTTAGAAAACGTGCTATGGCTGACCTTGAAATGTGAAATGAGCCCAGAGACAGGCCCACTTTTTCCATAAAATCTGATTTTGTATCTGCTGTCTTATCCGAAATACAATACCACATCTCTGCAAACATGTCAACTTTTCGCAGTGATGTGGTATTGTATCTTGCATAAGACAATGTTCGCTTTACACAAAGGGCGCTGTGACACGGGCCCCAAGTCGAGGAGAGGTTTAAGCTGCCGCAAAACACAACCACAAGAGAGACGGGAGACGGTTGAACAAAAATGATCTTTTAATTAACCAAGAACTTAGGTTCTTCCAGGGCAGGGGTATCCATGGAGGCTTTGTTCCCCACATCTGTTTCAACGCTAGGCCACCTTAAACTGGGAAGACGGGACAGAAGAAAAGCAAAGACATTACAGAAGATGTTGGAAGGCTAACTCTCTCTTGGCCAAACTGTGCTCAGCACCTCGTTCTGAAAGAGTTTGTACTCAGGACCATTCAGCCTTGAGTGAAGTAGAGCTCCCAGTTTTATGATGACATCCATTAGGCCATCATTGGCTACAGCTGTGGGTGGTTCAACATTTGGAGAGTGAGCAGGTGGAAGTGCTCATGATTGAACACAACTGCTGTTTAACACAACATTCCACATTTGAACAAAGTTTCCTTTATAGAAGAGACAGACCTAAAAAGATTACAACTTTCAAATGAATCTCAAACGGCAAACACCACTCAGAACATACCCCTTTCTTCAATACTGCTAAAAGCAAAACAGAACGGTCATCAACAACACAGAGATCACAACCAAAGTCGCTGCTCTGTGCCCAATTCACGCTCTGAAAGAGCATCATATCTCGTCATCGTGGGTTGGGAGACAAACACTTTCGAAACACATTTCCAAGCAAAGAACTATAGAAATGATCCCTGAAAATATAGTCTTAACGCTTTATCAAAACTCAATCGGCATTCCATTCTGATGCGCATCTCCTCTAAAATGGTTTTGCGTAGTTGAATTCTGTGGGCTTTAAGGTTTACCGATCATTTTAGCACAAACATCGGAGCCAAAGGCACTTCCACAATCTCATTGAAGCCTACTGTTAAGATATGTGGAATGCAAACAACA
The DNA here is from genome assembly GCF_949357685.1 of Gobio gobio. Classification (NCBI taxonomy): domain Eukaryota; kingdom Metazoa; phylum Chordata; class Actinopteri; order Cypriniformes; family Gobionidae; genus Gobio; species Gobio gobio. The sequence goes on along the minus strand of NC_137101.1, from coordinate 32,115,950 downwards.
GTCCTTAAAGTCATACTTTTTTGCAGCATTGCTACCCGTGTGATGCTTTGTGGTCCACTCGTTGAAGCTAAATGTAGAAAATCTTTTAGATGAAAAGTCACGCGCACTAACGATTCTTAATGTAGACATTTCAGAAACTTGATGTTGGTTGCGCGCTTAGAAAACGTGCTATGGCTGACCTTGAAATGCAAAATGAGCCCAGAGACAGGCCCACTTTTTCCATAAAATCTGATTTTGTATCTGCTGTCTTATCCGAAATACAATACCACATCTCTGCAAACATGTCAACTTTTCGCAGTGATGTGGTATTGTATCTTGCATAAGACAATGTTCGCTTTACACAAAGGGCGCTGTGACACGGGCCCCAAGTCGAGGAGAGGTTTAAGCTGCCGCAAAACACAACCACAAGAGAGACGGGAGACGGTTGAACAAAAATTATCTTTTAATTAACCAAGAACTTAGGTTCTTCCAGGGCAGGGGTATCCATGGAGGCTTTGTTCCCCACATCTGTTTCAACGCTAGGCAACCTTAAACGGGGAAGACGGGACAGAAGAAAAGCAAAGACATTACAGAAGATGTTGGAAGGCTAACTCTCTCTTGGCCAAACTGTGCATCAGCACCTCGTTCTGAAAGAGTTTGTACTCAGGACCATTCAGCCTTGAGTGAAGTAGAGCTCCCAGTTTTATGATGACATCCATTAGGCCATTATTGGCTACAGCTGTGGGTGGTTCCACATTTGGAGAGTGAGCAGGTGGAAGTGCTCATGATTGAACACAACTGCTGTTTAACACAACATTCCACATTTGAACAAAGTTTCCTTTATAGAAGAGACAGACCTAAAAAAATTACAACTTTCAAATGAGTCTCAAACTGCAAACACCACTCAGAACATACCCCTTTCTTCAATACTGCTAAAAGCAATACAGAAAGGTCATCAACAACACAGAGATCACAACCAAAGTCGCTGCTCTGTGCCCAATTCACGCTCTGAAAGGAGCATCATATCTCGTCATCGTGGGTTGGGAGACAAACACTTTCGAAACACATTTCCAAGCAAAGAACTATAGAAATGATCCCTGAAAATATAGTCTTAACGCTTTAGCAAAACTCAATCGGCATTCCATTCTGATGCGCATCTCCTCTAAAATGGTTTTGCGTAGTTGAATTCTGTGGGCTTTAAGGTTTACGGATCATTTTAGCGCATACATCGGAGCCAAAGGCACTTCCACAATCTCATTGAAGCCTACTGTTAAGATATGTAGAATGCAAACAAAAGTCCTTAAAGTCATACTTTTTTGCAGCATTGCTACCCGTGTGATGCTTTGTGGTCCACTCGTTGAAGCTAAATGTAGAAAATCTTTTAGATGAAAAGTCACGCGCACTAACGATTCTTAATGTAGACATTTCAGAAACTTGATGTTGGTTGCGCGCTTAGAAAACGTGCTATGGCTGACCTTGAAATGTGAAATGAGCCCAGAGACAGGCCCACTTTATCCATAAAATCTGATTTTGTATCTGCTGTCTTATCCGAAATACAATACCACATCTCTGCAAACATGTCAACTTTTCGCAGTGATGTGGTATTGTATCTTGCATAAGACAATGTTCGCTTTACACAAAGGGCGCTGTGACACGGGCCCCAAGTCGAGGAGAGGTTTAAGCTGCCGCAAAACACAACCACAAGAGAGACGGGAGACGGTTGAACAAAAATGATCTTTTAATTAACCAAGAGCTTAGGTTCTTCCAGGGCTGGGGTATCCATGGAGGCTTTGTTCCCCACATCTGTTTCAACGCTAGGCCACCTTAAACTGGGAAGACGGGACAGAAGAAAAGCAAAGACATTACAGAAGATGTTGGAAGGCTAACTCTCTCTTGGCCAAACTGTGCTCAGCACCTCGTTCTGAAAGAGTTTGTACTCAGGACCATTCAGCCTTGAGTGAAGTAGAGCTCCCAGTTTTATGATGACATCCATTAGGCCATCATTGGCTACAGCTGTGGGTGGTTCCACATTTGGAGATTGAGCAGGTGGAAGTGCTCATGATTGAACACAACTGCTGTTTAACACAACATTCCACATTTGAACAAAGTTTCCTTTATAGAAGAGACAGACCCAAAAAAATTACAACTTTCAAATGAGTCTCAAACGGCAAACACCACTCAGAACATACCCCTTTCTTCAATACTGCTAAAAGCAATACAGAACGGTCATCAACAACACAGAGATCACAACCAAAGTCGCTGCTCTGTGCCCAATTCACGCTCTGAAAGGAGCATCATATCTCGTCATCGTGGGTTGGGAGACAAACACTTTCAAAACACATTTCCAAGCAAAGAACTATAGAAATGATCCCTGAAAATATAGTCTTAACACTTTATCAAAACTCAATCGGCATTCCATTCTGATGCACCTCTCCTCTAAAATGGTTTTGCGTAGTTGAATTCTGTGGGCTTTAAGGTTTACGGATCATTTTAGTGCATACATCGGAGCCAAAGGCACTTCCACAATCTCCTTGAAGCCTACTGTTAAGATATGTGGAATGCAAACAAAAGTCCTTAAAGTCATACATTTTTGCAGCATTGCTACCGTGTGATGCTTTGTGGTCCACTCGTTGAAGCTAAATGTAGAAAATCTTTTAGATGAAAAGTCACGCGCACTAACGATTCTTAATGTAGACATTTCAGAAACTTGATGTTGGTTGCGCGCTTAGAAAACGTGCTATGGCTGACCTTGAAATGTGAAATGAGCCCAGAGACAGGCCCACTTTTTCCATAAAATCTGATTTTGTATCTGCTGTCTTATCCGAAATACAATACCACATCTCTGCAAACATGTCAACTTTTCGCAGTGATGTGGTATTGTATCTTGCATAAGACAATGTTCGCTTTACACAAAGGGCGCTGTGACACGGGCCCCAAGTCGAGGAGAGGTTTAAGCTGCCGCAAAACACAACCACAAGAGAGACGGGAGACGGTTGAACAAAAATGATCTTTTAATTAACCAAGAACTTAGGTTCTTCCAGGGCAGGGGTATCCATGGAGGCTTTGTTCCCCACATCTGTTTCAACGCTAGGCCACCTTAAACTGGGAAGACGGGACAGAAGAAAAGCAAAGACATTACAGAAGATGTTGGAAGGCTAACTCTCTCTTGGCCAAACTGTGCTCAGCACCTCGTTCTGAAAGAGTTTGTACTCAGGACCATTCAGCCTTGAGTGAAGTAGAGCTCCCAGTTTTATGATGACATCCATTAGGCCATCATTGGCTACAGCTGTGGGTGGTTCAACATTTGGAGAGTGAGCAGGTGGAAGTGCTCATGATTGAACACAACTGCTGTTTAACACAACATTCCACATTTGAACAAAGTTTCCTTTATAGAAGAGACAGACCTAAAAAGATTACAACTTTCAAATGAATCTCAAACGGCAAACACCACTCAGAACATACCCCTTTCTTCAATACTGCTAAAAGCAAAACAGAACGGTCATCAACAACACAGAGATCACAACCAAAGTCGCTGCTCTGTGCCCAATTCACGCTCTGAAAGAGCATCATATCTCGTCATCGTGGGTTGGGAGACAAACACTTTCGAAACACATTTCCAAGCAAAGAACTATAGAAATGATCCCTGAAAATATAGTCTTAACGCTTTATCAAAACTCAATCGGCATTCCATTCTGATGCGCATCTCCTCTAAAATGGTTTTGCGTAGTTGAATTCTGTGGGCTTTAAGGTTTACCGATCATTTTAGCACAAACATCGGAGCCAAAGGCACTTCCACAATCTCATTGAAGCCTACTGTTAAGATATGTGGAATGCAAACAACAGTCCTTAAAGTCATACTTTTTTGCAGCATTGCTACCCGTGTGATGCTTTGTGGTCCACTCGTTGAAGCTAAATGTAGAAAATCTTTTAGATGAAAAGTCACGCGCACTAACGATTCTTAATGTAGACATTTCAGAAACTTGATGTTGGTTGCGCGCTTAGAAAACGTGCTATGGCTGACCTTGAAATGCAAAATGAGCCCAGAGACAGGCCCACTTTTTCCATAAAATCTGATTTTGTATCTGCTGTCTTATCCGAAATACAATACCACATCTCTGCAAACATGTCAACTTTTCGCAGTGATGTGGTATTGTATCTTGCATAAGACAATGTTCGCTTTACACAAAGGGCGCTGTGACACGGGCCCCAAGTCGAGGAGAGGTTTAAGCTGCCGCAAAACACAACCACAAGAGAGACGGGAGACGGTTGAACAAAAATTATCTTTTAATTAACCAAGAACTTAGGTTCTTCCAGGGCAGGGGTATCCATGGAGGCTTTGTTCCCCACATCTGTTTCAACGCTAGGCAACCTTAAACGGGGAAGACGGGACAGAAGAAAAGCAAAGACATTACAGAAGATGTTGGAAGGCTAACTCTCTCTTGGCCAAACTGTGCATCAGCACCTCGTTCTGAAAGAGTTTGTACTCAGGACCATTCAGCCTTGAGTGAAGTAGAGCTCCCAGTTTTATGATGACATCCATTAGGCCATTATTGGCTACAGCTGTGGGTGGTTCCACATTTGGAGAGTGAGCAGGTGGAAGTGCTCATGATTGAACACAACTGCTGTTTAACACAACATTCCACATTTGAACAAAGTTTCCTTTATAGAAGAGACAGACCTAAAAAAATTACAACTTTCAAATGAGTCTCAAACTGCAAACACCACTCAGAACATACCCCTTTCTTCAATACTGCTAAAAGCAATACAGAAAGGTCATCAACAACACAGAGATCACAACCAAAGTCGCTGCTCTGTGCCCAATTCACGCTCTGAAAGGAGCATCATATCTCGTCATCGTGGGTTGGGAGACAAACACTTTCGAAACACATTTCCAAGCAAAGAACTATAGAAATGATCCCTGAAAATATAGTCTTAACGCTTTAGCAAAACTCAATCGGCATTCCATTCTGATGCGCATCTCCTCTAAAATGGTTTTGCGTAGTTGAATTCTGTGGGCTTTAAGGTTTACGGATCATTTTAGCACATACATCGGAGCCAAAGGCACTTCCACAATCTCATTGAAGCCTACTGTTAAGATATGTGGAATGCAAACAACAGTCCTTAAAGTCATACTTTTTTGCAGCATTGCTACCCGTGTGATGCTTTGTGGTCCACTCGTTGAAGCTAAATGTAGAAAATCTTTTAGATGAAAAGTCACGCGCACTAACGATTCTTAATGTAGACATTTCAGAAACTTGATGTTGGTTGCGCGCTTAGAAAACGTGCTATGGCTGACCTTGAAATGTGAAATGAGCCCAGAGACAGGCCCACTTTATCCATAAAATCTGATTTTGTATCTGCTGTCTTATCCGAAATACAATACCACATCTCTGCAAACATGTCAACTTTTCGCAGTGATGTGGTATTGTATCTTGCATAAGACAATGTTCGCTTTACACAAAGGGCGCTGTGACACAGGCCCCAAGTCGAGGAGAGGTTTAAGCTGCCGCAAAACACAACCACAAGAGAGACGGGAGACGGTTGAACAAAAATGATCTTTTAATTAACCAAGAGCTTAGGTTCTTCCAGGGCTGGGGTATCCATGGAGGCTTTGTTCCCCACATCTGTTTCAACGCTAGGCCACCTTAAACTGGGAAGACGGGACAGAAGAAAAGCAAAGACATTACAGAAGATGTTGGAAGGCTAACTCTCTCTTGGCCAAACTGTGCTCAGCACCTCGTTCTGAAAGAGTTTGTACTCAGGACCATTCAGCCTTGAGTGAAGTAGAGCTCCCAGTTTTATGATGACATCCATTAGGCCATCATTGGCTACAGCTGTGGGTGGTTCCACATTTGGAGAGTGAGCAGGTGGAAGTGCTCATGATTGACCACAACTGCTGTTTAACACAACATTCCACATTTGAACAAAGTTTCCTTTATAGAAGAGACAGACCTAAAAAGATTACAACTTTCAAATGAGTCTCAAACGGCAAACACCACTCAGAACATACCCCTTTCTTCAATACTGCTAAAAGCAATACAGAACGGTCATCAACAACACAGAGATCACAACCAAAGTCGCTGCTCTGTGCCCAATTCACGCTCTGAAAGGAGCATCATATCTCGTCATCGTGGGTTGGGAGACAAACACTTTCGAAACACATTTCCAAGCAAAGAACTATAGAAATGATCCCTGAAAATATAGTCTTAACGCTTTATCAAAACTCAATCGGCATTCCATTCTGATGCCCCTCTCCTCTAAAATGGTTTTGCGTAGTTGAATTCTGTGGGCTTTAAGGTTTACGGATCATTTTAGCGCATACATCGGAGCCAAAGGCACTTCCACAATCTCATTGAAGCCTACTGTTAAGATATGTAGAATGCAAACAAAAGTCCTTAAAGTCATACTTTTTTGCAGCATTGCTACCCGTGTGATGCTTTGTGGTCCACTCGTTGAAGCTAAATGTAGAAAATCTTTTAGATGAAAAGTCACGCGCACTAACGATTCTTAATGTAGACATTTCAGAAACTTGATGTTGGTTGCGCGCTTAGAAAACGTGCTATGGCTGACCTTGAAATGTGAAATGAGCCCAGAGACAGGCCCACTTTATCCATAAAATCTGATTTTGTATCTGCTGTCTTATCCGAAATACAATACCACATCTCTGCAAACATGTCAACTTTTCGCAGTGATGTGGTATTGTATCTTGCATAAGACAATGTTCGCTTTACACAAAGGGCGCTGTGACACAGGCCCCAAGTCGAGGAGAGGTTTAAGCTGCCGCAAAACACAACCACAAGAGAGACGGGAGACGGTTGAACAAAAATTATCTTTTAATTAACCAAGAGCTTAGGTTCTTCCAGGGCTGGGGTATCCATGGAGGCTTTGTTCCCCACATCTGTTTCAACGCTAGGCCACCTTAAACTGGGAAGACGGGACAGAAGAAAAGCAAAGACATTACAGAAGATGTTGGAAGGCTAACTCTCTCTTGGCCAAACTGTGCTCAGCACCTCGTTCTGAAAGAGTTTGTACTCAGGACCATTCAGCCTTGAGTGAAGTAGAGCTCCCAGTTTTATGATGACATCCATTAGGCCATCATTGGCTACAGCTGTGAGTGGTTCCAAATTTGGAGAGTGAGCAGGTGGAAGTGCTCATGATTGAACACAACTGCTGTTTAACACAACATTCCACATTTGAACAAAGTTTCCTTTATAGAAGAGACAGACCTAAAAAGATTACAAATTTCAAATGAGTCTCAAACGGCAAACACCACTCAGAACATACCCCTTTCTTCAATACTGCTAAAAGCAATACAGAACGGTCATCAACAACACAGAGATCACAACCAAAGTCGCTGCTCTGTGCCCAATTCACGCTCTGAAAGGAGCATCATATCTCGTCATCGTGGGTTGGGAGACAAACACTTTCGAAACACATTTCCAAGCAAAGAACTATAGAAATGATTCCTGAAAATATAGTCTTAACGCTTTATCAAAACTCAATCGGCATTCCATTCTGATGCCCCTCTCCTCTAAAATGGTTTTGCGTAGTTGAATTCTGTGGGCTTTAAGGTTTACGGATCATTTTAGCGCATACATCGGAGCCAAAGGCACTTCCACAATCTCATTGAAGCCTACTGTTAAGATATGTAGAATGCAAACAAAAGTCCTTAAAGTCATACTTTTTTGCAGCATTGCTACCCGTGTGATGCTTTGTGGTCCACTCGTTGAAGCTAAATGTAGAAAATCTTTTAGATGAAAAGTCACGCGCACTAACGATTCTTAATGTAGACATTTCAGAAACTTGATGTTGGTTGCGCGCTTAGAAAACGTGCTATGGCTGACCTTGAAATGCAAAATGAGCCCAGAGACAGGCCCACTTTTTCCATAAAATCTGATTTTGTATCTGCTGTCTTATCCGAAATACAATACCACATCTCTGCAAACATGTCAACTTTTCGCAGTGATGTGGTATTGTATCTTGCATAAGACAATGTTCGCTTTACACAAAGGGCGCTGTGACACGGGCCCCAACTCGAGGAGAGGTTTAAGCTGCCGCAAAACACAACCACAAGAGAGACGGGAGACGGTTGAACAAAAATTATCTTTTAATTAACCAAGAACTTAGGTTCTTCCAGGGCAGGGGTATCCATGGAGGCTTTGTTCCCCACATCTGTTTCAACGCTAGGCCACCTTAAACTGGGAAGACGGGACAGAAGAAAAGCAAAGACATTACAGAAGATGTTGGAAGGCTAACTCTCTCTTGGCCAAACTGTGCATCAGCACCTCGTTCTGAAAGAGTTTGTACTCAGGACCATTCAGCCTTGAGTGAAGTAGAGCTCCCAGTTTTATGATGACATCCATTAGGCCATCATTGGCTACAGCTGTGGGTGGTTCCACATTTGGAGAGTGAGCAGGTGGAAGTGCTCATGATTGAACACAACTGCTGTTTAACACAACATTCCACATTTGAACAAAGTTTCCTTTATAGAAGAGACAGACCTAAAAAAATTACAACTTTCAAATGAATCTCAAACGGCAAACACCACTCAGAACATACCCCTTTCTTCAATACTGCTAAAAGCAATACAGAACGGTCATCAACAACACAGAGATCACAACCAAAGTCGCTGCTCTGTGCCCAATTCACGCTCTGAAAGGAGCATCATATCTCGTCATCATGGGTTGGGAGACAAACACTTTCGAAACACATTTCCAAGCAAAGAACTATAGAAATGATCCCTGAAAATATAGTCTTAACGCTTTATCAAAACTCAATCGGCATTCCATTCTGATGCGCATCTCCTCTAAAATGGTTTTGCGTAGTTGAATTCTGTGGGCTTTAAGGTTTACCGATCATTTTAGCACAAACATCGGAGCCAAAGGCACTTCCACAATCTCATTGAAGCCTACTGTTAAGATATGTGGAATGCAAACAACAGTCCTTAAAGTCATACTTTTTTGCAGCATTGCTACCCGTGTGATGCTTTGTGGTCCACTCGTTGAAGCTAAATGTAGAAAATCTTTTAGATGAAAAGTCACGCGCACTAACGATTCTTAATGTAGACATTTCAGAAACTTGATGTTGGTTGCGCGCTTAGAAAACGTGCTATGGCTGACCTTGAAATGTGAAATGAGCCCAGAGACAGGCCCACTTTTTCCATAAAATCTGATTTTGTATCTGCTGTCTTATCCGAAATACAATACCACATCTCTGCAAACATGTCAACTTTTCGCAGTGATGTGGTATTGTATCTTGCATAAGACAATGTTCGCTTTACACAAAGGGCGCTGTGACACGGGCCCCAAGTCGAGGAGAGGTTTAAGCTGCCGCAAAACACAACCACAAGAGAGACGGGAGACGGTTGAACAAAAATTATCTTTTAATTAACCAAGAACTTAGGTTCTTCCAGGGCAGGGGTATCCATGGAGGCTTTGTTCCCCACATCTGTTTCAACGCTAGGCCACCTTAAACTGGGAAGACGGGACAGAAGAAAAGCAAAGACATTACAGAAGATGTTGGAAGGCTAACTCTCTCTTGGCCAAACTGTGCTCAGCACCTCGTTCTGAAAGAGTTTGTACTCAGGACCATTCAGCCTTGAGTGAAGTAGAGCTCCCAGTTTTATGATGACATCCATTAGGCCATCATTGGCTACAGCTGTGGGTGGTTCAACATTTGGAGAGTGAGCAGGTGGAAGTGCTCATGATTGAACACAACTGCTGTTTAACACAACATTCCACATTTGAACAAAGTTTCCTTTATAGAAGAGACAGACCTAAAAATATTACAACTTTCAAATGAATCTCAAACGGCAAACACCACTCAGAACATACCCCTTTCTTCAATACTGCTAAAAGCAATACAGAACGGTCATCAACAACACAGAGATCACAACCAAAGTCGCTGCTCTGTGCCGAATTCACGCTCTGAAAGGAGCATCATATCTCGTCATCGTGGGTTGGGAGACAAACACTTTCGAAACACATTTCCAAGCAAAGAACTATAGAAATGATCCCTGAAAATATAGTCTTAACGCTTTATCAAAACTCAATCGGCATTCCATTCTGATGCGCATCTCCTCTAAAATGGTTTTGCGTAGTTGAATTCTGTGGGCTTTAAGGTTTACCGATCATTTTAGCACAAACATCGGAGCCAAAGGCACTTCCACAATCTCATTGAAGCCTACTGTTAAGATATGTGGAATGCAAACAACAGTCCTTAAAGTCATACTTTTTTGCAGCATTGCTACCCGTGTGATGCTTTGTGGTCCACTCGTTGAAGCTAAATGTAGAAAATCTTTTAGATGAAAAGTCACGCGCACTAACGATTCTTAATGTAGACATTTCAGAAACTTGATGTTGGTTGCGCGCTTAGAAAACGTGCTATGGCTGACCTTGAAATGTGAAATGAGCCCAGAGACAGGCCCACTTTTTCCATAAAATCTGATTTTGTATCTGCTGTCTTATCCGAAATACAATACCACATCTCTGCAAACATGTCAACTTTTCGCAGTGATGTGGTATTGTATCTTGCATAAGACAATGTTCGCTTTACACAAAGGGCGCTGTGACACAGGCCCCAAGTCGAGGAGAGGTTTAAGCTGCCGCAAAACACAACCACAAGAGAGACGGGAGACGGTTGAACAAAAATTATCTTTTAATTAACCAAGAGCTTAGGTTCTTCCAGGGCTGGGGTATCCATGGAGGCTTTGTTCCCCACATCTGTTTCAACGCTAGGCCACCTTAAACTGGGAAGACGGGACAGAAGAAAAGCAAAGACATTACAGAAGATGTTGGAAGGCTAACTCTCTCTTGGCCAAACTGTGCTCAGCACCTCGTTCTGAAAGAGTTTGTACTCAGGACCATTCAGCCTTGAGTGAAGTAGAGCTCCCAGTTTTATGATGACATCCATTAGGCCATCATTGGCTACAGCTGTGGGTGGTTCCACATTTGGAGAGTGAGCAGGTGGAAGTGCTCATGATTGAACACAACTGCTGTTTAACACAACATTCCACATTTGAACAAAGTTTCCTTTATAGAAGAGACAGACCTAAAAAGATTGCAAATTTCAAATGAGTCTCAAACGGCAAACACCACTCAGAACATACCCCTTTCTTCAATACTGCTAAAAGCAATACAGAACGGTCATCAACAACACAGAGATCACAACCAAAGTCGCTGCTCTGTGCCCAATTCACGCTCTGAAAGGAGCATCATATCTCATCATCGTGGGTTGGGAGACAAACACTTTCGAAACACATTTCCAAGCAAAGAACTATAGAAATGATTCCTGAAAATATAGTCTTAACGCTTTATCAAAACTCAATCGGCATTCCATTCTGATGCCCCTCTCCTCTAAAATGGTTTTGCGTAGTTGAATTCTGTGGGCTTTAAGGTTTATGGATCATTTTAGCGCATACATCGGAGCCAAAGGCACTTCCACAATCTCATTGAAGCCTACTGTTAAGATATGTAGAATGCAAACAAAAGTCCTTAAAGTCATACTTTTTTGCAGCATTGCTACCCGTGTGATGCTTTGTGGTCCACTCGTTTAAGCTAAATGTAGAAAATCTTTTAGATGAAAAGTCACGCGCACTAACGATTCTTAATGTAGACATTTCAGAAACTTGATGTTGGTTGCGCGCTTAGAAAACGTGCTATGGCTGACCTTGAAATGTGAAATGAGCCCAGAGACAGGCCCACTTTTTCCATAAAATCTGATTTTGTATCTGCTGTCTTATCCGAAATACAATACCACATCTCTGCAAACATGTCAACTTTTCGCAGTGATGTGGTATTGTATCTTGCATAAGACAATGTTCGCTTTACACAAAGGGCGCTGTGACACGGGCCCCAAGTCGAGGAGAGGTTTAAGCTGCCGCAAAACACAACCACAAGAGAGACGGGAGACGGTTGAACAAAAATTATCTTTTAATTAACCAAGAACTTAGGTTCTTCCAGGGCAGGGGTATCCATGGAGGCTTTGTTCCCCACATCTGTTTCAACGCTAGGCCACCTTAAACTGGGAAGACGGGACAGAAGAAAAGCAAAGACATTACGGAAGATGTTGGAAGGCTAACTCTCTCTTGGCCAAACTGTGCTCAGCACCTCGTTCTGAAAGAGTTTGTACTCAGGACCATTCAGCCTTGAGTGAAGTAGAGCTCCCAGTTGTATGATGACATCCATTAGGCCATCATTGGCTACAGTTGTGGGTGGTTCCACATTTGGAGAGTGAGCAGGTGGAAGTGCTCATGATTGAACACAACTGCTGTTTAACACAACATTCCACATTTGAACAAAGTTTCCTTTATAGAAGAGACAGACCCAAAAAAATTACAACTTTCAAATGAGTCTCAAACGGCAAACACCACTCAGAACATACCCCTTTCTTCAATACTGCTAAAAGCAATACAGAACGGTCATCAACAACACAGAGATCACAACCAAAGTCGCTGCTCTGTGCCCAATTCACGCTCTGAAAGGAGCATCATATCTCGTCATCGTGGGTTGGGAGACAAACACTTTCGAAACACATTTCCAAGCAAAGAACTATAGAAATGATCCCTGAAAATATAGTCTTAACGCTTTATCAAAACTCAATCGGCATTCCATTCTGATGCCCCTCTCCTCTAAAATGGTTTTGCGTAGTTGAATTCTGTGGGCTTTAAGGTTTACGGATCATTTTAGCGCATACATCGGAGCCAAAGGCACTTCCACAATCTCATTGAAGCCTACTGTTAAGATATGTAGAATGCAAACAAAAGTCCTTAAAGTCATACTTTTTTGCAGCATTGCTACCCGTGTGATGCTTTGTGGTCCACTCGTTGAAGCTAAATGTAGAAAATCTTTTAGATTAAAAGTCACGCGCACTAACGATTCTTAATGTAGACATTTCAGAAACTTGATGTTGGTTGCGCGCTTAGAAAACGTGCTATGGCTGACCTTGAAATGTGAAATGAGCCCAGAGACAGGCCCACTTTATCCATAAAATCTGATTTTGTATCTGCTGTCTTATCCGAAATACAATACCACATCTCTGCAAACATGTCAACTTTTCGCAGTGATGTGGTATTGTATCTTGCATAAGACAATGTTCGCTTTACACAAAGGGCGCTGTGACACGGGCCCCAAGTCGAGGAGAGGTTTAAGCTGCCGCAAAACACAACCACAAGAGAGACGGGAGACGGTTGAACAAAAATGATCTTTTAATTAACCAAGAGCTTAGGTTCTTCCAGGGCTGGGGTATCCATGGAGGCTTTGTTCCCCACATCTGTTTCAACGCTAGGCCACCTTAAACTGGGAAGACGGGACAGAAGAAAAGCAAAGACATTACAGAAGATGTTGGAAGGCTAACTCTCTCTTGGCCAAACTGTGCTCAGCACCTCGTTCTGAAAGAGTCTGTACTCAGGACCATTCAGCCTTGAGTGAGTAGAGCTCCCAGTTTTATGATGACATCCATTAAGCCATCATTGGCTACAGTTGTGGGTGGTTCCACATTTGGAGAGTGAGCAGGTGGAAGTGCTCATTATTGAACACAACTGCTGTTTAACACAACATTCCACATTTGAACAAAGTTTCTTTTATAGAAGAGACAGACCCAAAAAAATTACAACTTTCAAATGTGTCTCAAACGGCAAACACCACTCAGAACATACCCCTTTCTTCAATACTGCTAAAAGCAATACAGAACGGTCATCAACAACACAGAGATCACAACCAAAGTCGCTGCTCTGTGCCGAATTCACGCTCTGAAAGGAGCATCATATCTCGTCATCGTGGGTTGGGAGACAAACATTTTCGAAACACATTTCCAAGCAAAGAACTATAGAAATGATCCCTGATAATATAGTCTTAACGCTTTATCAAAACTCAATCGGCATTCCATTCTGATGCACCTCTCCTCTAAAATGGTTTTGCGTAGTTGAATTCTGTGGGCTTTAAGGTTTACGGATCATTTTAGCGCATACATCGGAGCCAAAGGCACTTCCACAATCTCATTGAAGCCTACAGTTAAGATATGTAGAATGCAAACAAAAGTCCTTAAAGTCATACTTTTTTGCAGCATTGCTACCCGTGTGATGCTTTGTGGTCCACTCGTTGAAGCTAAATGTAGAAAATCTTTTAGATGAAAAGTCACGCGCACTAACGATTCTTAATGTAGACATTTCAGAAACTTGATGTTGGTTGCGCGCTTAGAAAACGTGCTATGGCTGACCTTGAAATGCAAAATGAGCCCAGAGACAGGCCCACTTTTTCCATAAAATCTGATTTTGTATCTGCTGTCTTATCCGAAATACAATACCACATCTCTGCAAACATGTCAACTTTTCGCAGTGATGTGGTATTGTATCTTGCATAAGACAATGTTCGCTTTACACAAAGGGCGCTGTGACACGGGCCCCAAGTCGAGGAGAGGTTTAAGCTGCCGCAAAACACAACCACAAGAGAGACGGGAGACGGTTGAACAAAAATTATCTTTTAATTAACCAAGAACTTAGGTTCTTCCAGGGCAGGGGTATCCATGGAGGCTTTGTTCCCCACATCTGTTTCAACGCTAGGCCACCTTAAACGGGGAAGACGGGACAGAAGAAAAGCAAAGACATTACAGAAGATGTTGGAAGGCTAACTCTCTCTTGGCCAAACTGTGCATCAGCACCTCGTTCTGAAAGAGTCTGTACTCAGGACCATTCAGCCTTGAGTGAAGTAGAGCTCCCAGTTTTATGATGACATCCATTAGGCCATCATTGGCTACAGCTGTGGGTGGTTCAACATTTGGAGAGTGAGCAGGTGGAAGTGCTCATGATTGAACACAACTGCTGTTTAACACAACATTCCACATTTGAACAAAGTTTCCTTTATAGAAGAGACAGACCCAAAAAAATTACAACTTTCAAATGTGTCTCAAACGGCAAACACCACTCAGAACATACCCCTTTCTTCAATACTGCTAAAAGCAATACAGAACGGTCATCAACAACACAGAGATCACAACCAAAGTCGCTGCTCTGTGCCGAATTCACGCTCTGAAAGGAGCATCATATCTCGTCATCGTGGGTTGGGAGACAAACACTTTCGAAACACATTTCCAAGCAAAGAACTATAGAAATGATCCCTGAAAATATAGTCTTAACGCTTTATCAAAACTCAATCGGCATTCCATTCTGATGCACCTCTCCTCTAAAATGGTTTTGCATAGTTGAATTCTGTGGGCTTTAAGGTTTACGGATCATTTTAGCGCATACATCGGAGCCAAAGGCACTTCCACAATCTCATTGAAGCCTACTGTTAAGATATGTAGAATGCAAACAAAAGTCCTTAAAGTCATACTTTTTTGCAGCATTGCTACCCGTGTGATGCTTTGTGGTCCACTCGTTGAAGCTAAATGTAGAAAATCTTTTAGATGAAAAGTCACGCGCACTAACGATTCTTAATGTAGACATTTCAGAAACTTGATGTTGGTTGCGCGCTTAGAAAACGTGCTATGGCTGACCTTGAAATGCAAAATGAGCCCAGAGACAGGCCCACTTTTTCCATAAAATCTGATTTTGTATCTGCTGTCTTATCCGAAATACAATACCACATCTCTGCAAACATGTCAACTTTTCGCAGTGATGTGGTATTGTATCTTGCATAAGACAATGTTCGCTTTACACAAAGGGCGCTGTTAGGGCTGGGCGATATATATCGTGAGATTGTTATGCGCTTCTCATCAGTAAAGCCGGTTAATTGATTAGTAGTAAATCGCCTTCACCTGCTTTCAGATGGAGCGGCATTTACTACAAAGCTAAAACTCCAGTGTTAAATTAAGAAAGAAGTTAGAGAAGTTAATGAGATAATTAAGTGATTAATTTAGTGATGATTGAGCATTATTGAAGACACCTGATGTTAACAAGCAGAATCACTGAAGGAGAAAATCATAAATTGTAAGCCACCGTTATGGGGATGGGTGTGTGCATTAGTTGGGCTCTTGACCCTTATATTCTTAACTTTAAAATTTGTTTGTCTGCTGTTATTGATTTATAGCAGTCAAATTAACAAAGAAAAGTGTGATCTGATAGTGTTGGCTATGTTTTGACATAATCATGCGATGATCAGAAAAATCAAACATTTTGAGAAAGTTTGGTTTAACTTGTTAACAGCAGCTTTGTGATTTTACAGTATGTGATTTACTTATAATCTAAAATATTTAATACACATTGTTCTGATCAAAAAACTTTCAAATTATTTAATTTAGAAACACAGACATCAATAATCAGCCTGTGAGTCTCAACAATGGTGACAATAATAAAGCATGTTGCAGTGGCTACCACCAATCATAACTCATTAATGGCTCCCATCATGCATTGCGGTATGAATAAATTATGATCTGAATTGTCTATGTAATTTTCTTTTCCTAATTGACTATTCTTCCCGTCACCATTGTTGAGATGCATAGACTGAATCTTGACGTCTGTGTGTGGCTAAAAGAAAAGCTTTTTTTTTTTTTAAAACAACTTTTAAGAAATCCTTTATATTATGTCTAAAACTTTGTATATTTATGCAGAATCACAGTTATGCTGTAAACCGCAACATAAATAAAAAATATAGTTCAAATGATGATTGTCAGAATATAACCAACAGATCACTTTTTATCTTTGTTCTTCTGGCAGTTATAACTCAGATACAGCAGCCAGACAAAATCTAAAGTTAATAACATAAGGGTCAAGAGCCCAACTAAAGCAAACACCCATCCCCATAACGGTGGCTTACAATTTGAGATTTTCTCCTTCAGAGATTCTGCTTGTTATCATCAGGTGTCTTCAATAATGATCAATCATCACTAAATTAATCACTTAATTATCTCATTACCTTCAACACTCTTGAGTGGACTCATATACACTCCCAGGAGTGTTAATTTAACACTGGAGTTTTTGCTGTGTACAACCCAGATAGCAATGAGTCGGCGGACCACCGACGGTGATCCGGCGGCTGTAGAAGCGTCAGAATTGCGTAATCGCAAACACGTTTGACGGCGCACCGCCGGCGGCAGCCGCTTTTTAAAAGCGGCAGCCGGCTTCCTACCGCCTTCGTACCGCCGCCGGCCCGCAGGCAAACCGCCGTTCCGCCGCCTTTATACCAGAAGGCGGCCCGGCGGAGGCAAACGCTTTTTTCGAACGATCTGCCTCCGCTTATTGTGTAATAAATAATATATATATTTATTTATTATTCATATATTTGTAACATGCAGTTTATGATGGATAATAATTGAACAAACCAGATAAATTCCCATTTGGCATTTTTATTCCACATTTCAAAGTACATTAACTGTCAATGATACAAGATAATATAAATTAAATATAACAGACAATAAATAAGCTTAAATAGGCCTATAAATAACAAAAAACATTTTTACTAAAGAACCTGCATGTTTCCAATTAAATTTTGGTTTAAAAAAACAAAAAAAAAACAGCCTTACAAGCAAATTATAACACTTACAATATTTGTTAATAACAAATAGGTCAGCTCTGGGATGAAAAGAATTACCATTAAATATTATATCAAATAATGAGGATATTTGGTACCAAAGAATGTGCAGGATACCAAATAAATCGAGGTATAACATCACATTTAACAAGCCATTTCTAACAATAGCATAAATGGTAATAATTTAGAGTAAAGCTCTGGAGAAGAATAGAACAGTAGTAGAACAGAACATTATAACAAGCCTGACTATGGGTTCTCCGGTTTTCCCCGACCTCCAGAATGAGGCAGCGCAAATTGGCTTATCTTCAGTGATTTCTTGTGCGCCTATATAAAGGACAAACAACCTCGCCATCCCATATCTATCCAAGGAGCTGCCTTCAAGGCAGGGTCACAGGGAATAAAAAAAAAGTAATTTCCACAGTGAACAGTGTGGATTGGGTGAGTGTAGCCTGAAACTTCTGGCTTCTTTAGGGGTCTTGATGTTACTGACTGCAGGATAAAGAAAGGGTTCCAGGTGTCAGTAGTCAGCCTAGGTGTAAGAGGTCGGCTGTGGGTCCCTCTCAGCTGTGCGGCGTCTTTTTCCACCTTCACGATCAGATGCTCCTTTCAGGTAACGCATAGCGCTAACCTGGACCGCCTCATCAGTGGCATCCTGGGTTGCCGGGTTCTTCCGGATGGCTCCTGTAGAAAATACAGATCTGTCATTCCATGTGAATGTCATAAGGCCACACACATCTACTTAAATATATAACAAATTTATATATTTATATATATATTACTTTGAACAATGGTCTTCAGGAACATGTCTCTAAAACATGCTTTATCCCCTACACCAGTCCAGGTTGTATTAATGGAAAGGTGATTAGAGAAGATACTCTAAAGCATTCGCCACACGGTTGTCTTTAGGTCCCTCCCACATTTGATTGCCAAAAACCGAAGCTGAAAATACAAAAAAGTGTTACAAATTACATATCTCTGAAGCTTCTCATACATAAATATAAAAATGTGACAGGCTGTGATTCAGACTGTAGAATATGCAGTGTACAATCTTAAATTTTACTTTTTAGATTACCCTACAGCATTATAAACAAAATCAGCACACTTACTGGAGCTCTTTATCCTGCCTCAAACTGTTGTCAAGCAACGCCAAATGGGTTGTCTAGGGGGAGTAACAGACCCCCTGGCAGGGATAACTCTCCAAAAGACACATTGGCACTGAAATGTTGCAGCATAGTGTCCATTTTGTTGTCCATGCTACGCACAACATCGCCAAACTCTCCAAGACGTCGCAGCATTAGGGTCTGATCTGCACCTACAGGGGTTCACAGAATAAAAGAATAAAGCAGTCAGTCCTGGTCCCTCAACTACTAAACTATGACATTTACAACTAGGTCTACTACATGTACAGGTGGCCCCAGTGGGAATTAAACCAACAACCACAGGTGTTGTTTGCAAGTTGTACCTGATTGCCCAGTACGAGCAAACGTCGTCAACATTGTCCCAACTTGCTTCACCTGCTCATGAAGTGAGCCGCTGTCATCCGAAGCTACAAAATGAAAGGCATTTGGTAATTTTGGACCTACATCACAGTCAAAAAAGTAAAATTTAAGAAAGAGTGCATGTTCTCACCTGCTCGTGCATTGCTTTCCCTCAGGGCTTGGTTCTCATTCTGGAAATCTACATAAAAAATATTTTATTTTAATTATATATATATATATATAAAACAACAACTACAGGCACAATTTTCCATACTGTTAAAGTTTCCAACATCTGCAATTTCCTGTTTGTCCATCTCAACTCCTTTCAATATTCTTCTCCTTATAGCCCAGTAACTAGACATTGTGACTAACAATTTATTTACCTTGAAAGCCGAAACGATTGTCCAACAATAGGTCTCTTGGATGAAGATAACCGATTGTGCTCTGGTCAAGGTATCTGCAAGAAAATGTGAACAAAACCGCATTGTTAACGTTAAATACAGAATATACAGTAGCTATGCTGTGGGGGGAAAAACTGGTCAGCCAAATGTGGAACAGTAAAATGTATTCATTCAGTGTAGTGAATCAAGTAAACTGCATTGTCCTCAAACATAATAAGTACAGCAGTTCAGAGAAATAACTCATAAATGACCTTAAATGCTAGAAGAACAGTAGCAACACAGCACATGTTAGCTAACACTTGCTAAAACTGACCTAGCAGCATGCTTGTTCGGACTAACAAAATAATTTAAATAACCTATATACATCATTCTGTTTTGTTAGAAAACACCAAAAGTTAAACTTAAGTCTTTCTAGATGTAAAGCTTTGGCTAACTTACCTACAGTAGCTAGATACATTTTAACATGTAGCACATGCTTGAACTCAGTGTGTAAAAAAGGCGAAACAGCACGTGTTAGCTAACACTGTGTATTGTGCACTATATCAGCGTGCGTGTCTGAACAAACTAATTAAAACAACCTACCGGTATATACATCAAAAATGAACATAATATTGTGTGACACAAAAAGGAAACATGTACTTACTTAAACGCTCGTAGTCGAGGATATTTTCTGATCTCCTCTCTTCAAATACTAAAACCATGTGATGAGCGGCCGCTGATGGTAAATCTGTATGTTTTACCGGTTTGTCTTCCGTCTTTTTTAGGTATACTGCCCCTCTCGGCCGGTGGAGGTACTTCTCTGTTTTTTTTTTATTTTATTTTTATTTAAATTAGTACATGTATAGACAAGTACAATACAAAAAGTACAATGAGAGAAAAATAAAAATAATAAAGCATTGTGGTACAGTTCCGAATATGTAGAACAAAGAATAACAACAAATGTAACACTGTATATAAAATAAATAATAAAAATAAGAATTCTGAGATAGAAAATACTTTATAATATTAAGGCAGTCACATGAAATTGAAAAGCTTTCAGGTTTCTGTTTTTGTAAGCTTTTTGTTTTGCGACCTCATGTTTGAGAGGGTTTCAAATATTGTAAAAATCAGCTTTATAAGAGGTAATATTAGAGGGCTTCTTTTGAGTTATTCTTGTCTTATGAATGTAGAATTTTTCCTAAATAATTAATAATATATTTTTGTTTTTCAGAAAAATATGGGTTTTGAAAACAAAGTAAAATGTCATGAAGTTAGTTCTAATTTTTTGTCATGTCTATTTTAAAGTCAGTCCAAAAAGAAATAGAAAAAAGGGCAATACAAAAATAAGTGTTATCCTAAAATGAACTTTCAAACTTTCTTAACCCTCCTATTATGCTAAAAAAAAAAAAAAAAGTATTACATCCATTATGGGTCAAATTGACCAACACTGTTTAAACACACTCGACATGCAAATAATCAAGTGAAAATTTAAATGTAATTTCCTAAACCTAACCTTATCATGGAATCAAGAGTCAAGAATCTGTTATAAACCCTAATGGCTTTGGAGCAAAAAAAACTAATATTTGATATAATTCACATATAGGCTATTATGATTTTATAATCGCTTCAAATGTGAGAACTAGTTAAAATGCTGTCAGTTCCACTCTATTTCCCAACAAGCCAAACATAGCCAACGTGGCTGGTCGAATTTGAGAGTAGAAATCCTTGTATTTCACAGCGGCTTGCCGCCAGCCGGCCGCGGTCCATTAGGCGGAGGCAACCGCCAGAGAAAATGAAGCCGGCGGCCCGCCGGCTAGTCGGCCGCGGCATCTCGCAAGAAATGGGAGTGACGTATTCGGCGGCAAACGTTTCATCACCGCCAGCGGGACGCACCTATAGCCGACAGCTTAGGGCCGGCGGCAAAAAGAAGCCGTGCCGATATTTTTTGCTATCTGGGAAAGAGCCGTAGTTAACTGACAAGCTGAGCCATATCGCATTAATTATCGCTGGCGATACGTCCACGATATTAATGCGATATGGCTCAGCTTGTCAGTTAACTACGGCTCTTTGTAGTAAATGCCGCGCCATCTGAAAGCAGGTGAAGCCGATTTACTACTAATCAATTAACCGGCTTTACTGATGAGATGCGCATAACAATCTCACGATATATATCGCCCAGCCCTAACAAGAGGACATTTTTTTTTGGCTTTCTAGCCTAGGCAATAGGGCATGCCTAAGGCACCATTTACCTCACCCCCTGAAGAGCAGAACAGGAGGATCTCAGAAGAGTAAGAGAATGTCAGACAAATTTAAAGACCTTCCTATGAGATTGTAGTCTTCAAGATATTTCTATGGAGCTTTGAGGACAAAATGCTGATACCGAACTAAAGTGGGGCACTGTCTGGGGGGAAGGAGCAGGTGGGGCGCTGGCATAAGAGGGGGATAGTATTAGATTAGATTAGATTAGATTCAACTTTATTGTCATTACACAAGTACAAGTACAAGGCAACGAAATGCAGTTTAGGTCTAACCAGAAGTGCAATAGCAGCAAGTGCAGGATATACAACGTTTGCATAAGTGCAGGACATGGATATGTACTGAGTATATATAAATATGTCTATAAATAGAGAGATGGTTATTACTATAAACAGAATTTACAGGTGAATATGTACAGTGAATAATATACAGATGGTTAATACTATAAACAGAATTTACAGGTGGATATGTACTATGAATATAATATAATATACAGATGGCTATTACTATAAACAGAATTTTACAGATAGAGGTATACAATGATATGTTAGGCTAAAATTAGGAATATGGCAGTGGATTAAGGTAGTGCAATAAATTATGGACAGAAGCTATCCGAAAAAAAGTGTAAAGTGCAGTGGAAGTGATTGCATATTACAGTTAGAAGTACGGTGCAAAATACAAATGTAAACAGTAGGTACTGTAAATAACAGTCGGCAGTGCAAATGAGCATAATCCAGTTACGGTGTGGTAGTGCAAGATGAATAAGTAAACAGTTGTTACTGTAATAAAGAGTCGGTAGTGCAAATAACAAAGTGAAGGTGGATGTGAGGTAGGAGAGTTATCAGTATATGAGGGGAGTGGATCAGCGGGGGTTTGAGTTCAATAAAGAGACAGCTCTGGGGAAAAAACTGTTCTTAAGTCTGCTGGTCCTGGTCCGGTGGATCCTGAAACGCCTGCCGGAGGGCAGGAGAGAAAACAGTCTGTGGGCTGGGTGAGAGGAGTCCTTGAGGATGCTGCGAGCTCGATGCAGACAGCGTTTCCTCTGGATGTGCTCGATGGCAGGCAGTGGAGTCCCTGTGATGCGCTGGGCAGTTTTCACCACCCGCTGCAGTGCCTTGCGCTCCGCAACAGAGCAGCTCCCATACCACACTGCAACACAGTTGGTCAGGATGCTTTCTATTGCGCAGCGATAGAAGTTCACCAGGATGGCCGAGGAGAGCTGATTCTTCCTCAGTGTCCTCAGGAAGAAGAGGCGCTGGTGAGCCTTCTTGACCAGGCTGGAGGTGTTGGTCGTCCACGACATGTCCGCTGAGATGTGGATCCCCAGGAACTTGAAACTGGAGACACGTTCAACAGCCATTCCATTGATGTGGATGGTGTCGTGTGTGCCTCTTGGCTCCTTCCTGAAGTCCACGATGAGCTCCTTCGTTTTGGTGGTGTTGAGGAGCAGGTTATTTTCGGTGCACCATGTGGCCAGGTGCTGGATCTCCTCCCTGTAGGCAGTCTCATCGTTGTTGCTGATGAGCCCAATCACCGTTGTGTCGTCCGCAAACTTGACGATAGAATTAGATCCATACACAGGCTTGCAGTCGGAGGTGAAGAGGGAGTAGAGAAACGGACTTAGCACACAGCCCTGTGGTACACCAGTGTTGAGTGTGATGGATGTGGAGCAGGTGGATCCTGAACGAACATTCTGGGGTCTGTCAGTTAGGAAGTCCAAAATCCAGTTGCACATTGAGGTATTGATGCCCAGGTCTCCAAGTTTGGCTATTAACTTGGTTGGGATGACAGTGTTGAATGCTGAGCTGAAGTCAACAAACAGCATGCGTGCATAAGTGTTCTTATTGTCCAGGTGAGTGAGCACAGAGTGCAGTGCCATGGAAGCGGCATCCTCTGTGCTCCTATTGCTGCGGTAGGCAAACTGGTGTGAGTCCAATGTGGATGGTAGAGAGTCTTTTAGGTGTTCCAGGACCAGCCGCTCAAAGCACTTCATGACGATGGGTGTGAGTGCTACAGGGCGGTAGTCGTTAGGGCACCTCGGGTTAGAGTGTTTTGGCACTGGCACAATGGACGTGCGTTTGAAGCATGAAGGTACAGCTGCTTGGGCAAGAGACAGGTTGAAAATGTCTGTAAAAACCTCAGCGAGCTGCTCCGCACATGCCCTGAGAACACGACCAGGGATGTTGTCTGGTCCAGCAGCCTTGTGCGCGCTGATCCGGCTCAGTGACTTGCAGACATCTGTGGAGGAGAGTGTGATTGGTGGGTCAGCTGAGGGTTTGAGCTTGGTGGCAGTTTCTCTGTTGTCTCTTTCAAAGCGAGCATAAAAGTGATTTAGCTCGTTCAGGAAGTTGACATCAGTGGCTGCGGGGGTGGAGTGGGGGGGTTTGTAATCACTGATGGCCTGGATGCCCTGCCACATGCGTCGAGGGTCAGAGTTGGAAAAGTGACCCTCTATCTTTAGCTTGTAGCAGTGCTTGGCCTTTTTGATGCCCCTCTTCAGGTTAGCTCTGGATGCGCTGTAGGCTTGTGCATCTCCTGATCTGAAGGCAGTACTCATCTGTAGACATAAGCGTCAATTTCTGCACCATTACAACACCTACATTATAACACCACACCTGTATAAATATTCATGCAACATGTTGCCAGAGATTATACCCATCTGCATTAGGTTTTAAGTCAATTTGGTACATGAATATAGATGCATTAAGGCTCCATAGTCATTAGCTAAGATAATAAGCTTTGTTTTACTTTTATACACTTTAATAGAAAAGGAAAATGTTATTGATATAGATAATAATGATAGATAATATTTAATAGTTCTAGTTCCTAATACATGCATTAAATTAGCACTTACTGCACATTTCAACATGCAGAATGTTGTTTTCCCGTTACATTATCACATGAGCAAAAGTATCACTTTTTGGGTAGGATTCCAAATGCAAAATACATTTGCATGATTTATCTTATCTGACAATTTTATTTTTGTTATTATTTATTTATTATTGTTACCTTGTTACTTATTATATCACATACCTACCTTAGAGACGCTGCCTGTTTTATTTTTGTATTTTATTTGGGTTACAAATCAAATATTTGCCTTATAAGGTGCCGCTCTCCTTTCTGCCCGCAATTACAGGGGGGCTTGTACACTTTTATGTTTCCCAACTCCAATATTTGTATAATAATAAACAGATTGGATGATGTTGTTTATTTATTTGCTGTTTGTGATTCCATATATGTTGTACCACGTCACCATACTGTATGTTACTATTATGGTGGTGGGATGGACATTGATTCATTGTGGCCAAAATGTCCCCCCCAATGTCAAAGTCATTCCTATGCCCCAGGAAAACATACTAGTCATGTTCTCTTTTGGGATCTTGTGTGATTCCTACATGCACAGCAAAATATCCAGTGTTGTTTAAAGTTGTTTTTATGGTGTTCATTTTTCAGAGATGAAAAGTGTTGATTCTCGTGTTGATTTAAATGGCAACACTTGCCGTGTAAATTAGTGGTTGGAGTCTGTAATTACAGCGAGTTGACATAATTGACACTGGTGATGAGTTGATCCAATTTCCGGTCCTTGCACATTACTTCCTTTTTGATTAATGGCGGACGACCACGAGGAGAACAGTGTTCAAGCAGGTCTAATATTTTATAATTTGTACCAATTTTCATGTTTATGTTTTTCCATCATTCAGAATAATATTAGTAACGTTACTTTCTCAACATTGCCAGAGTGTTAAGGTGCTAACAGCATTTCCTTTCAGATAACGCAACAGACCACCGACAGGATCACGAGGCCAGCTTGTTCACTGGCAAATTGAGGTAAGAATTGCATAGTTTATGTTAGCAAGCAATTTTAAATTAAAGTTTAATTATATTTTAGAATCTGGGTAATATCTGTGATTTGTGTAACTGTTTAATGAGTTAAATTAACGCAAACACAGCATATGTGCTCACGTTATTTGTGCTGCCAAAATAAGACATTGTAATAGGGTTGGGCGATGTCCCCTAAATTGGCAGTTGACGATGTTTACAGTAAAACGGTCGATGATATCGTCGTTTGGGGGGGGGGGGGGGGGTAATTAGGTAAATAGGTAGATAATATTCTATATCTCTTTACATAAAGACTATTTTCTACTTAAAACTATCATTTCGTTATTTTTACTAACCTAAATAATGGCTCATCCGCTAGGTTGCACGTGAGGGGGAAAAAATTGGTTCCTTCCACTTAAGAGTTGAGCTCTTTTTATTTTAATATATCTTTTTACATAAATACTATTTTCTACTTTTTAAAAAATAATTTCGTTATTTTACTAACCCAGAGTTTTGTATGTGAATGCTGTTTCACGTGAATATTACCACAGGAGTGAAGCACAAAGCTTTGTTTAGCCTAGAAAGGAAATAATGGTCAGATAGCACTTTTTCATTCTGTTTTGCGATCTGGATCTAGTCACTTGATTTTCCGTGAATTTTAACAATAGGCCTAGTCCATTTTATCCCAATGGACATGGACATCTTGTTTCTTTTCCCAAATCTTCACTCAAGTCGCCATTTTCGCAGGAGATTATAAACGTTTCTTCCTTTCGTTTGCTTATAATTAAGTCTCTTATAACTATTCACATCCTTTACTGTGGTAAAGTATAAAAACACTGTAGGACGAATGATATCGTCCATCGGCACAACCCTACATTGTAATGCATTTTTGTGTCCAATATGTTAGTATAACTGTGCATTGTTCCACAAATAATCTGACACAAGTGAGTAGCAATCAGTAACTCACGATTCTTTTGTTATTATTATTATTAATATTATTTTTACGTGGACTTTGAATGTGCAGGGATGATGACGGCGCAAGGAATTTACATGCATGTCGTGGACTCTCGTCTGCAAGTGCAAAGTAACAAAGCATCGGGGATAAATTATCAGATAAATATGTTATCAATTAATGTAGCACTATTTGTTGTAATTCTAGTTGGTCGACTGATTGAGGGATACAAACCGGTACTGTACATCATATTAATGAACTCTGTAGTTTTGTTATGTTCTTGTGGATTGAGCAAATCAATATTGAAATCTCCACAAATAAAAACAATTTTTTTGTTATTACTATTATTGAACATTTCAGCTATTTTTTCCTTAAACATGTCAATATTTGATCCTGGTTTCCTATAAATACAGCTAACTAGAATGTCTTTAGATTTTTCCCTTTCAATTTGAACAGTGATGCATTCCATGATTGTGTCTAGGACAAAGGACATTTTATTGACTATCTTACATTTATATCTTTTATCAATATATAATGCAACCCCCCCACCCTTCGATTGTTTCCTATTAATAAGAAACCGTTTGTATCCGTCAATCTCCACCAAATCATTTTGTTCTTCCGTAAGCCAAGTCTCTGATATTGCAATTGCTGTAAATACTTTTCCCACTTGTTTAAGGCACTGTTTAATCTTTGAAAGGTTTGCCATAAGACTCCTGCTATTAAAATGTATTATTGATATTGTGCTATCCATTTTTATGCATTCTTTAAACTGTTCAACTGTATAGTATTCACACTGGCTTTGAGTACCAATATAAAAGTTATTATCTGGGTCAATATCATTTTCATTATCTTGTGGCTTATATTCAGTATATTTGAAAGTTTCCAAGTTCAATTGTTCTTGAGTAACAGATGAGTTTTTGTCCAAGTTTTCCATAGCCATTGCCTTTGATGAAATCAGTTCAGTTTGTATTCAGTTAGCTGTTAATCTTGATTCATTCCTTCTTCAAACTTATCCAACTCAGAGATATCCTTGATGAGGAGAACTTTCGCTGTCTCCGGTGTCGATCCATGTAACTTGATAAAATTTTTACAATTTCTTACCCATGTTGCCTGGATCTTGTTTTGTTTTCTAAGTATACGTGCTTTTCTGGCGATGTCGGTGTTTTTCTTGGTGAGGTGTTCATTTATATAAACTTCTGTCCCTTTTAATTTCCTGCCTTGTCTGAGGAGTGCTGACTTTTTCTTTTTATTCATAAACTTAATTATTATCAATGGGGTGGCCGTTTTGCTTTTGCTTGGCAGTGTGTGACAAGCCTCAATGTCGTCGCTATCAACACAAATACCTTTACTGTCCAAAAAGCAAATCACCTGTTGTTCCAGCGACTCCTTCTCCTCCTCCGAAGCTTCACTTACTCCGTCAGTGGCGTGCCCAGCGTTCGCAGCCACCCTAGCATAGTTCCGGTGTTTGGTTCTTAGGCCGCTGATAACCACATCGTTAACTCTGGAATATTGCTCGAGATCAGCTACTCGAATCTCCAGAGAAGCGATCTTTCGGTCCTTCTCCAAGTTTTGCCTTTTTAGCATTTGGATTTCACCCATCAGATCCATGATTTTCTTCTGTTGCGCTGCAACAGTTGAAATTTCTGTTGACAAAAAGTCCAGAGATTTCTTGTCCTCCTCCTCCTCATCGGGTAGGTTTGCATTTTTCTTAGGCGGCATATTCCCGGTGATATAAGAAAGTGTCTGACTCGTTGATCAGTCTGACTCGTTGCTTCTGACAACAGCAGCTCGCTTGATTTTCTTTAAT
This sequence comes from Gobio gobio, assembly GCF_949357685.1. Lineage (NCBI taxonomy): Eukaryota > Metazoa > Chordata > Actinopteri > Cypriniformes > Gobionidae > Gobio > Gobio gobio. Next base: position 32,087,817 of record NC_137101.1, on the reverse strand, counting down.
ATTAACGTAATGTAAATTTTTCTTGACAGCTTTTGTCGTCATGCTGGTTAAGCTGGTTCGTCATGCTGGTTCAGTATCAAGCTGTAAAGATAATTGTGAAATTACGCAGCGATTTTATCAATGAAGATAAGTTAAGAATCGTGTGCTACTGTTTAGAAATGTATTTAGTCATATAGCAACTATGCTTGAGGTATAAGCCCACTCAAGTCCACAGGGCTTAACACTTTACAATAAGGTCTCATTTGTTAACATTAATCTGTTAATTAACATTAACTAACTTTAGTATTAGTTCATAAAAATTTAACTGTTTGTTTGTTCATTTTAGTTCATAGTGCATTTACGTTAAAAGGGACAACTTTAGATTTTTATAATGTATTAGTAAATGTTGAGATTAACAGATTCAACTAAAATTAATAAATACTGTAGAACTATTTATTTTTAGTCCGTTAACTAATGTAACCTTATTGTAAAGTGATATATTAATATAAATTCGATGTCTTCTCAATGCAGCAAGTGGACAAGGATCTGAAAATGGTTGGCATGATTTGTGAGGATGTCATAATTGCATATTTTCTCTGGTTTCTTGTTATTGTGAGGACTAAAAACCCCCTAAACATTTACTCATTCAGATTGGGACAGTGACATGTCATCTGTCCTGCGGCTGCATCTCCTGCCTCCTCCTCCATGGAGGAAGAAGACTAAGATCAGTCCAACAGAGGCTGTTGACAGATTTGTGCATTTCCATTAGGTAAAACTCACAATACTGTTGCAAAGTCATTGTGAACGTAAAATGCAGTGGTTTTCAGTCATGGTCCTAGGAACTCACTCCTCTGCACATTTTGTCTCTCTGACCTGACACACTTAAGGGATAGTGGTTTCAAAACTGTATACATTTATTTGTACTGCTAAACACAAAGGAAGATATTTTGAAGAATGTTTAACAGCTTTGGGCAGCCATTGACTATCATAGTATTTTTTTTTCCAACCATGGAAGTCAATGGCTGCCCAAAGCGGCCTGTTAAACTTTCTTCAAAATATCTTCCTTTGTGTTCAGCAGTACAAAGAAATGTATACAGGTTTGGAACAGAATTTTCATTTAAGTGAACTAACCCATCAGTTTAGTTCATGGGGCTCTTACCTAATGAGGTGAAGATCTGAATCAGGTTTGTTGAATAAGGAAGACATACAACATGTGCAGAGCAGTGGGTCCACAGGACCGGGATTGAAAATCTCTGGCATAATGTTACTGTCCAAATGCACCATTTGTTATATAGGTGTGTTTTTTTTGTTTATGCTTTACAATTCTTATTATTTATTTTTTTATGTGAGCAAGTAACCAGTAACAGGTTTAATGCATTTATCATTTCACGTTATAATTCATTTTTTTCCCCGTTTATTTCATCAAATTTTTGTTTTTGCTTTTTTCAGTCCTGCACCAGTATTGAAGGCCATCTCAGAGGGAGGGAGGGCCAACCAGCCATTCAGGAAGGATCAAGGGTAGGATCGACCACTTTTATGTCGTTGTGGACAAGCACCTCATCCCTTGCGCTGGAACCAGCTCCTTGAGTGCCTTTGAAATTTTCACCAAGAAAACATCAAATCTCTGGCAAAAAGTCATCAGATGTCAATAGGTTATTTTTGGGAAACGACACCGTTAAGTCAAGTAGACTGTGGACCAATGAAACATTTTGTTGGAATGATGTTGCCAATGGTGAAAAGTTGGCAGGAATGCTACAGAATCCCATACAGACAAACATGCATTCCCGAACTGGGTCAAAATAGATGGGACTGAATATAGACATAACCTCATTGTACGCAATTAAATTCCTGTTTTCAGTCAGAATTCAGAAAATGACAAAAAATTGACAGCACTGTGTATTTTATTGTCGATGAATTTTTCACAGAACATTTTTCAGAACATCATCATACACATACGCTAAAATGTTGTACCGTATCAGCGTTTCGTCCACACGGATCCGGCGTTTTGTGAGCATGAAACCGATATTTTTTGAAACCGGGTCCCAGAGTGGATAAATCTGAAAACGACATCCTTGCGTTTTCGTGTGTACAGGCGATCCGTATATTTTGTGAAACGGTGACGTCATCACACCACATCCTGCACGGGGCGAGACTATAGAAGGGTGGCGCCAAAAGCTTCGTTTTTTTCCGGAACAGATGAGCGTCAATCTGACCTACACTAAACCCTAAACCTACCCGATAGTGTTAACAAAAGCAAATGTGACAAAAATACAATAGTAACCATGTCATTTTAGCTTGTGTGAACTCATCTTTTAGCTCTTTTATCATGAATTGTCTTTTACGAGATTCGTACCTGAGCTTTCAGCATTGCAAGTACAAATCTGTACCAGCTGAGCTACTGAGCAAGCTTGTTATACATGACAGGCCCAACATATGCAGCTGGTTAAGTGATGCAAACTCCAAAATTCATTTACATGGTACAAAAAAAAACGATAAAAAGTGCTTGCTGTTTTACTGCCTCTAGTGTTAATTTCACTTTGAAACTGCAGTGATATGTACATATTGGTACGTATTTTGGGGGTTTGCAAAAACGTTGCCAGAGGTACATTTTAGCAATGAGACTTTGAAGATCAAGGTCAATTGTACACAGCAAAATCCCCAGTGTTAAATTAACACTCCTCAGTGTACATATGTGTCCACACTACAGGGTGTTAAAAGTCACACTTAAGAAGTGTTAAAGTTAATGAGATAATTAAGTGATTAATTAAGTTATGATTGACCATTAATGATGAGAAACACAAGAACTACGACTGACTTCAGCCACAGCTTTAGATGAAATCAACTGAAGATAAAAGAAGACAATAAATCTCTGAAGATCTCAGCAGAGGAGGATTAAACAACTCCACAAACAGCATTACCAGCTTCACACATTACTAACCAGACTGACTTTATTTCTTTCAGACGTCTACAGAAGCTCTTATTGAGAATTACTTTTTTGTTTATTTTGTGTTGAAACTTTTTTAATGTCACCATCATGGTGATCAGTGTTTTCTTTAGTTGGGCAGTTTGATGACATTTTAATGTTAGTGTTTCTCTGGCTGCTGTAACTGAGTTTGCAATGGCAAGAAAAGCAAGAGTAAACACAATCAGATGCTGTTGACTGCTCAGTGATAAGAGTATGATCATTGTATAGTGATTTAAATCACTGATTAACTTTGATTTTACTGTGATTCCAGGAAAGATCCAGAATGGTTTTAATCAATAAAGCTGAATATGTTTTAAAGCAGATTCTTCACTAATCACTTCTAACTCCTGCGAGAGTAACTCACACACAGACATCAAGAATCAGCCTATGAATCTCAACAATGGTGACATGCTTCATGCCTCAATGCATTCTGGGGGCCATGGATGAGTTTTGCATGATGCACCCAGAATGCATTGCGGCATGAAGCTTGTCACCATTGTTGAGATTCATAGGCTGATTCTTGATGTCTGTGTGTGAGAAAATCTTGCAGGAGTTAGAAGTGCTTATTGTGTGATGTGTTATTAAACCGTAAAACAAGATTTATGTACATGTTTAAACATTGATCAGTTTATCTGATGAAAACACTGCTGGATCTCCTGCTGTAGAGTCAGAAGGCTACTATAATCCATGACTCTCAGGAGATCAGCAAATAAGGCACTGTATGATGATAACAACTGTATCATACACAACAAGCCAACATCATCTGTCATCAACTTGTCATCATCAAGTTTCTCTTGCTGTTCTCACTGTAACAAACAGTTACAGCAGCCAAAGAGAAAAAATACTGACAAGTCAAGGGTCAAGAACCCAACTAAAGCAACACTGATCACCATAATGGTGGCGTCAAACAAAACTATTATTTTCAATAAATCATCAACATCTAAACCTCAGTAAGAGCTTCTGTAGACGTCTGACAGAAATAAAGTCAGTCTGGTTAGTAATGTGTGAAGCTGGTAATGCTGTTTGTGGAGTTGTTTAATCCTCCTCTGCTGAGATCTTCAGAGATTCAATGTCTTCTTTTATCTTCAGTTGATTTCATCTAAAGCTGTGGCTGAAGTCAGTTGTAGTTCTTGTGTTTCTCATCACTAATGGTCAATCATCACTTAATTAATCACTTAATTATCTCATTAACTTTAACACTTCTTAAGTGTTACTTTTAACACCCTGTAGTGTGGACACATATGTACACTGTGGAGTGTTAATTTAACACTGGGAATTTTGCTGTGTACTTAATTTGTCTTCCGGAAAACATGCAAGTATCTTCTATTGCTTTCGAAGGGCAGTACTAAGTGATTTTTTTTATATATATATTTAAACAAAATAAGAAAAATTTGGAACTCTTCATCCTGTTCAAAGGTTTTCACCCCCTAGCTCTTAAAGGGCATATTGCAGGTTAGAGATTCCAGTGAGTCAATGTATAGAAAAATAATGTAGGAACTAGATTTTCTTTAAAATACGCTATTAAGGCTTTTGGAGTCGTTTTTGTGAGAATTTTACCTCCGCATCTAAAAATGACAAAACCGGAAGTGACGTAACGAGAGGGAGTGCGGTGAATTTCAGCGATAGGAAAACAATGGGTCGCAATGACAGTTCGGACGCTGTGGACATTATAAATGTTTATTAATACTCATAATGCAGACCACAGCCATACAATTATGACACACAATTAGGGACAGACCAGGATCAGACAGAACAACGATCAGAGGAGACAAATTGAGTTGTTGTGTGAGGAGAAACAGTGGAGAACAGGGCAGGTGTCTCAGTGAGAGACCAGATTTAGCTTATAGATAACGCTAGCTAACGATACGAACACTGTGCTCATATTACAATACTTTACAGATTATTATCATGTATCAGGCAATAGCAAAACTGGTATTGGTCATCTGGGAGTATTGATGCTTACCAATAACAGAAACTAATACGCTTTTACCATCAGGCAAGTCACACTCGTTAATATCCGTACACACTAAACATATACGTGATATAATGTTAGCAGTTCCTCATCACGACTGATTTGGTAGTTAGCAAATGTTTAAAAAAGAAGACTTACAGTGCACAGTTCACATTTTCTCCGAGCTGCATCTCTGAAGGATCCATGACCGTCATGTCTCCCGCCGGCGGCCGAACCACTACTAACTATAACGTTAGTGTAATTGTGTGTGTTTCATGTTATCCTTTATTCATTAATTCTATTATGGGTTTATTTTGTGCCGATTCACCGATAGTGTGAGGATGTATATGACTTTATGAGTATGTATTTGAGTGAACTTGAATGTACATACATAGTACATACATAGCACAAAATTCCAAACTTTTTTGAAAAGTGCAAAGTATGCATTTGTGTTAATGTACATACTTTGTATTCATCAATGTTGAAATTGATTCACGTAATCCCATGTTAACAGGTTGGAGCTTGCATACTGCCTGTGACACGCGCGTCTGGAGCTGCGCCGAAAATGCGTGCAAGCTAGAAATAGAACCGACTATTCTTCACGCGACACGCAAGCGTTGGAAGCGTTTCCAGGCAAAACAGAATAAGAAAAGCTGTTTATTTGTAATTTTGACACGAATACATATTAATAAAGTACATTTTGGTGTTTGAAAGTCTGTAGGTTTTGACATAAATGCAAACATAATTGTAATTTAAAAAATATATACTCTCGATTTTCAAATATTGCACCTGTCAATACAGAACGAAATATTCTGTAGCCTATTTTGCTGTCAATACTGCCGACGTTGTATTTGCTGTATCAGTAGGCTATATATTTATTTTTAACATGAAGTATAGGCCTTCTATGGCAGCAGCGCCGCATCAGACACGTTTCTGGTGTGTAATGACATAGACGCCACGCTCACGCCACGCAGCCAGTGTGTAGCCGGGTATAACAATGTTTGACTCCATCATATGATATCGCCGGGATGATAGTCCTCCGGTCTAAAGTGAACTCCACACACCACCACGTGATTCCAAGCAGATGTTGTCTCTTCACCTGCACAAAATGCCACCATGCAGGTTTTTCTAACTTTTTTTTTAGTAAACCTGTGGACTCGATGTCCTGACAGGCTGGACACAATAATTTCCCACGACAATGATAAATTGAAATAGAAAAACTACCGAAAACACACTCCTACTGAATACCAACCTATTCTGCACAGAGCCAACGCAGAGCTTGGCAAACGACTCCCTCTCGTGACGTAATATGACGCAATGTTGAAAAAAAAGTGTTTTTTTACAAGCGGTCAACGAAACGGCCACGTTATCTACTAAATTTGTGCTCTTATGTCCTTTTAAAATATATTAAATCCTGCATTACCTTTTCATATGGTATATTCATACAAGGTTATATATTCATTTGGAATTTTTTTTACCTGCAATATGCCCTTTAATGCATTGTGTTTCCTTCTGGAGCAGCAGTGAATGTTTGAACCTTTTTTAATAGTTGTGTTTGAGTCCTTCAATTGTCCTCAATGTGAAAAGATGGATCTCAAAATCATACAGTCGCTGCTGGAGAGGGTTAAAATATGCAAAAGATGCTGGAAAACTGAATAATTTGCAAGACCTGGAGGATTTTTCTGAAGAACGTTGGTCAGTTTAATGCTTAGGACAAACAAGGGACTCAAGAACAACCATCACAAAAAAAAAAACAGCTGTGGACCATCCAGGTGACAACACAGTATTGAGAATCAATGGTTCATAAAAGTTTGAATGGGTCATTTTAATAAATTCAGCTATTTTTTTTTTTTTGTCGTGTGGACTATATGTAAACATTTTTTCTTATTCAGGACAGTACTAAAAAAATATGCTTTTTATATGATCCCTGTTATGCTGTTCAAATTATTCACATTTTCACAGATTCTGCAAGTGGTTCACATACTTTTTATTGTAACTGTAAATCAGACTGTTATTTAAATAGAGACTGTTTTCTTATTTTCTACGTGTTTAAAAAAATGTTATTATAATTTTTTACAACATTTTTATTATACTATGTTTATAATTATTTATTTTAGAAACCATATGGTGATAGCATGGTAATGATGAGCATGGTTTTACCTGTGCCTACCACGAGCTTACAGTTAAAGCCATGGTATTTCATTAGGGCAATTAAATGATAATTTAACAAAATGGCTCTAAAGCCTGGATCCCATGGATTAAGGACAAATCTTTTTTCTCTTTAAATATGTTTTATTAACGTTGTAATATTTCTAATGAATTTTTATTGAAGTAAAATGTTAATTCAATGAGAGCCTCATGAAAGATAGATATCAGTGTCTTACATTAATTAGGTGTTACAGTAACTCTTTAAAAGCTATTATTGTTTTTAAAGGGGTAGTTTCCACCCAGAATGTCATAATTTACTCACCCTAATGTCATTACAAACCTGAATGACTTTCTGTGGAACAATAATTTGAGTCTGTTTTTGTCCATACAATAGTCAAGGGCAATCAGAATTGTTTTGTAAATACAATATCTATCATTATTTGTCCCAGCCCTAGTTTTATTTATTCATTTATTTACTCCAATTTAAGGCCCTAACCCCAGCAAAACATTCACGGGGGAACTCGTGAGCCGGATGGGCTGGGTTTATTCAGAGCTGGATTTTAGCCCCAGTCCTGGTAGTGAGGAAATGTCACAAATTGACTTATTGAACAGGTGGCAACCTATCACACTGCAAAAAGAGATGTGTTAAAAAACAACACACTGAGTGTGTTGATGGTATTTTGACACATGTTGTGTAGATTCAACACACAATGTGTGTTAAAATGTTACTCAGGATAGAACTGCAGTGGGTGTTTTGGCAGCCAATCACATCATGCCTCTTTGTCAATGTCTTTTTCAAATGCTTTCACCGCTTTTCACTTGTTATTACTGACCAGACTGGCTTTATTTCTGTCAGACGTCTACAGAAGCTCTGACTGAGATGAACAGGATTTGGTGTTGATAATTCATTGCATGTTTCATTTGAAGTCACCAGAATCATGATTAGTGGCTCCTTTATTTGAGCTCTTGACCCTGACTAAGAAATAAACCAGAACTGGGCCTTATCTGAGCCACAAAATCTGTGTAAAATAAATATGGAGTCAGCTCAGCTTTAATAAACCTGTTAACAAGCAGAATCACTGAAGGAGAGAAGAGAACAGAAGAAAAGAGACGAGCAGAAAGACAAGAACTACAACTGACTTCAGCCACAGCTTTAGATGAAATCTCTGAAGATCTCAGCAGAGGAGGATTAAACAACTCCACAAACAGCATTACCAGCTTCACACATTACTAACCAGACTGACTTTATTTCTGTTATACGTCTACAGAAGCTCTTACTGAGAATTAACAGAGGTTTAACTCTAATGTGTTTCATCTGAAGTCACCATGACAGTGATCAGTGTTTCCATTAGTTGGGCTCTTAACTCTAAATATGTGACTGCCTCTTTTCGCTTCTGTGAGTGTGTGTTGCTAAAACGCATTTGAAGTAGCAAAAGAAGCTAAAGAGAAGTGACATCAGGTTGTTGTGATTACCTGGTCATGGTTTTAAAATCATCATGAATTCAATGATGTCATTTGGTTTTTACAATTGATTTATTAATGCATTTTCATTACAAACCATGTGTTACTGAAGCCCCATATCCTACAGTGTTTTAACAATCAGTTAGAAGATTTTAACAAACATGAGCATATAAAATAAATAACCTATGATGCCATGTTGACACACACAGACATCAACAATCAGCACATGATTCTCAACAATGGTGACAATCAAAAATGCCATGCTGCAATGCATGCTGGGTACCTGAATAGTACAGAACTCCCAGCATGTATTGCAGCATAAATATATTATTTTGTTTGTCACCATTGATGAGATTCATACGCCGATTCTTGATATCTGTGTGTATCTGATTAGTGTCATAAACTTTTTGTGCTCTATTAAAAATCTTCTAACTGATTATTATAATACTGCAGGATCTCATGCATTAGTAACACAGTGTTTGTAGTGCAAATGTATTTTTAATACAACACACTTGTTGGACTCAATTAACACCAGGCAGCTTCATGATGATTACAAAACCATCACCAGGAAACCACATTCACCTGATGTCACTTCTCTTTAACATCCTTTGCTACTTCAAATGTGTTTTACCAACACACATTCACAGAAGTCAAAAGAGGCAGACTCATAATTAGAGCCCAACTAATGGAAACACTGATCACTGTTATGGTGACTTCAGATGAAACACAGAGTTAAACTTATGTTATTTCTGGTTTATTTCTTTGCTCTTGGCTGACATGTGGCATTGCTCTGGCCAACAGGAGTGGTCCACTCAAGGGCCGTCATTCAATGCAGCATGTGGGCCAGATCAGTATGCCACAAGTGACAGATTTGGGCCGGATCTGGGCCGACACAATGTTGCTATGTGGGTGAACCTGGACTTTCCACCCCTGTTCACATTTCAAAGTCTCTGCTGCCTTGTGGTGGACAAGACACTGACAATCAGGTCATGTTGTGACTTGTGACTGCCCAGCGATCACAGTCATGTGTGACCCAGATGGGTTTGACCTTGGCTATCTAACTGGGGTCCAGACAGTTTTGTTTCCATTACCATTTGGAGGGGGAAATATTTACCCGGAACTTCATTTAGACCCTGGTTCCTGCGGTCGAAACACACCGAGTCCCCCCCCAAAGTTCCTAGTTCCGGGGGAAAGTTCCTGCGGTGGAAACGCGGCTAATGGTGACAATCAAAAATGCAATACTGCAATGCATGCTGGGTACCTGAATAGTACAGAACTCCCAGCATGCATTGCAGCATAAATATATTATGCAGCTGATTTTTCCAATTATTTTGTTTGTCACCATTGATGAGATTCATGTGCTGATTATTGAAACATTTTCTAACAGATTATTTTAATACTGCAAGATATCATTCTTCAGTAACACAGGGTTTGTATGGCAAATGGATTATTAACACAACACACTTGTTAGACTCAAATAACACCAGGCATTTTCATAATGATTACAAAACCATCACCAGGCAATCCTATTCATCTGATGTCACTTCTCTTTAGCGTCCTTTGTGTGTGTGTGTGAGAAAGAGAGATAGAGAATCACAAGAGTCCGGAAATCAGTCCACAGAGGGGCTTCATTTATCCCTATTCTTCAACCTCATTGAGGTTTCTGACCACCAAGGAGCTCCAGAAAAACCTATTATATTATATTATTATATTATATTATAAACCTACTCCCCCTGCTGCTACTCTGATTTGCATGATGATTACAAAACCATCACCAGGCAATCCTATTCACCTGATGTCACTTCTCTTTAGCGTCCTTTGCTACCTCAAATGTGTTTTACCAACACTCATTCACAGACGCATAATTAGAGTTAAGAGCTCAACTAATGGAAACACTGATCCCTGTATGGTGACTTCAGATGAAACACAGGGTTAAACCTCTGTTAATTCTCAATAAGAGCTTCTGTAAAAATAAATAAAGTCAGTCTGGTTAGTAATGTGTGAAGCTGGTAATGCTGTTTGTGGAGTTGTTTAATCCTCCTCTGCTGAGATCTTCAGAGATTTTAATGTCTTCTTTTATCTTCAGTTGATTTAATCTAAACCTGTGGCTGAAGTCAGTTGTAGTTCTTGTGTTTCTGCTCATCTCTTTTCTTCTGTTCTCTTCTCTCCTTCAGTGATTCTGCTTGTTAACAGGTTTATTAAGGCTGAGATGACTCCATATTTATTATACACAGATTTTGTGGCTCAGATAAGGTCTAGTTCTTGTTTCTCTGTACTTCAGTGATTCTGCTTGTTATCATCAGGTGTTCATCACAAATGTTAAATCATCACTCAATTAATCACTTAATTGTCTCATTAAATCCAACACTGATTCAGTGTTACATTTAACAGCCTGTAATGTAATGGAACCATGCAAGTACACTGGTATCACAAGGTGAAACTTTAGTTCTAATTCAACGTTAGTCCTGCCAGTCATAGATACATGGTATGCACATAGGAATCATCATGAGTTCTATAAAGTTGGAGTCAGTGTATTCCAAACTGGTAACTGCATTATTGAAGACTGTGTGGAAGTGGAAAACGTGTGTGAAAACATACTGTTGTTACAAAATGACATAATTGCTGTTACACGTGTACTTACTAAGTGAAAAAAGCGACAGCAGCATTAAATAGGGGTTGAATAATTTAATTTGCCACTGAATTGTTATAGATGCAATCAAAAAAACTATATCTTTAGAAAAGCTTACATTTTGTAAATTATTATATAATTTTGATTGCAAATGAATGTGTTTCTGTGTATGTGGTATGAATACATATCTACTAAGGGACTTGTGTGGTATTAAAGGTGTAGTGATTTATGCATGCAGGAAATGTTCTTTAACAACATTACTAGTCATTTTATTAGAACGGATAATAATGGAAAAAATAAGTATATCTGTACAGTACATTTTCTAACTAAAAAGTTTGATTTGTTACAAGCAAATCAAAGTGATTTTTATTAGGAAACAGAATGACACCCCACAATGAAATGCAATCAATGAAATTAAATCAAAGCTGTACTGAAATAAAACTTAAATTGTTTAATTAAAATAAGAGTGATTAAGCCATATTTTAAAATTGTTCAAATAGTTTACATATCATAATCACACACCAATATACGTTTTATGTGTACTGCTGAATTTACAGAATTATAACATAAATTATATTTTTAATTTGTACTGAAACAGTCAATCTTTCTGAGAAGAAAGCTAAAGAAAGTGATCGAGCCAGGACTACCTCTGTTGCCCCCTCAAACTAAGTGCACTCAAGGAGAGTGTATTATACGTGTTTAAATTTAAAGAGAGCAGAAAGTTCATAATTTCTTGAAAATCCCAATAATTTGATAAATCAACTTATTGTATAACTCATATTTTGTTTTCAAGCACCTGAAAACATATTTCCATTTGGCTGAACTCTCCATGACACTCTTGATTCCTTTTCCATACCCAATTCCTTCAGCTTTGTCTAAAGCATTCATTAATTAAAGTATTTAAGTTTAAGTATGTCCTTTTCCAGTGGAGCTGCATAAATTGGGTAAACTGGAACCAGGAAAGCTTCCCACACTCTAAAAAGAGATGTGTTAAAAAACAACACACTGAGTGTGTTGATGGTATTTTGACACATGTTGTGTAGATATAACACACAATGTGTGTTAAATGTTACTCTGGATGAACAGCAGTGGGTGTTTTGGCAGCCAATCACATCATGCCTCTTTTTCAATGTCTTTTTCAATGTCTTTTTCAAATGTTTTCTCCGCTTTTCACTTGTTATCACTGACCAGACTGACTTTATTTCTGTCAGACAGAAGCTCTTATTGAGATGAACAGGATTTGTGTTGATGATTCAGTGAATGTTTCATCTGAAGTCACCAGAATCGTGATTAGTGGCTCCTTTATTTGAGCTCTTGACCCTTGACTCTTTCACATCAGTTTTTCTCTGTTTGCTGTGACTGTGTGTTTATTATGCACACTTGAAGCAGCAGAACTAACCATGAGAAAATGATGATCAGAAGATAATGTTATCATCGCATACATTTGCTGAGCTCAGGCAAGTGTTTGATATCTGAAACTTTACTGTAAAAAATATTTTGAGCTGTTAATAATTATTTTATAATATTGTTGTCATTATCTGCACATTTGTTTTTAGATACACTGTGCACATAGGATGTTCTAGTCTATGGTGTCACACAGGCACACACACATATCAAGAATCAGCTCATGAATCTCAATAATGGTAACAAACCAAAAGCTTCATCCCGCAATGCATTCTGGGAGTCACCATAGTACAAAACTCATCCATGACTCCCAGCATGCACTGCAGGATGAAGCGTTTGTCACCATTGTTGCGATTCATGAGCTGATTCTTGATGTGTGTGTTTGACGAGTATCTGCTGCAGCTCTAAACTTTCTGAAAACATTGAATTTGTATTTTTTTAAGAATTCATTCTGCACTGCTGGACATAATGGACTAACTTCACAAAACTTTTATAGCTAACAGCACATAAATAAAGTGAATGTATACCATCCATTTAATCATAAACTGGATCAGATCTTGAGATTATGACTTGATCAAGAAACTTCTGATCGTGTTTTCTTTCATGCCATAACAAACATATTTGATTAAAAAGCAGTTACAGCAGAAAGAGGAGAATTAAAAGACAAGTAAAGGGTAAAGAGCTCAAATAAAGGAGCCACTGATCACGATTCTGGTGACTTCAGATGAAACATTCAATGAACCATCAACATCTAAACCTCTGTTCATCTCAATAAGAGCTGGTGTGTGTAGATTCATGATGTCTAAAACATCCAGGTAATACAATAAACAGTCAAACACTCTTTATTAAACGTCAATGGACTAAACACAAGTTAACAATACGTGTCAGTGTTCATCCAAACACGAAGTAACATGTAACACACATCTGACACACGTTGTGTAACTATAACACATTATTGTGTAAAAGGTTTCAACACACTTCTGTGTAAGAGGAATAACACATTAGTTGAGTTACAGGTAACACGGAGATGTGTTAAAGAAAACGACACAGGTTGTGTGTTAAATTTTACGCAACATGTGTTGTCCCTGAGCACACACACTACATGTGTTAACATCTACACAACATGTGTTGTCCCTGAGCACACACACTACATGTGTTAAAATCTACACAACATGTGTTAAAATCTACACAACATGTGTTGTCCCTGAGCACACACACTACATGTGTTAAAATCTACACAACATGTGTTGTCCCTGAGCACACACACTACATGTGTTAAAATCTACACAACATGTGTTGTCCCTGAGAACACACACACACAATATGTGTTAAAATCTACACAACTTGTGTTGTCCCTGAGCACACACACTACATGTGTTAAAATCTACACGAAATGTGTTGTCCCTGAGCACACACACTACATGTGTTAAAACTGACACAACATGTGTCAATTTTTAACACATCTGGTTGTGTTGTTCTCAACACATCATGTTATAAAGCACCGACACACACCATCATTGTGCATTGTATGCAGTGTTTATGTTCTCAAACAAACAGGCCTGAGTAAATAAAAGTTATTTATATAGAATGTTTTATCAGTTGCTACATTTTAATTTAATTCAAAGCGCAAACTCTGTCAACTGTTATCTCTTCATGATCTTTTCTCAAAAGCGGCATCGATGTGGTGTTGAAGTGTGAATAATTGAGTTTATAGAGTCATAGAGTTTGAAACATTGTACTTTGTGTGCACATGCGTTCTGTACTCGACTATTGATTAAATGCTTAATAATTTAGTTTCACTTTATTTTTAAAATTACATCTGAGTATGTGATTACCTGACACAATTAGTGTGTTAAAATGACTTACACATTTATCGTGTTAAATTTGACACAACATGTGTTGTCCCTGAGCACACTCACTACATGTGTTAAAACTAACACAACATGTGTAATTTTTAACACATCTCTTTTTAGAGTGCATAACATTCAATGTACTTGTTTCATCGTAAGAAGAATTGCATCTATGCTAATATTAGTCTGTCTGTCTCATTCATATCCCAAGGTTACTGTAGTCAGCCAGATCCAGTTGGTATCCAGACCAGATGGTGGATCAGCACCTAGAGACAACCACAACAGCCCTGAATGTCAGCAGAGACCATGACAACTAGACAAGCCCTAGAGACAGACCCCCTGTGAATACTCCTACAACTCAGCGAAAACCATGAGAGCCAGACAAGTCCTCCTCTCCCACCAAATGCTGGTGATGTATCAAAATCTCAAGCGTAAGGGAATTAATTAAATATTCTGAATGATATCAATCCACAATATGACTTGTAATGCAGCCTGAAATCATAATATCTTTCTCCAGAACTGAAATGATGAATTGATCTCATTCCATAATTTATTAACTTTATACACAGTTATTGAACTGAAATTAATCAACACTGAACTGATTTCACCTTAATAATGACTGTTTACTATTGTATTTTTAGAGCAGCAGAATTGATATCTGTTTGCATCATTGAATTGTATTTTCCTGTTTATCACTGTAAAGTTGCTTTGAAACAATCTGTATTGTATAAAGCGCTACATAAATAAAGGTGACATGAGTTGACTTGACTTGAATAATTATGATCAGCTGTTTGTTTGTTTGTTTTGGTGGCCACATCATGGGTGTTTCTGCTACGAAACAACCGATATCACATTGGGTAAATTATCTTTTGCTCATGAGGTGCGTTGGTTAACCTTGCCTCTTTGCATTCAAGCTTGCGCTACTAGAAGTTTTGCTTCTGCTCAGGCATTATCTAAGGATGTCTTTGGAGGACATATGTGTGGCACCAGACTGGGCTGCACACTTTTGTCAGATTTTATAATCTGGATCTGTTTCTGTCAGTATGTGCATGTTTACAGGCTAATAAACTGGAAGTCACTTTGTAGTATGCCGTTGTGGTACAGTTTTCCCATAGAGTTAGCTACTGACAGTATCGAGTGAACCTATGAAAGGGAACATCTTGGTTACATAGGCAACGTAATGTGTTTTAAACTAGTTATTTTTCATGATTGGCTAATTTTATGTAACCAAGGGATATAATAACTACATATTATCCATCATCGGTTTCAACACAAATTGTTTAATACTTACCCACTTTAAGATAACCATCATCACTGTTAATCTTCACTCTCACAATCTGTTTTTGTACCTGTTAGAATATAACAAGTGATAATCACGATTAATCACACACAAAAAAAGCATATGCCATTTATCTTGTTTAACACATTCAATTTATATCTAGCAAAATAAACAATCAGATTGAAAGGTGATTCTCACAAAACTGTACACAGTAAAATCCCCAGTGTTAAATTAACACTGCTTGGAGCACATATGGTCCCACTCTACAGAGTGTTAAAGTAACACTGAATCAGTGTTAAGTTAATGAGATAATTAAGATATTAATTAAGTGATGATTGACCATTAGTGGTGAACACCTGATGAT
Source organism: Gobio gobio (assembly GCF_949357685.1). Lineage (NCBI taxonomy): Eukaryota > Metazoa > Chordata > Actinopteri > Cypriniformes > Gobionidae > Gobio > Gobio gobio. The sequence continues at coordinate 32,071,787 of NC_137101.1, read as the reverse complement.
AATGAGCAGAATTACTGAAGAAAAGAGAAAAAAGAAAAACACAAGAACTACGACTGACTATAAAAAAGACATTCAATCTCTGAAGATCTCAGCAGAGGAGGATTAAACAACTCCACAAACAGCATTACCAGCTTCACACATTACTAACCAGACTGACTTTATGTCTGTTATACGTCTACAGAAGCTCTTATTGAGGTTTAGATGTTGATGTTTTATAGAAAATAATAGTTTTGTTTGAAGTCACCATCATGGTGATCAGTGTTTACGTTAGTTCAGCTCTTGACCCTTAAGTTGTTATCATTGTTTATTTCTCTGGCTGCTGTAACTGTTTGACATGGTGAGAACAGCAAGAGAAACTTGATGCTTGTTGATTCTGATACAATTGTTATCATCATATAGTGCCTTATTTGCTGATCTCCTGAGAGTCAATGATTATAGTAGACTTCTGACTCTACAACGGAAGATCTAGCAATATTTTCATCAGAAAAACTAAACGATTATCAAAAAATGTGTAAATACTCCAGATTTGTCTCCAGAAGTGCAAGGTGTCAGGATCTCAGAGACTTCAGTTAGGTAAAGAATCCTAAAAAATGACCCCCACTAGATAAGAATCACAAGTTGAAGTGTTGTAAAATACATACAACACTTCAGCTTGTGATTCTTATCTAGTGGGGGTCATTTTTTAGGATTCTTTACCTAACTGAAGTCTCTGAGATCCTGACACCTTGCACTTCTGGAGACTCCAGGTAGGTTGCAGCTTTGGAAAATGGTGGCGCTGGAGACTAAAGGGTTCCTGATGGTTTCACACTTAATTCTTCACCTTAAAGGGTTAGTTCACCCAAAAATGAAAATTATGTCATTAATTATTCACCCTCATGTCGTTGGATACCCGTAAGACCTCCGTTCATATTCGGAACACAAATGAAGATATTTTAGTTGAAAGCTGATGGCTGAGAAAGGCTTCAGACAGGCCTCCATTGGCATTCTGTACATTGACACTTCCAAGATCCATGAAAGGCACTTAAAACGTCGTTACAAAGTCTATCTCACCACAGTGGCTCTACAATAATCTTATGATGCGATGACAATAGTTTTTGTGCGCCAAAAAAAATAAAAATAACACCTTTATCCAACTTGTTCTCGACTTCCGTGTATGCCTCCACGACGCATGCGCGAGAATATGACGCAGATCCGGCGTTCGGACATATGACCCAGAAGCGATTTGTTTACGAGCAGAGGAAGACGCGCGTGTCTAAGCTGTTGGATTCTACATTGATCGTGCTTTAGGTCTCGGCGTAGTGCTCAAAATGGGGCTTAAGTGTGTATTTCATGGATTCCCGAACACCGGCGCTACGTCATATTCTCGCGCATGCGTCGTGGAGGCATACACGGAAGTCGAGAACAAGTTGGAAAAAGGTGTTATTTTGATTTTTTTTTGCGCACAAAAACTATTGTCGTCGCATTGTAAGATTATTGTAGAGCCACTGTGGTGAGATAGACTTTGTAACAACGTTTTAAGTGCCTTTCATGGATCTTGGAAGTGTCAATGTACTGAATGCCAATGGAAGCCTGTCTGAAGCTTTCAGCTTTCAACTAAAATATCTTCATTTGTGTTCCGAATATGAACGGAGGTCTTACGGGTGTCCAACGACATGAGGGTGAGTAATTAATGACAGAATTTTCATTTTTGGGTGAACTAACCCTTTAATTCTTAATTCTTTTGCAGTTAACAGGTGTCTTTTCTTCACCACCTGTTTTTGTCAGATCCTGCTGACCCAACGAGCATTTCACTGTCCAATGGTCATGCCTTAACTGCAATGTCTAGTATTGCATTAGTATTGCATCCTTCTCATGGGCATTTAATACTTTTTGACTTTTCAGTCTGAGTTAAATCTCTTTTTTGGCTCAATTTATCTGTAAAAGAAAACATGCCTAATAATTCTGCACACCAAGGTGATTTTCATTTCCAGCCTTCATGAACAATTATATATCACTTATACATTATTAAATACTAAATCAATAGTAGTTATTAGGATTACTGTGGTTTGGAATTGGTCAAATGTGCCTGGAAAAAAAATATGATCAGAAAATCAACGTGCCTAATAATTCTGCACTCCCTGTACATACATACATACATACATACATACATACATACATACATACAGTATGTTATCCATTAAGAGTATTAAGAACACTGAAATTACATTTCTAACATTTGTAAAATCACAATCAGTAGCTAAGGATCAGACTTACTCTGCATGCAGAGGAAAGGAAGGACATTTGTGCATTGCTGATAACTGATCAGACCATCAGGATTTGAAACACCACAAGGTTTTTCCAAAGTAACCATGTCTGGTTTAATCAGCCAGGTATTGGAGGAAGTGGAGACAGTTGTTGCATCTGACCATTTCCACACGTCTCTAAACAAACCAATCCAAGCACTGAAATATGATTGCTTCATCTCAGTTAATTGGTCATTCTCACTTTGAGTCCAAATGATGGCCAGGTCTGTGTAATTATGTCTGCAGTAGCTCTGAGCCTCCTTCCAGGTTTTTTTAAGGTCAATAAAAACAAACCTGTTTGTGCTGTTTTCTGTAAAAAAAAAAATTGGTTTAAATACATTTATTTTTTTTTGGAAATTGTATAGATTACATTTGTCAATGCTTTAGCTAGACGTATTTGGTAAATAATGGTCGCCTGTTTTGAAATGCTTCATGTGCATAAATGCCTTAAATCTCTAAGAGTTCCAACCATGTGTGTCACTAAGGAGGGAAAAGGGGACAGGACCCCACAGGCACTGGTTATGTCAGTGTTTAAAAATGAACGTATACTGCTGAGAAATAAATCGCGTAAAAAATGTGTATAATGGATCTGTGCATTAGGATAATATAAGCAGGGGTTAAAGTGGGCCAGAACGGTCCAGAACTGCGTTCCGGCACCTCGGATAAATTAATAACTAAATAGATCCAGCGGTCGCAGCTGGATCATCTCACGCACAGCACTGACAAACTCGTTCGGCGCTTTCGCCACTCTATTGAACTGATAACGAGCACCAGGCAGTCGCTTTATCCGTTTGAATACAAGCGCAACATCATGTGTACAGTAAAGGCTCTGTGGCGAAACTAGCTGAACCGGACTGCTCCGAGTCCGACCATGTAAAGTGACGTGTTGAGGTAAACTATAGGCTGCCTACACGACTGTAATCATGGCCGTAGTCAGCTCACCGGTATATTTCCGAGGTGTAGCTATATAATAAATGCTGTAAAATAATTTAAATCAGATTAGGCATAGAATAATTAATGTGTGTGTACATATTGTGAATTAATTTATTAAACTTATTTACCTAGCGTTCGTAGCCTTCAGTGAATTCATAAAATATAGGCTAAGAATATCAGTTGACCCTATGTTTACTTTCTTCACTCACTCAAAAAAATATTTTGGTCTAAATATAAGTTTTATGTATTTGAATTACATTACAATTTTCCATCCATTTGGACTACATAGTTTTAACATAAACAAACAAATAAACTTAATGTGATTCATATTTGTCAGTCAAACGTAAATGAAATAGGTAAGGTTTATGTAATGGTACACAGAAAAATGCCCATGATAAATTAACACAGCCTAGTGCACACTACTGAGATAAAGTACCATTGAAGCAGTGTTCAAGTTAATGAGATAATTGAGTGATGATTGAGAATTAATGATGAACACCTGATGATAATGAGCAGAATCACTGACGGAAAGAGAAACACAAGAACTACAACTGACTTCAGCCACAGCCTTAGATGAAATCAACTGAAGATAAAAGAAGACATAAAATCTGAAGATCTTGGCAGAAGAGGATTAAACAACTCCACAAACAGCATTACCAGCTTCACGCATTATTAACCAGACTGACTTTATTTCTGTAATTTTCTGTTTATAGTTTTGTTTGAAGTCACCATGCTGGAGATCAGTGTCTGCTTTAGTTGGGCTCTTAACGCTTTAACTTTTTTCCCTAGCTCTTTTAACTGTGTGTTTATAAAGCACATTTGTTATGGCAAGGAAATCCGAGAGAATATCTGGTGATGTTGGCGATTTTTATATTGTTAATGACATCGTGTGGCTAAATCACTGATCTTATTCGGAGTCTAATACTCTGGTGATTGTGGTACTGTGTTAATAGTTTTGTTTTATTCATAATAGTTGCCATGTGATTCTACAGCACGAGTTACAGCACCGTTGTAATATTCGGATAATATGCAGGATTGAAATCTATGGCATTGCTTAGATATACACAGACATCAAGAATCAATGTATGAATCTCAACAATGGTGACAATCAATTAAAATTTTCAAGCTGCAGTGCATGTTGGGTACCACCAATCAACCCCCCCCCCCATGTGTCCCAGCATGCATTGCGGCATGAATAAATGATGCATCTGAATTGACAAATTTTCTTTGATACTTACTAATTGCTTTTACTTTTGCTGTTTTTGTCGTGACATTTTAGTTGCTTGTTTTATGTTCAAAGTTGATCTGTTTATCTTAATTTTTTTTGATTGTCACCATTGTAGAGATTCAAACGCTGATTCATGATGTCTGTGTGTGTCTAAGTAATGCCGTAGATTAAAACCTTTTGTGCACTTTTTTTTATTTTTTATCTGGAGATTATTCAATCTACACGACCGTCCTTTATCTTGTGCTGCATAATCACATGGCTAATACTATGAATACAACACAATTAATAACACATTACCTCTATAACCAGCAAATTAGCCTCTATATTAGAGCAGTGATTCAGGCCAAAACAAATAGCCAACATCACCTGATAATATTTTCTCTTGGATTCCCTTGAAATAACAAATGTGTTTTATAAACACACAGTTAAAGGAGCCAGAGAAAAACTAACGCTAAAAAAATTAAAGGTCAAGAGCCCAACTAAAGCAGACACTGATCTCCAGTATGGTGACTTCCATACTATGAAACTATTATTTTCATTGAAACAGAAATAAAGTCAGTCTGGTTAGTAATGCGTGAAGCTGATAATGCTGTTTGTGAAGTTGTTAAATCCTCATCTACTGATATCTTCAGAGATTTAATGTCTTATTTTATCTTCAGTTGATTTCATCTAAGGCTGTGGCTGAAGTCAGTTGTTTCTCTTTCCGTCAGTGATTCTGCTCATTATCATCATTAATTCTCAATCATCACTCAATTATCTCATTAACTTGAACACTGCTTCAATGGTACTTTATCTCAGTAGTGTGCACTAGGCTGTGTTAATTTATCATGGGCATTTTTCTGTGTACCATTACATAAAACTTACCTATTTCATTTACGTTTGACTGACAAATATGAATCACATTAAGTTTATTTGTTTGTTTATGTTAAAACTATGTAGTCCAAATGGATGGAAAATTGTAATGTAATTCAAATACATAAAACTTATATTTAGACCAAAATATTTTTTTGAGTGTAGCCTGAATATTGTCCCCAAGTGGATAGAAATGTTGATCGGTGTAAACCCGAGTTCTGGCTGTCTCTCTCTGCCTTTGAGAAAATGACAGGCCAGACGAGCCAATCCTGAAGTCTCCTGGTTTGACTTCCAAGCAGGAACGGTTACCTCCCTTTCCTCCGCCCAGAGAATCTGGCACGCCCATGCAAACGCTCGCGAGATCATGGGTTGTGAACGAGTGAATGCTGGCAGTTTCTCAGTGTTTGGATGTACAAATGAAAACAGAAGTCTTTTTTCAGTTCCTTCTGATCTGTGATCAGTGATTTCTGATGTGTAGCTAATTATTTATTATTCGTGCACACAATGCGGCTTCTCTCTCTCCCGACAGAACGGTGTTTTCGTGTTTTCTATCTTGAGAGTCAAGTGTTTTTGTACGTCCTCGTCGCGTCTATCGGTTCTAAAATGTGCATACAGTCATGAGTTTCTGCTCAACATCGGCCTCACACACGCCGAAGCTCGGGCTGCACTGGCCGGTGGCCTTCAACATCCCCGACCCCCAGTACTGCATCTGGCCCACAGCGGAGGCACCAAACGCGGCGTGAGATTAAGCAGAAGGGGGATAAGCGTGAGCATATTCGGGCTAGCCAGCCTAGCCCCACAATAAACTGGATTACATTCGATTACTGCTGTTGTGTCTTTGTTTGCGCTGTGTACTCAATGCGCGTCACTGACGCTTTTATTTTATTTTAAAAATAATGCTATTATCAACACTTACTTTTAACTCGTTCATCTTGACAGCTGTAATGGTACTTTGCATGTGTTACAAAGTTGGTAATAATGATGAAGACGGACTCGGTGTGACTGGGACTCGTGTTTATTCAGAACTCTCAGATACAAACACAATAAACTCGCGCTGACTGACAGCGCTCTCATAACTCAGTAGTTACTATAAATAACTTTGTTAGCAATCGCTGAGCTCCGTCTCTGGTACATTAGTGATGTCCGGTTCGCGAACGATCTTTCTTTTGAACCGGTTCTTTTTAGTGAACCGAATCAGTTCACCAAATCGGACTGAATCGTTCTAAACGGTTCGCATCTCCAGTCAGCGCTGATCCATAATTTACTAAAGTTACTAACTTTCTGACATGAGTGACAGTCCCTCCGACTAGAAATAGACGAATAACCTGAAGTATATGCTGTAACTACAACAGTTCAGACATGCTGAGAACTGATGTGAAGTGAACTCAGGTCCATCCGTCTCTCTGGCAGCAGCTCGTGCCTGCTCGTGCCTCGTAGACCTCGTTAAACCACGCCCCCTACGCTCATTTAAAATGCAAAGATGTCAGCCAATCACAATAGTGGGCGTTTTTACTGAAGTCTCACAGCAGACACGCCTCTTGAAGCAGGGCATTCAGCCACAGGGCAAACAGCAGTATAGAAAAAATGCCTTTTATTTCTAAATTATGACATTTTATGATGTAAAAGTCATACTAACAATATAAGTACACCTCAGGAAACATTATAAAATAATAGAAAAATGCCATGCCATGGGACCTTTAAGAAATGAACAGCTTTTCATGAGGAGAATTATAGCTCAATACCTCAAAAAGATGTAGCTGAAGTAACGTTACAGCGCTTCACTAGATGTGTTTGTATGAGTTGATGTGTGGGCGTTGATGCGGAGATCGTCAGTATTTGAATCTGAAAGAGCGCTTCCTCCGTGGGCGTGGGCGCATTAGCGGGTAATGAAGTGGCTCGCGAAAGACTGACATCTAACACTTTTCAACCAGATTACATAAAAACAGAATAATTGTTTTCGATTTGGTTTACATTGTTTAAAACCTGACATTTCAACGTTTCTTTAGACATATGTCTCATGTTTGTGAGACAAGTAATCTCTAAGCTAGAGGTCCTTTTCTGAAGACTATCTGAATGACTATCTCTTTCACAGAGAGGCTGCAGATCACGCATCATGTTTGTTTTCTTTATTTTGCAAAATCAAAACATTTTGTTTTTATTGTGACTGTACACAAAAAAATAGAAACTTAACAGATTATAATGATGTATAACACTTGCCTAAATGATAAAAACCGACAGAGTTATTTGAGTCTCTTTGGCACTAATAAGAAAAAAAGAGAGCCGATCGCGCCGGCACGACCGCCGACTCGAGGGGGTTAACATGAGTGTGATTTAAACGTAGCCATTGTAAAAAATATAAAGCAAAACATTAAAGGTGCAAAAACTAATTGTAAATGACTAGTATTTTCCAAGTCGACTAGCAACAACACTTTCGTTTAATCGTTGGCTAGTCCCGCACATCCCGGGATAGCTATGATTAAAAGTTTACAAATATAAATTAAAAACTAGATTGTTATACGTATATGTCATTCTGGATAACAGATGACATATCCTGGCTAACAGAGGTTTTTTCTTATCCAGGAATGACAAAACAAATTTTTTTTCTTCATATTCTGGCACTAACTTAACTTAAACTACAATTTAGCTATCATCACTTTAAGGTAATCTTTTAGATAAAATAGATTGTTTTTTGATAGAAAGATAGTTTTTTTATATAAATGTTTTATTAATGTTATCCAAAAGGACACAATATTGCTACAAAGGGACCGAAAAGGTCAAAATATCCACATTTTAAGAGACGCTTACTGGAAAACTTTGCATGTTTTGTGGCTCCCTCAGCGTCTTTTTTTTGACACAATATTCCGTCACATGCCATACCAAAATGCATTATGGTGCAAAATGGTCATTGATGTCTCTTATCCAGGAATGACATTAGAGAAATCACAATTTGGAGACAAGTCTTTCTGTCATGAAAATGTAAATTAGCTTAGTATTATCACTATTTTTGTAATCATTGAAAACAAGTACTTTTATTCATTTTTTTTTTTAACATTTTTATTGTATTTTTGCATTCAGATTTTAAGCTGGGACAGATACCTGGAATTACATTTTGGGACTTTTGAGCTTAATAGTTCCTTAAAGATAAATTATTTATTATGAATACTCACATGAATAATTAAGAGGGGGAAGTCGAGTAATTGAATGTAGTGTATTTAAAAAAACAACAAAACAAAAAAAACATATATATATATATATATATATATATATATATATATATATATATATATATATATATATATATATATATATATATATATATATATATATATATATATATATATATTAAAGGGGTGATGAATTGAGAAATGAACTTTCCCTTGAGCTTTTGATATATAAGAGGTCATGGCAAATATAAGAATATCCTGTAAGTTTCAGAGCTGAAAACTTTTTTGTTAGCAGGGACGTCACTAGGATTGGAAGACAGGGGGGGCTTAGCCCCCAGGGTATTTGTAGCGTTTGCAAAATCTTTGCACTCACATCTAGAGCTACACTTATGAGTTACTAAGCAATGACTTAAATGCTATCTGTCTGCTTATGTAAATGTATGATAAAGTAATAGCATACTATTCCTCTCTTTATAAGATAAGTTGTCCACATAATGCTATTTAATTACACAGAACCGCATGTATTCAACCCATTTTTGAGCTAAAATACAAATATACAGCTAAACCTAAATTGAGCTAAACCTATAGGCTACAAATACCACAGCTATACAATTTTCACACCCTATACTAAATTTACCCTATACAATAGCCTAATGACATAACATTATTTAATATTTTAATCACAGCTTCTATAATGTCTTGACATCGACAACCCAAGTGCATTTTACCTCAAACTTGCGACTAGTTAACTTTCTAAAGTAGCAGTCGCTTCTCGGGTCGACATTAACACACTGACAAAAATATTCTGAATTAAAAATAATTTTATACCACTTTTTAATGTGTGATTGTGTAAAGGTGTTCACGAGATACCAACCTTTCACGAACTTGCTTTCAACGTCGAACACTCGTTCTCATGAAGACGGCGGTGTGTGTGTGTGTGTGTGTGTGTGTGTGTGCGCGCGTGTACACAGTAAAATCCCCAGTGTTAAATTAACACTGCTCAGAGCACATATGGTCCCACTCTACAGAGTGTTAAAGTAACACTGAATCAGTATTAAAGTTAATGAGATAATTAAGAAATTAATTAAGTGATGATTGACCATTAGTGATGACACCTGATGATAATGAGCAAAATCGCTGAAGAAAAGAGAAAAAAGAAAAACACAAGAACTACAACTGACTATTAAAAATACATTAAATATCTGAAGATCTCAGCAGAGGAGGATTAAACAACTCCACAAACAGCATTACCAGCTTCACACATTACTAACCAGATTTACTTGATTTCTGTCCGACGTCTACAGGAGCTCTTATTGAGGTTTAGATGTTGATGTTTTATTGAAAATAAAAGTTGTTTGAAGTTACCATTATGGTGATTAGTGTTTGCTTTAGTTGGGCTCTTGACCCTTGACTTGTTAACATAAGTTGTTCTCTGGCTGCTGTAACTGTTTGTTACGGGGAGAACAGCAAGAGAATCCTGATGCTTGTTGTTTATGATATAGTTGTTATCATCATATAATGGCATTATTTGCTGATCTCCTGAGAGCCATTGATTATAGTAGTCTTGTGACTCTAGGGCAGAAGATCCAGCAATGTTGTCATCTGATAAACTCAACGATTATCAAAAAATGTTTACATAACTTTTGTACAGCGGTTTAATAACACATCACACAACAAGCACTAACTCCTGCGAGATTAACTCACACATAGACATCAAGAATCAGCCTATGAATCTCAACAATGGTGACATGCCGCAATGCATTCTGGGTGCATCACGCAAAACTCATCTATGGCTTCCAGAATGCATTGTGGCATGAAGCATGTCACCATTGTTGAGATTCATAGGCAGATTATTGATCTCTGTGTGTGAGTTAATCTCGTAGGAGTTAGAAGTGATTAGTGTACAATCTATTTCAAAATTTATCCAGCTTTTCTGATTAAAACCGTGTTGGATCTTTTCTAGAATCACAATAAAAAAAAGTTAATAGTATATTGCTCATAATCAGTCATAAAATCGATGAATTAAATCACTATACAATGATCATATTCTAAACATCAAGCAGCCAATAGCATCTGATTGTGTTTACTCTTGCTTTTCTTGCCATAGCAAACTCAGTTATAGCAGCCAGAGAAACACTAATGTTAAAAAGTCATCAAACTGCCCAACTAAAGAAAACACTGATCACCATGATGGTCAAATAAAAAAATAACAATTTTCACAACAAAATCAAACAACAAATCTGTTCATTCTCAATAAGAGACGTCTGACAGAAATAAAGTCAGTCTGGTTAGTAATGTGTGAAGCTGGTAATGCTGTTTGTGGAGTTGTTTAATCCTCCTCTGCTGAGATCCTCAGAGATTTAATTTCTTTTTTATAGTCAGTCGTAGTTCTTGTGTTTTTCTTTTTCTCTTTCCTTCAGTGATTCTACTCATTATCATCAGGTGTTCATCACTAATGGCCAATCATCACTTAATTAATCACTGAATTATCTCATTAACTTTAACACTGATTCAGTGTTACTTTAACACTCTGTAGAGTGGGACCATATGTGCTCTGAGCAGTGTTAATTTAACACTGGGGATTTTACTGTGTATGTGTGTGTGGCACGCGTGTATGTGAGAGAGAGAGAGCGTGAGGGAACGGTAATGCATCTGAACGTTATTTGCTCTATGAAAGACATTGATAAAGACGAAAACTAAGTACATTTAATCTATAATTTTATTTTAGTTTTGCAAAACACACATTAGCTACAGATTTGGTTAGTTATCGTTTTATGTAATGCCTCGTTTTTATTTTTATTTCAGTTAACGACAACCCACCTAGTTTTCGTTCATTTTCGTTAACGGTTATAACCTTGGTAACGACGAGACGAGATGAATCCTCCAGTTACTTGCAGTAGCGCTCCGGTCTGCAATGCTCTGAAAGCTGCCACAGTTCACACCAATGCAATGAGACGCGGTGCATCATCTTGATAGCACAACGACTCTTTGTTAGGCTACTTCTGTCCGACTTTTCGGCTATTTTTTTGTAACTGGATATATATCATTTGTTGTATCTAAATATGAATGAGGATACGGTTATTGATAAATCAAAGTGTTATTGTTGTTCTTATTATCATTTAGGGGGGCTTAGGAGCATTTTGGGGTAGCTTCAGCCCCCCTAAAATAGGCCTAACGCGCTAGCCAGCAGCAATAAACATCCCGAGGATATCACGATATTGCGCTATTCCTGGTTGTGGAAGAACACAGTCGCTGCATAAGCTTCCTTCGGATCCTAATATTAGGAATATGTGGTTGAACTTTATTTTTAATGAAGTTCCAGCTCACGTGGGGATTTGCAGACATATTGAGATTGAAACACAATGCTGTGCCTTCTATATTGGACCCGACAGGAATGGTGCAGCACACTTATGTGAGTAAAACATGTTTTTTATACGTGATAGTATTGCATTGTTACAGATCATTTGATATGTGTGCGATTGTGTATTTGATTATGTGCAGAGAGACTTGTTGTAACGTTATGTGTGTCCGCGCGAGTGAGAGTGTGTCCGCGAGTGTGTGTGTGTGTGTCTCCGCGCGCGGGAGTGTGTGTGTGTGTATGTATGTGTGTGTCTCTCCCCGCGCGAGTGTGTGTGTGTGTGTGTGTGTGTGTGTGTGTGTCTCCCCGCGTGAGTGTGTGTGTCTCCCCGCGTGTGTGTGAGTGTGTGTGTGTGATTTAGTGTTTGTTTGATATTTTGCGAGTTCTCTGAGCATTTCCCCTAGACGATTCCTGGGACAGACTAGCCTGGGAAAACCCAGACAACTTCCGGCAAATTTAGATTTGCTCCGCAAGTAGTCTGGCAAAGAGTCCATTCAAACCCATTTCTAAACCCTAGAAATCGCGGCACCAATTAGAAACGTTGGGGCGGGCTTTACACGATGACGACAGCGCAGCGACGTTGAAGCAGATTTTCCGCTGCTGTGGAGCATCACTCGTTCGAATCAGCTATCGCGTCTGTTTTAAGCGATTTAAACTTCTCCTTTTCGTTAAAACCAGAGCAAAGAACAACACTCGAAGCCTTTATATCTAAAAAAGATGTTATCGCTGTCTTACCGACTGGATTCGGCAAAAGTCTGATACCAGCTTGGCCCTTTGGTGGCTAAACGAATGGGTCTTAGCGAGAGTCCTCTGGTACACTCTAAAAAGAGATGTGTTAAAAATTACACATGTTGTGTTAGTTTTAACACATGTAGTGAGTGTGCTCAGGGACAACACATGTTGTGTCAAATTTAACACGATAAATGTGTAAGTCATTTTAACACACTAATTGTGTCAGGTAATCACATACTCAGATGTAATTTTAAAAATAAAGTGAAACTAAATTATTAAGCATTTAATCAATAGTTGAGTACAGAACGCATGTGCACACAAAGTACAATGTTTCAAACTCTATGACTCTATAAACTCAATTATTCACACTTCAACACCACATCGATGCCGCTTTTGAGAAAAGATCATGAAGAGATAACAATTGACAGAGTTTGCGCTTTGAATTAAATTAAAATGTAGCAACTGATAATTCTATATAAATAACTTTTATTTACTCAGGCCTGTTTGTTTGAGAACATAAACACTGCATACAATGCACAATGATGGTGTGTGTCGGTGCTTTATAACATGATGTGTTGAGAACAACACAACCAGATGTGTTAAAAATTGACACATGTTGTGTCAGTTTTAACACATGTAGTGTGTGTGCTCAGGGACAACACATTTCGTGTAGATTTTAACACATGTAGTGTGTGTGCTCAGGGACAACACAAGTTGTGTAGATTTTAACACATATTGTGTGTGTGTGTTCTCAGGGACAACACATGTTGTGTAGATTTTAACACATGTTGTGTAGATTTTAACACATGTAGTGTGTGTGCTCAGGGACAACACATGTTGTGTAGATGTTAACACATGTAGTGTGTGTGCTCAGGGACAACACATGTTGCGTAAAATTTAACACACAACCTGTGTCGTTTTCTTTAACACATCTCCGTGTTACCTGTAACTCAACTAATGTGTTATTCCTCTTACACAGAAGTGTGTTGAAACCTTTTACACAATAATGTGTTATAGTTACACAACGTGTGTCAGATGTGTGTTACATGTTACTTCGTGTTTGGATGAACACTGACACGTATTGTTAACTTGTGTTTAGTCCATTGACGTTTAATAAAGAGTGTTTGACTGTTTATTGTATTACCTGGATGTTTTAGACATCATGAATCTACACACACCAGCTCTTATTGAGATGAACAGAGGTTTAGATGTTGATGGTTCATTGAATGTTTCATCTGAAGTCACCAGAATCGTGATCAGTGGCTCCTTTATTTGACCTCTTTACCCTTTACTTGTCTTTTAATTCTCCTCTTTCTGCTGTAACTGCCTTTTAATCAAATATGTTTGTTATGGCATGAAAGAAAACACGATCAGAAGTTTCTTGATCAAGTCATAATCTCAAGATCTGATCCAGTTTATGATTAAATGGATGGTATACATTTACTTTATTTATGTGCTGTTAGCTATAAAAGTTTTGTGAAGTTAGTCCATTATGTCCAGCAGTGCAGAATGAATTCTTAAAAAAATACAAATTCAATGTTTTCAGAAAGTTTAGAGCTGCAGCAGATACTCGTCAAACACACACATCAAGAATCAGCTCATGAATCGCAACAATGGTGACAAACGCTTCATCCTGCAGTGCATGCTGGGAGTCATGGATGAGTTTTGTACTATGGTGACTCCCAGAATGCATTGCGGGATGAAGCTTTTGGTTTGTTACCATTATTGAGATTCATGAGCTGATTCTTGATATGTGTGTGTGCCTGTGTGACACCATAGACTAGAACATCCTATGTGCACAGTGTCTCTAAAAACAAATGTGCAGATAATGACAACAATATTATAAAATAATTATTAACAGCACAAAATATTTTTTACAGTAAAGTTTCAGATATCAAACACTTGCCTGAGCTCAGCAAATGTATGCGATGATAACATTATCTTCTGATCATCATTTTCTCATGGTTAGTTCTGCTGCTTCAAGTGTGCATAATAAACACACAGTCACAGCAAACAGAGAAAAACTAATGTGAAAGAGTCAAGGGTCAAGAGCTCAAATAAAGGAGCCACTAATCACGATTCTGGTGACTTCAGATGAAACATTCACTGAATCATCAACACAAATCCTGTTCATCTCAATAAGAGCTTCTGTCTGACAGAAATAAAGTCAGTCTGGTCAGTGATAACAAGTGAAAAGCGGAGAAAACATTTGAAAAAGACATTGAAAAAGACAATGACTACGTTTACATGGACAGCAGTAATCTAATTATTGACCTTACTCTGAATAAGGCAATAATCTGATTAAGGTGTTTACATGAGTTGCTTTTAGAATATTACGTTCATGTTCCCGTTTTACATGTTACAGAACATAGTTTGATTAATGGTACGTCATTACGTCCCCATGCCACACTACGCTGTCCGGGGTCCAATCATAGCGCGACTTTCGTGGGTGTGTTCAAATCAATGGGCTCAGGCAACCCACTGTAACTTTACCTGCGGGTGTCGCTGTTGGACATTGTGACTTTATAAAAACGAGTGATTTTTATACTTTTTTTATGATATTATGATATATATATATATATATATATATATATATATATATATATATATATATATATATATATATATATATATATATATATATATATATATATATGTTTTATTTTGTGTAATATTAAATATTGTCTTTCAGGTTTTTTTAAGAGACCCATCTTGCCTCCTTCTTGACAGCCTACATTTCGAATAATAGTTTTGATAAATGATGAAAATGTGATGAAAAGGTTTCAAAATCGTGATTGTTTGGATTGTTTTTTTTCTGCCATCGAGCCACAAGCGTTCACTGAATGGCATATGGCTCGCAAGCCTAGAGGTTCCCGACCGCTGTTGTAAGCAGACAATTATGAATCTGGGATTACAGATACAAAATGATCGTATTTTACTTTTAAAATGAGCATTATTGCAACACAAAGAAAAAAATATATAGAGGAGGCCATGTCCGAGTGAGCAGAGTTTTTACGGTCTATGAGCAAGACACGCAGTCACGCACCATAGCAACGTCATGGCAACGACATTTCAGACTGAAAGATACGTAAAAGATAAACGGGAATTTAAGCGCATTGTTTTGTACGTGCGGTTATATTAATTATAATTCAAATTCTGTTTTATTTGTCACAATATTATTGATGATTGTTTAGAGGGGCACTTTATATACTTTTGATACGAGCCCCCAAAGCCCTCCCCTCTGCACTTGCCTGGTGTGTGTGTGTGTGTGTGTGTGTGTGTGTGTGTGTGTGTGTGTGTGTGTGTGTGTGTGTGTGTGACCTGTCACAAAACGCGGCGGAAACTCCTTCACGACGTTAATAGTTAGATTAAGGTGTGTACATGTCTACAATGCACTTAGATAATGCGACTAAAACAGGCATACTCCACCTGTCTTAATTCGATTTTTGTTTAATTCGAGTATGGCTTTAACCGGATTAAGGTAATTAGAAATCGCTGTTTACATGGTAGTTTCTTAATCAGAGTATGGTCTTAATCAGATTAATATCGGAGTATTGTTGTCCATGTAAACGTACTGATTGAAAAAGAGGCATGATGTGATTGGCTGCCAAAACACCCACTGCTGTTCATCCAGAGTAACATTTAACACACATTGTGTGTTATATCTACACAACATGTGTCAAAATACCATCAACACACTCAGTGTGTTGTTTTTTAACATATCTCTTTTTAGAGTGTAGTGTTAATGTTTTACATAGTTTTAAGTCCTTTTCAGGAGTGAATGAAGTTGTTTAAAGCTCAAATCTGTGGTTTATTTATAAAGAGAGCGCCTTTTTTAAAATTTGATCTGCCGTTTTCGGAGTTGTGAGTTCCAGTGGTTCAGCGGCGCTCAATTGATCATTGAGCCCGCCGAGAGGCGCCTTTCCTCGGCCAGTCCTTCTGCCGCTGGCTCTGATCTCTGTAGTGGTTAAACCGTCTCGTCTTGTGTAGATCTAACGGCTGATCTTTGCTCTCATTAATCTATAATTTTTTCCTAGACAGATCGTTTTGTCTGAGGGCAAAGTGAAGTTTCATAACTTTATATTTTTAAGATATTAAACCTTACCGTTGTAGTCTCCTAGCGCTGACTTTGACTGAATTGCTTTATTTATTGTATAGCTTCTTATACCTTTTACTTATACTTTTATATTTGCTATTGATGATCACACATAAACTGACATTTAACAAAAAGAGACTGGGTTGTGTTTTGTGTCATATTTAATTTATTACAGTGATAATCATAGCCTATATTATGTGTGTGTGTGTGTTTTTAAATGTAAACGAAAAGAGGCTGGGTTTTTTATATTTCTTTTTGTTATAAACATGCATTGAAGATAATATGCATTGCCTGCACTACATATACAAATATATACTGAGTGATACTGTCAAGAGCATTGTAGGCGGACTAGTGTCCTCCCGTCCTCGGGAGTTCGTTCTCCGGAGTCAAACTTGGTAAGTCACGGACGCAAGTCAGAAGTTCGCGTACGAAATATGTCATAAAACACCACTGCCTCATTTCATAAAAAAAATAAAAATTAAACATAATAATAATAATAGCCACACGAATGTGTTTCAGGCAACGCGTAGCTAGGCCTACATTGATTATCTTATATATTTATAATAAAACGAAGTATAAAACACCCTGCCTCTTTTCGTTTACATTTAAAAAATAATATATTAAACATTAATATGTGGTTTAGGTATGGTGACCAGATTTCTGAAATGGAAACCGGGGACATTTCCTATTTGAGAACACAAGTACAGACAAGAACGCATATTGAGAAACGGCCAGTCAGATGTTTCTCTGTCGCTCTGCATACGTAATCTCCCTCATCGCTCTGATTGGTTTTAGGTCTATCCAATTGTGCCGAGAGGCATTTGAGCGACGCCCGTTGGTGACGCCCCTTTGGAAATGATTTGTCTATGAAGCTTTGCCAGACCATAACTCAGTTACTACTGAGAATGGTCTGGTTTTAACCAGGCTAGGGACAGACGGTAGCTGAAGCTCATTAAATATGCAAATATTATCCAATCCTAGCCGTGGGCGTTTACTTCCAAGTCTTCAGTTCGGCACGCCCATCAAATCATAGTGTTTCTCAGAGAGCCTCAAAACCAAGGCAGAAAATAGCCTATTACTTATTCATTATGATGTTTTTTAATGTAAAAACCACATAAACGCCATAAGTTGACTTCAGACAACAGTATAATTTTTTTTTAAAAAGCCAGTACATGACCCCTTTAATATTATGAATATGCTTTGGACACTAGAATTGACACGCCACGTCATTGACCCACCTACTGTATCTCAAAAGCTTAAAGCAGCTTATTACCTATTGTAAACATTGCCACTCTTCTTCTTCTACTCTTGAAGTCTATGGCAGCCCATAGAATGTCTCATAGAATTGTTCCCTTAGAGGGGAACGAGACGCTGCGTACAATTATGACGCTTTGAGGAACATCTCTGTGTGACTGCGTCTGAAGCACATGTGTAACTAGTCCAATCTTGATTGCTTCTGCATCACCTCGTGACATGTGACAACATACCACAGAAGCAACACAACAAAATCCCCAGAGTTAAATTAACTATGCTCAAAGTACATATGGTCCCTCTCTACAAAGAGTTAAAATAACTCTGAATCAGTTACAAATTTAATGAGATAATTTAATAATTAATTAAGTGATGATTAAGCATTAGCAATGAACACCATATGTTAACAAGCAGAATCAAACAGCATTACCAGCTTCATGCATTGCTGACCAATCTTACGACACAAACAGCAAGAATCAGCATATGAATCTCAACAATGGTGATATGTTTCATGCCGCAATGCATGCTGAGAGCCAAACGTTTTTTACTATAGTGGCTCCCAGCATGCATTGCAGCATGAAGCATGTCACCATTGTTGAGATTCATATACTGATTCTTGATGTCTGTGTCTTAAGATTGGTCAGTAGAGCATGAAGTTGGAATGCTGTTTGTGGAGTTGTTTAATCATAAAGCTTAATCATCACTTGATTAATCATTTAGTTATATCATTAACTATAACACTGATTCAGAGTTATTTTAATTCTATGTAGAGAGGAACCATATGTACTCTGAGTTTAATTAATTTAATTCAGAGCGGGTACTGGGTCATCTCTTGTGATACAAACAGATTCACTTCCCTCTAACTAACTCTTCTAAATTAACTCCACCATCTTGGGATGGAGTCTAAATTCCCTGGGCCTCAGCCCCTGCCTCAATAGAATGTCTGCTCCCAAATTTAGGTACCCAGGAATGCAGACTGCTCTGAGGGAGAGCAGTTTATCTTGGGACCACAGGAGGATCTGGTGCGCCAGTCTGCATAGAGGGTCGCAACCTCAGAGCCCCCGATGATATATGTACGAGACCACAGGCATATTGTCGGTATTGTATTAAACCAGAATATGGCCTCTGAGGTCTGGGGGAAGTTACACAGTCATCATCTCCAGGAAATGAATTACTGTATGTTTTATTAACAAAGTTTGGGAGGAACATGTTCAAATTGCCTAACCAATCAGCAAGATATGAGGCCTATATATATGTTCCTCAGCAGTTTTCTGCATCCCACCACATCTTCATCTCCTCACACTCCCCTGGTTACTATCCTAACCAGAGATACAGGGGAGTACTCTGCGTTTGCACCAAAATTACGAGCTTGGAGCCCTCCCCTCAGACAACATGCCAAATATGCATACGTTTAATTCTCTTTGATTATTTATAAATGTGAACACATAAATTGTGCCAAGAGAGATGACGCTTTCTCCACAGACCCCACACTGAGCATCACTCTGACCACTGTGGGAAGGACCC
This sequence comes from Gobio gobio, assembly GCF_949357685.1. Classification (NCBI taxonomy): domain Eukaryota; kingdom Metazoa; phylum Chordata; class Actinopteri; order Cypriniformes; family Gobionidae; genus Gobio; species Gobio gobio. The sequence goes on along the minus strand of NC_137101.1, from coordinate 32,052,367 downwards.
TGTTGAATCGAGGCAGATGATATCCACTTTATCTGAATTCCGTAGCCTTTCTCTACAGTATGCAGGACCCATTGAGACATGTTTGGCAGAAGTTTCCACACTACCAGATGGTCTAATAATGGAACCAGTCTCTTGAGACTTAAGTTGCAAAACCCACAGAGACACTATTTGGCAGTGGGACAATTTCTGCCAATTGTGTCTCTGTGGGTTTTGCAACTTAAGAGAACCTGATGCTAAAACGCTCAGGCCCTCAGGGCTCATACCTCATTATATGGTGCCCGTTTCTCCTTGATGCCCTCAGGGGACCGTTCTTGCCAAGGGCACAACGTCTTCCTGCAAGTTCAGGTTTCATTGTATGCCCGGGGATGTTGGGGCACTGGGAGGCACGCATCGTCTGAGGAAATTACTAGAGGATCCAGTTCAGTTGTTCCCTGCCAGTCATCTGCTTTGGGTAGCCGAGTTGAGTGTCGAGTTGAGTGTCGACTAGAGATATCATCCTGAAACTGACCTCTAGTATAGTTTGAGGAATAATCCCGGTGCCCTGAAACAGCTTGACAACAGGGTACAACCGATATTTCTCCAATATCCATGCCTCCCAATTTCGCTACATTGCTAGGCATAGACTGGAACTATTAGTGCAAACAGAGAACCCAAGAGCGATGGCGATTCAAACTCAGTTTATTGAAGAAAGAAACAAAGGCAGTTAGCCGTGCGAACGATGCTGAACTGGAGGGAACGTAAAGTCTTTAACTTGAAGGTGCGAGATCTGAGCTCCGTAGAGGGCAGGCTGGTAGCGCTTCTATCACCCCATACGACAGACACCGAACCGCTGGCAGCAGGGAGGCAGGCAGTCACGAACAGAGGGATGGCTGGGCAGAAAACAGATATTACAAGCAGTACCAGACAGGACACGACAGGACAGGACTAGACTAGACTCTGAATGATAGTGAGAAGGAACAGGTAGATCAAAAAGGAAGCCAACAGGCATACGTAGGCAATAATCCGACAGGGAAGCAGAGCGAACCGCGGGGTGAAATAGCAGCGAGAATTAGGGTAGAGAGGGAACAGGTGCGGGGTAATCGGCGTGAATGCTGATTGAGATCGCAAACAGATGAGTACAGGTAGGCAGAGAGAGCGAGACAGACCAAACCCAACTCATGACAGGAACACAATCACTAGAAAACGCTGAACCCTGAAGTACCAGAGGTCGAGGGGTTGGCAGAACGGTCCCCTGAGGGCACTGAGGAAAAGTGGGCACCATAAGATGAGGTGTGAGAAAATTATAAATAGTGAATTCTCAATGGCATGAGTCTGAACCAATGAAATGTGATTTTCAAACTCATGCTGATGTAAACAAAACTATCTTTCTCATGCTGACGGACACATCTGAAACATGCGCACAAACACGCCTCAGACAGAGGCTCCCAGACTCAGTTGCTACTGCACAGACTCGAGACCCAAGATATATTTGAACAATGGCGGCTTCACTTACGTCAAATGGAAGATAGTGATCCATCTTTTTTTACAGTCTATGGTGCACGGCTGTACATGTCAGGAATTTATGGAAGAACACAGCCAGCCCTCTCAAGAGCTCACTATGCGTGCTAAGCAGAACACACACTGATCACGTGTGTCACCCCCTGTAATGTAGTGTCGGGCAGGCTTGTGCACAATTCAGAATTTAATTTGAATTGATGTCAAAAACAGGATCTAGAATTACAATTCAAATTTGAATTAAAGGAAGCAGAATTTAAATTAAATAAAAATTCAAAGAAATTACATAAAAAAATAACATACATGTCCATCTTGCCATAGCAGTTTCCTCTGCACCTGTTGAGAGAATATTTAGTGTTGCAGGAAAGATCTTCAGACCAGAACGGTGCAGACTCAATGATAAAACATTTGAGGAGCTATTGAGAATTAGATAAAAACACTGTTGCTCAGTGAGTTTTGCATTGGAATAAATGATAACTGCATTTACAACGACATTGTGAATTTCATTACTTTGAGATTAAAATAACATTGGAACAAAACTAATTAAACAACATTGAGGGGGTAAATTATTTCAAGAATTTGATCATTATCTATATTTTAGAACAAAGGTTGAAGAGTGCACTGTAAAAAATGAATCATGGGTTTTGTAATTTTCACAAAAAAATAAACAAATAATTAAATGTGCAATTAAAGTGATAATTAAAAATAGTGTGTATATTTTCTTAAGAAAATTGTGGTTCAGTGTTGTATAGAAAATTTCACACACAAAAAAACAAGAGATACATTTTCCAAATTTTTTTAAGGAAATGTAAGCAATTTTGAGTCTTCAATGGAAGAACCGATTAAGCTGATAAAATTAAAGGTCCCGTTTTTCGTGTTTTTTGAAGCTTTGAGTGTGTTTACCACTGCATGAAAAGTGGGATTTTCGACCGCGTAAACGCCTGTATACTCCTGGAAATCTCCCTAATTTTCGGCAGTTTTCGACAATTTAGAGGCAGCGAACGTCGCGTTCGTCTGTGCCACAAATTGTCGTAAACGAACCATGACGTAGGTGGAGAGCCCCCCGCGGAGAGACCGCGCGGAGGTGCGACGCCTCTAATTTGCATATGAATAGCAGCGAAACCAGAGAGTCAACGGCCAGACTTGAATTTACTCACTCACTATTGGCTGAAGCCACTACATTTAAAAAAGAAAAATCCCTCGTGATTGGTTGGCAGATCACTGCAAACCAATCATTATTGGTCCCCCTGGCTCATTATAAATGTAAACCCCAATAATAATAATAAATATATAATTTATGTTGTAATAATTTGTTTCATATTAATGTTATTGTGCTATGAAGTATTCATACCATCAAGGAATATATGGGAAAATTATACGGACCGTGCCGTTTATTCAAACAAGGGGCTTCATTTATAAGCATACAGCTGTTCATTCAAAGAAAGGGCTTCATTTATAAAACACAGCGGTTTACTCAAAGAAAGAGCTTTATTGTTAAACACACAACTATGTACAGTGCAGCAGTAATGTCTTGTAATGTAATGTAAAGTTCGTCGAGCTCCAGGCTGCGAGAGGGCGGTGGCCGCACAATCCATCCAGACACCCCGTCAACAATGCCGTCTTCCTCATCAAACATGAGTTCAATGGTCGCGGACTTCCAAACGTCCACCTCATCCAGCACACTCTCGCTTCCAGCAACTGTAATACAATCCATAAAGACAATAAGCAACCTGAAAAATACTCACATTGACAAAAAACGGATCTAATATAATAAATCTTACCCTTTTTCTTCTTGATCGACTCCGAGCTAAACTTCGCAGTTTCCGCCTGCTATGTAAGTTCAGGTTGTTTGTATCTGAAGCTCCGGCGTGTCGATTCATAATACGTCTTACAGGCAGCTGGAAAACAATTACATGAGACTGGTATTAATAAAAACAGTCACGGTAAAATTAAACAAGGAATGAGAAACACATTAGAAGTTACTTACACACAATTTCGTCATGATCAGCGGTTAAATCTGGACTCGCGGTAATCGCTCCAAGCAGATAAGAGCTCACGGCTTCGTTATGAGGCGAGGATAGTCTGTGTAAACAAAATGTGCAGTTTTAAGCTCGGATCTATTAACGCATCCATTTCCTTATACAGCTGAATAAAAGCATATTCTTTAAATCGTAACGTTACATACCCATGCTCTGGTTCATAGCGCCTGCAGTTTGCCTCAGAGTTATGAAGACGAAGACAGCCTCCTGAAAATGAGTCCAAAAAGTCGCGTCCATGCAGAGATTGAGTTGAAGACGGTGTCCTGTCATTGTTGATCACGAAAAAGGAAAGCAGCAAAAAACATAAAACAATAGTTTAAAGCTCATCTTCTACGCGTCATGGCCATGACCTCGACCTCGCACCTCATTGGACTAGGGCTCTGATATGGAACGCGCCCGGGGCCAAATCTCTTTATACGAAACGCGTGACTTATGATCGTTTCAACCTTCAACACGCCCTGTTTTCCGCTTCACGCACAGTTTTAACATGTTAAGAAGACACATTTGAACGTGTTTCTTAACGCGCACATTCTGTACATGTCGAAGTGTAATATATTTTTTTTAAAGCAGACTTACCTTTAGATGTAGCCTAGGCTACATACATATTAATATAAGATATTAATTAATTGCTTAACTGACTACTGTGCTAGAGTAAAGTAGCCTAATGTTACAATGTATATTAAGTAAATGCTTAATATTATACAATTATTATAATTTATCTATATGGGTTATTGTTTGTTTTTTAAAGTTAGGCTATATATAATTTCTAAAAGTATAGGCTAATTTACACAGCACATATTTATAACTGAAAACACACACAAGTTTATTCACTTTCACATAATAATGTTTTTGTAATTTGGTGTTTAGTTTGTTGTATAGTTTGTTTATACTGTTCTGTCTCTGTTTTGTTTCCAGGAACATCTGATGAGTGCTATAATAAAATGACTTCATTATATTTAAAATATGTTTTGATATTCATTTTATTTATATTATTAATATTTTATTTACCCATAAACGTGTCTTTAGGAAGCCATAAGTTATAGAGACAAGAATAACTTTTGCCATTTAAATGCCACATTCATTTACTGAGGACCCATACAGCCAATGATCATGTGTGAAAACACATACATAAATTGATCACTTAGAAATCAAAACTAAGGTTTGAGAAAGAAAGAATATGCATACAACAAAATATATTGTTTCATAGCAGCTTCAGTAACAAGTTCAAAACAAATTCTGCTGTAAACCGGCTCTAACAAGCCAATAAAGTGTCAATATTCAGCTCAAGTGACTTCAGTGTTGATTCAGTTCAGTTGATTTCAGTTCAACTGTAAATTCCTCAGTTGTGCATTGTGTGTAGTTAGATATATGCAAAAACAACATTTTTGGAAATAGTTAAAATAGTTTTGCACAAAGTGTTGCTTTTGCAAGAGATGTCTGATGTTTTGTGTGTAGAGTTACAAGAAATGGAGCCATATTTTCAGAAATTGTGTAAGCAATTAGATAAAACTGTAAATGAATCCAGTTTATTTTAGTTCAGGACTCATAGTCCAGGTGTTAGTAATCTGTGCTTAATCTTTGTTCCAGGCAACAATTTTTTAACTCGCGATTTACTAGATTAGGCCTACTCTTAGGAGCATAATTTAAACCCTGTCCAGGAAACCACCTCTTGAAAATCTGCATTGATAATTCATAAAATGTGGTGTGAGCTCAATTTAAATGACAATTACAGAAAAACACAATCTGACTTAACTATAAACACACAAACTTGTACTTTTCACATTTATGATTAATAGCCATTTAAAAAATCATTCACAGTGCAGGGTGGAAAAATTCATTTGGGTATGTAAACTGTATGCTTTACTTGATTTATTTGTGTGCTTTGGTTCATTGTCTTGCTGCATCACATAACCTCTCTAAAGGTTGAAGACATGAACTGCTGTCCTGTATTTTTTTATTTTTTTTACATAACATTGGTTATTGCTAATGACATACAGAGTAATTAATCTACACTGTGAGCCCGGACAAGTTGAATCTACTTAAAAAATTGGAGCAAACTGGTTGCCCTAAAAATGTAGTAATGTGTACTAAAATGAGTACATTTAACTTAAATTTAAGTTAACATTTTAACTTAAACTTTAAACTTGTTTTAGTCAAAAAAATTCAGAACCTAGATAAAACTCCCCCTGCTGCTACTCTGATTTGCATTTGTGTAGCTCACAGCATGTTCATTTACATGATAAAGCCTCCCCTAGAATTAAGGGGAGGGGGGGTCATGGGGGGACAACTGCCAAGCAAGGCCCACGTCAATTTCCGACAATTTACGGCAGTTTTCGGTGTTGCCTGCAAATTGCCGTGCACAGTCGTAAACCAGAAGTTTCACGACAATCTACAGTGTCACATACTGACGAAAATCCCACTTTTCATGCAGTGTACAGTGTGCAATATAACATGTGTTCCTGTTTCGCGTGTAAAAAAACACAGTATTTTTCACACAATTTACTTATCTGTATACTGCTGTTTTCACTGTCCTCAAAACGGCTTGAAAGATTTCCCTGTTCTATGAAGTTCCTCCTTCAGAAACACGTAACGAGTTCTGATTGTGCCAGCGGTTCCCGTGTTGTGATTCGACAGCAGCTTAGCGCACGTTACCGGAAAGGTCACGCCTCTTACCATAACGGGGATGCATGCGCTCAATGATCTCTAAGTACAGCGTCCCTGGGAAAGCCAAACAAAGGTGACTTGACTCCAGGATGAAAATAACAGCGTCTCGACGACAGGGTGACAAACAAATTATATGAATGCAACACTTCCTCTTCTCCACGCGTGAGCAACAAGACCACGCCCCCTTTTTCGCGTACTCTTGTGGGCGGAGGTTAGTCGACATACTGCTCTACTGACGTAATTAAAGCAGGAAATACCAGGATGTAGTCCTAACCAGCCGTTCACTGTAGGTTTTGAAAGGGAACTTCTGTTAAATAAAATATCTCGCTTGGCATTGAACTTTGAGCTTTATAATTTTACAGGTATTATATATGCTCTAACAGCAACATTACACACTAACTAAAGTTTGAAAAATGGGATTACGGAGAACAGGACCTTTAAGGAAAAAAGGCTATCTATTTATCTAATTAGCTCAATTATGCAGTTTTATATAGAGACGCCATTGTTAGTTCCCAGCATGCTTTGCATATGGCTGGAAATGGAGAGTTAATATTGAAATTAACAGATGTTTCCCTTCACTCAAAAACACATTCAATAACACTTAATGTTTAATGTTCAGTTATGTTTGACATTTGAAAGAATTTCTGTTATGTTGAAGTTTTGACCGTTACCATTTTGCAGAAGAGAAGAGCTTATGGTTAGCTTGTGATGTGAATATCTGTAAGTATTATTATTATTAAGCATGTTGCTTTGTTCAATGAGCAGCAATAACTTTGATAGTTCAGTACAATAACAAGTTTGTTTCTACTTGTGCTGCCCAGCAATCAGTGTTTTAATTGTATAAAATAATTTAGTCAAATATAAACATATAATTTCTATTAAATTAAGTAAAAATGAACTTAAATTAAAAGAGCACATTCCACTAATAATATCAAATTCATCATGTGCTTTAGACTAAATAATTTAGGAAGTTTTACTTAATGTATTCAGGTAGATTCCACCAAAAAAAAAAAAAAATTACTTAAATAGTATGTGCAATATTGTTACCATCATTTTTTTTTCTGTCTAATATTTTTACGTGGTTACGTGTAATGAATTGTTTTTAGTTGTATTATATTTTCTTTTTGTACTATTTATTTTTCATATATATGTGTGTGTGTTTATGTATGTATGTGTATGTACATGTATGTATGTGTATGCATGTATATATATATATATATATGTGTATATATATATATATATGTGTATATATATATATATATATGTGTATGTATATATGTATGTATATATATGCACATGTTGTTATATTCTGTTGTGATTTTATGTTCTTATGTACAGCGCTTTGAGAAGTTGCCTTTAAAGGCGCTATATAAAATAAAGTTATTATTATTATTATTATTATGAAATTGTTATTAAATTACAAAATTAATGTAATTGTATTTAGTTGTATTACTGAGGTAAAATGTGTAATTTAATTAGTTACTAATCATATTAAAAGGAAATTGCTTTGCATTGATAAAGTAATCTAAACCACATTTATAAAGGGTAACTTATAACAGTAAGCAATTACATTTCCAAAGTAACATTCTAACTGAATGTATGTGAGATTCAACACATTCTTTCTGTTGTGTGACTGTGTGGAATTTCTTTGAATTGTCATGAATTTAATTCCACTTCCTGTCATTCAAATTCAAATTCAACTTCCTGTGGGGCGGAGTCAATTCAATTCAAATTCCAATTCATGAATTGTATGGAGGCCAATTCTGAAACTCTGAATTTTGCACAAGCCTGGTGGTCACATTCCAAAGAGGTACAAAATCACTTTTACTGACCTTTACCTTGACTGTCCCAAGCTGGTGGAATGACCTGCCTATCTCGACCCGAGCTATCGTGTCTTTAGCCATTTTCAAGACACTGCTGAAGATGCATCTTTTTCATGTACACTTGATACAACACTTACTATTCTATATCTATTTAAAAGAAGAAAAAAAACATGCTACGTGTACAGTGCTAGACTAACTGGAACTAGTCACAGCACTTGCATATTGTTGCCCTATTGTTGGTTTGATTGCTTATATTGCTCTCCTCATTTGTAAGTTGCTTTGGATAAAAGCGTCTGCTGAATGATTAAATTTATATGTAGTCTGCCATTAAATCATTTGCCATATCACTCAACCCTACTGGTTGGAACTCAGAGATTAAAAGTTTATAAATAATTTTTTAAGGTTTTACCTTAGTGTGTTATTCGAGGTATTCAACAGGTTCGAATAACACACTTAGTATTAAAGGCTGTTCACTGCAGTGTCAACATTGTGAACGATATTGACATTATTAGAATCTGTTTCTATAATTTCTTACCTTTGAAGCAAAAAAATGGATATTGCATATGACAATTCACATCATTCCATCTGCTACCCTGCAACGCACCGCATGCCTCACGTCCAAACCAGTTGTTTGGTTCTCCAGAGTACCAATTCGGGAATCTAATGTTCTCATCCTGATAAGACCACCGCCAGCTATCAATGTCATTGTACAGTCCAATCCAAGCCATCTTATCAACTGTGTTTTGTAGATTTGCCAAGTCGTCATAATTTTGAACAGTGGCCAGGTCAATGTGATTCTCTCTGCAATAAGCTTGTGCCTGGTACCAAGTCTTCTGTTCCTGGATTAGAACATATTCTCGTGAGATGCCCCCAGTAAATGAACAGAATCCTGTTGAGAAGAAAGTATTGAATGTTACAGTGAAATAAATTTGAACACTAAACTAGTAACCAACTAATGTATGGTAACCAACTAATACCATCACATAACGTATCCTGCAAAGAAAAGCATTGCACAAGGGCCCATGAAGACGACACACTGCTAGTAAAGTGCCCCTACGAAAAATAAGTTTATTAAAGCTTGCTATTAGTATAAAAACTAAACTAAAATTAAGAAATTATACTTTCAGTCTAGTTATGTATTTCTCAGAAATATACTTAAAATGTAATTTAAGAATACTTGATGTCATGGAACAGAAGAATGCAAACACAGGTAATCGTCTGAACAGTATTTATTGAACAACACTCTAATAAGCCTATTAGTTATTAAGTTCCGTTCCGTTCCGTTATATTAATCAGCGAAGCTGACGACACAATGAATCTCTTATTTAGATAATATCCACACTTAGAGAGGATTAGTGCACGTACAGAACTCAGCACTGGACAAAAACTCAAGCGGTGAGGTGATTCTAACTTCAGCACCTTTGATTGGCCAATTGGGTTGTAGAAATCAACAAACATGTCTGTGATTGGCTACATTACTAAGCGAAGCAAAACCACGTTGGAAATTGAATCATTTGAGGAGTGTAAATACAGATAGGCACTGGATCTTTTGCCAACTCCTTTTCGCTAATAATATGCTATTATTACAAATTCTAACAGAGGATTACAGATCCTAGACCAGCAGTGTTGGGTAGCTTTTCCCTCTAAAAGCAATCAGTAGCAGAAGCAGCAGGCGGCAGTGGTTTGAGTGAGAAAATGACACGCTATTATCAAGTCCGTCTCCCTCGGTCCAGAGGGGGGTACAAGGATGTCCATGGGGTCTATGGCCAAGCCTCCCCGACCCCCGGCCTGGTTTTGTGTGTTTTTCGCTGAATTCATGCTGTAAACCAATGCTGCCTTTCCTAAATAGGAACATAGTAGTATACTTAAAGATCAAAATAATACATAAATAGTAAACTATAAGTATGATGTTATGTTTACTTAAAAGAAAACTTACAAGTATACTTGCAGTAAATAATACAACTATTGAACTAGTAGTTTACTGAGAGTATACTTAAAGTGTACTGTCATAAACTAAAAAATGTGCTACAAGTATTTGACTAGTAAACGATCAGTAGGATACCTTTAAGTTCACTTATCATAGTATCATAGTACTGAAACTGAAATCATAGTACTCGATCTTAGTGCAGCATTAGATATTATCGACCACAACATTCTTTTGAATAGACTCGAAAATTATGTTGGCATTAGTGGAATTGTACGTGAAGGTACGTACAACGTACCTTCAACGAACTGCATTTCGTTGCCTTGTACTTGTACTTGTACTTGTGTAATGACAATAAAGTTGAATCTAATCTAAAAAAAAAAAAAATTGCATTGGCATAGTTTAAATCATACTTATCTTATTACACTTCCCAGATAGCATTGTGACATTGAGTCAATGTTGAAATTCCATCAGAATCATCAATTTGGTTGAGGTTGAAATGTCAATGCTAAATAATATTGAATCAATGTTGAAAATTCGATGCAAAATAAATAGTGGACCAATGTTGAAAATGCAATGCTAAATAATGTTGGATCAATGTTGATAATTCCATGCTTTTCAGTATTGAAAAGACAAACATTGAATCAATGTTGATTTTTGGTCAGCTTAATTCTCCACTGGTGAGGCTTACTCAATCTATCTGTCCCATCATTCAACATGTTAAAGCAAATCCAAATCAATTGGGTACATTTCTGTGAAATGTGAGCACATTCATTCTCCTCAAAGGATGAATCTCCGCCAACAAGTGTGTGGATTAACAAAGAACTACTACCATAAATTTAACTCAATGGGACGAACCAGTTGATTATTATTAGTAGGCATATTGTTAATATTACTGTTTTAATTATTGTTTTAAAATCGCCTCCATCATGGAAAACATCTCCAATCCTCTAGTGTTTTCGGCTAGCTAGCACATGCAGATAGATAAATGACTGTCACAGAGTCCTTAATTCTTGTGGTCATCCAGTTATATAAATCATAGCCTGTTTTAAATTTATAAAATGTAGGCTATTATTATTATTTAAATCATGTATAATTTATATACATTTAATTATTTATCTAAAGAATACAGGGTTAATAAAGAATTTTGAATATTTTCCCCTACCGATCGAATGCGCCACAATCCAATCCAGTCGGTGGCGGTAATGCACATTCAGATTCATGTTTTTTAGAGGTAAGTACAAAAAGATTAATACAATTCATCTCAATTTTCATTTCGTGTTTTCATTTATCTTTATTTCTTACAACTTGTGTGCTTCTCCTGGGCGAGTCAGAGTGAACTGCAACGTTAATAGAGTCACGTGAATGCCCTCCGTACACAACCAACGCCAAGGATATTCTTTAATACATTGAATTTCAGTTTGTTTTTCACCAAACCAAACCCTATCATATTTTTTTATTAATCTTTATTTCTTAAGCTGGGCATACACGGTGCAATTTTCGTCCGATTTCTAGCCGAATTCTGACTCGTGCAACTCTTATTTGGGTCGGGACGATTTTCTGCTTTGTCGTGCGTCGTTTGTTGTGAGGTGTTTGTGTGATTTTAGAATCAAAATTTTTCATCTGTGCGTGCAACGAGTAAGATGTGCATTTGTGGATCCAGTGCCGCGCATGCATTCATTGACTCGTTTGTGAGTGGATCCTATTTGATTCATATGAGTTAATGAATGCATGCGCGGCACCGGATCCACAAATGCACATCTTACTCGTTGCACGCACAGATTCTGACCAACATTAATAGAAAATCTGTTTTAGAAAAAAGTTTTGCATTCACAATTATGTCTATTTGTACAAAATGCTGCACATTCATGCAATTCTGTATTTATTTTTATTTATTTATTTATTTATTTGATTGTTTAGTTAACAGGGACAATGCACATTAATAAAACATTTCTGTAAATGCACCAGAATTAGCCTAAAGGCTATTTTTCATCTGTTTAGCACACATAACACACTGTTGCTGCCCTTAATCACAGACATAAGAGACACTTTGACTATTTCTGTCAGATGTCTACAGAAGCTCTTACTGAGAATTAACAGAGGTTTAGATGTTGATGTTTATGTTTCATTTGAAGTCACCATTGTGGTGGGAAGCGTTTGCTTTAGTTGGGCTCTTGGTCCCCGTACTTGAGGTCGTTTTTCTTTGGCTGCTGTAACTGTGTGTGTGAAACACAATAGTTGTGGCTGAGAAAGCAAAGACAAAGCGGCTTTAGGTGTTGTCAACTCCTTGTTGATGACTAAACCATCAGAAAGTGAGCATCTGATATTGTATTTTAAGTTGTATGTTCTTTTTTGGCAAATAGTCATTTATTATATCCACTATAAGCTTGTCAATCTACTGTATTGGCACCTATAGCATTAAATTGATAATTTGTCTTGAATGATAAATTAAAGTACATTAAATAAAAGATGGTTTACAGTATAATGCACACAATGTTTTGAGCAAATATTTTACATAGTCACACACAGACATCAAGATTTTGCATATGATTCACAACAACGGTGACAATCAAAACAAAAAACGCTTCATGCTGCAATGCATGATGGGTAGCTTCATAGTACAAAACTCATGCTTGATTGTCACCGTTGTTGTGAATCATATGCAAAATCTTGATGTCTGTGTGTGACTATGTGAAATGTTTGCTAAAAACGTGTGCACATTCTGTTTTATCATCCTTCAGGATAAATGATCAATTTGATACTATTGGTGCCAATACAGTGGGTTCACAAGGTTGTAGTGATCATAATAAATGACTATTTGCCAAACAAGCAGACAAAACTTTAAAACAAACATCAGATGCTCACTTTCCAAAAGTTTATTCATCAACAAGGAGCTGACAACACCTGATGTCACTTTATCTTTGCTTTCTCAGCCACAACTATTGTGCTTCACACACACAGTTACAGCAGTCAAAGAAAAGCTAACATAAAAACAGGCCAACTAAAGCAAACGCTTCCCACCACAATGGTGACTTCAAATGAAACATAAATATCAACATCTAAACCTCTGTTAATTCTCAGTAAGAGCTTCTGTAGACGTCTGACAGAAATAGTCAAAGTGTGTCTTATGTCTGTGATTAAGGGCAGCACCAGTGTCTCAGTGGGAAACACTGACTCCTCACAGCAAGAAGATCCTGGATTGAATCCCACGATTCTCTCACGATCCAAAGATGTGTGAATTACAGATGCTAAGTTGTCTAAAGTGTCTAAAGGTGTGAGCTAAGTTTCTTTTATTTTCATGATTTCTGGACAAACACACACTGTCTGTGAGTTGCTTTACAATTACAAATGGAAAATATGTCCACAATTTGAACTAGTTTTTGACCTTGAGGTTCCATGAACGTCTCTATCGGACGTGCAGAACACGTCAAAAACAGACGTCATAAAAACTTTCATTCTGGCTCCTCAGTGGACGTCTTTTCAACGTACACCTCTAGGAGCAAAGACATTGAAAAGACATCTTTTGGACATAACTTTGCTCAGTGGGACATTTCAAGTTTCACTTCATTTTGTAGTACATTTGTAATGTATAATTAATCACATTTCCAAATATTTACTAACTTCTTGTTGTTTTAGGTGCATTACAAGTGAATGCTGATAAAAAGGAAGCATCAGAGTTCATCTTTGCTGGGACGGTGCACAAATGGCTCCGTTACACCCCTGAAAGGCTTGGGGGCATTGCTCGTGGTGGAAACCCCTGAGTTTAGAGTATTCAGAGTATTTCATTCTTTCTTCTACCTTTTTTCTTTCAGTAGTACTGTCCCATTTCTGTCTTTATTGACGAGTTTCCATTTTTATTTACTTCCGTTTTGCCAGGTTGTCATGTTTTTCACTTGTGTTATAAATTCAGATGTAATTGTTTTAAGTCAATGTGAGATTTCCTGTTGAAACTGTGGGGGCATAAATAAATACATTTGCATGTAAACTGAAGGATGTTGTTTACTTTGAGTGACTTTTTGATACAAAATCATATAAATTGCTGCCATACATGAAAATTAACTGGCATAGAATCCTGCTGTACATAAAGCAAGATTGATTTATAGTGTTTCTTTGTTGATTCAGTGTTAAATAAGTGATTTAATTGTAGTTGAAAAAATATTGATTTTAAGCCCATCTTGATCTATTTTTCATCATTGAAATAACATTATTTCAGGGTGCAAACCTGTTAAATTTCAACATTGATTCAATGATATTTTAGTTGATGCATTAACATTCAACGATGATTCAGTGTTGGTCTGCTATCTGGGTTATTACTAACCAGTTTGACTTTATTTTTGTCACACGTCTACAGAAGAGTAGGTTTAGATATTGATGGTTAAATGATGTTGATCAGCGTTTGCTTTTGTTGAGCTCTTTACCCTTGACTTTTTAACATTAGTTTTTCTTTTTGCAAACCACATTTCCTATGACAAAAGAAAAAAATATATGATAATTGAATGCTGATTGTTATGCATTGATGATAATACAACGAATATCAAGTAGTCTCTTGATTCACTGATCTCATCCAAAGTTTAATCCTTTATCATAACCATTACAATATTAACGTACACATATTTTACGCTACCAGTACTGTGAAGCTACAGCAAAACCTCCAGCAGAAATCAGTTATCATGGATATAAAAATAAAATCATGCTCAACAAAACAGAGCAGTTACAACAACATTTATCAATAAACTAACAAACACACACAGATATCAATAATCAGTACATGAATCTCAACAATGGTGGCAATAAAAAAAAAGATAATTCTTCTGCATAATTTAGTCATGCTGCAGTGCATACTGGGTGTTTTGTACTATGCTGTGTTTTGTCCAGCATGATTGTCACCATTGTTGAGATTCATATGCTGATTGTTGATGTCTGTGTGTGTCTCAATCTTGAAGAAATTAAAAATGTATGGTATGATTTTGATATTCTTAAAATAACTGATGAATGAAAAACCACTGGATATTGCACCATAGAATCACATAGATATTATAAATAATAAATGTAAAATTAAAAGACACAGAAAGAGATCAGTGAATCCAAGACAATTATTGCGTTGTCGCAACAGGCAAAAACACCTGTTCAATTTCCTCTTGCTGTTTTCTAACTATAACAAAAGTGATTTATAAACACACTGTCATGCTGCGTTCACACCAAACGCGAATTGAGCGTCAGGCGTGAGTGATTTCAATGTTAAGTCAATGGAAAGGCGCGTTGACGCGCGTCTGGAGGTCCCGCGGCGCGGAAGGCGCGTTATGCTGCGTTCACACCAAACGCGAATTGAGCGTCTGGCGCGAGTGATTTCAATGTTAAGTCAATGGAAAGGCGCGTTGACGCGCGTCTTGAGGTCCCGCGGTGCGGAAGGCGCGTTACGCGCGGCGCGAAGGACGCGAATCCGCTTCATTCGCGCGTCCAGTTCGCGCGAATGGCGCGAATTGGACGCGAATTGAGCGTCTTGCGCGATACGCGCGTTACACGCGAATGGTGCTTTTGTGCATTCACGCGTTTGAAGCGAATTCGCGTCTGACGCCCGAGTTGAAAAATTTTAACTTTGGCGTCAATTCGCGCCGCGTTAACCAATCAGGAGCCTGCTCGCTGCTGTCACGTGGTAAAGTGACGTGTATGAGAAACCCTGCATAAATTAAAAACAGTACTATTGTGTCACAAAATGTAGTTTTAAGACGTTTTCAGGTGGGAATGTAGTTGTTTAAAGCTCAAATCTGTGGTTTGTTTATAAAGAGAGCGCCTATTTAAAAAAAATAATCTTGTGTTTTTGGAGTTGTGAGATCCAGGCGTTCACCGGGCAATCACTGCTCATAACCCCGGCGAAGGCAGCCTT
Source organism: Gobio gobio (assembly GCF_949357685.1). NCBI lineage: Eukaryota > Metazoa > Chordata > Actinopteri > Cypriniformes > Gobionidae > Gobio > Gobio gobio. Next base: position 32,036,539 of record NC_137101.1, on the reverse strand, counting down.
TCCTCGGCCAGTCCTTCTGGCGTCTGCCGCTGGCTCTAATGTCCTGTAGTGGTTCGTTTTGTGTAGATCTAACGGCCGAGCTTTGCTCTCATGAATCTATAATTTGTTGTCTGCCAAATCGTTTTGACTGAGGGCAAAGAGAAGTTTAATAACTTTATATTTTAAGGATATTTAAATATACATGTACTGAAGATGATGTAGGAGTTGCCTGGACCACATTTGTGTGGCTATTAATGCTTAATATATATGTTTAATGAAAATGAAAAGAGGCAGAGTGGTGTTTTATGACATATTTCTCCTGGAGTGCCTTGAACGCGCGTCAATTTCGCTTCCAGCGCTCGATTTCTATGCGCGTCCAATTCTCTGCTGACGCGCGAATGCATTCAAAATGTACGCGCGTGAAACTAGACGCGGTAGACGCGATTTTGACGCTCAATTCGCGTTTGGTGTGAACGCAGCATTACGCGCGGCGCGAAGGACGCGAATCCGCTTCATTCGCGCGTCCAGTTCGCGCGAATGGCGCGAATTGGACGCGAATTGAGCGTCTTGCGCGATACGCGCGTTACACGCGAATGGTGCTTTTGTGCATTCACGCGTTTGAAGCGAATTCGCGTCTGACGCCCGAGTTGAAAAATTTGAACTTTGGCGTCAATTCGCGCCGCGTTAACCAATCAGGAGCCTGCTTGCTGCTGTCACATGGTAAAGTGACGTGTATGAGAAACCCTGCATAAATTAAAAACAGTACTATTGTGTCACAAAATGTAGTTTTAAGACGTTTTCAGGTGGGAATTCAGTTGTTTAAAGCTCAAATCTGTGGTTTATTTATAAAGAGAGCGCCTATTTTAAAAAAATAATCTTGTGTTTTTGGAGTTGTGAGATCCAGGCGATCACCGGGCAATCACTGCTCATAACCCCGGCGAAGGCAGCCTTTCCTCGGCCAGTCCTTCTGGCGTCTGCCGCTGGCTCTGATGTCCTGTAGTGGTTCGTTTTGTGTAGATCTAACGGCCGAGCTTTGCTCTCATGAATCTATAATTTGTTGTCTGCCAAATCGTTTTGACTGAGGGCAAAGAGAAGTTTAATAACTTTATGTTTTAAGGATATTTAAATATAAATGTACTGAGGATGATGTAGGAGTTGCCTGGACCACATTTGTGTGGCTATTAATGCTTAATATATATGTTTAATGAAAATGAAAAGAGGCAGAGTGGTGTTTTATGACATATTTCTCCTGGAGTGCCTTGAACGCGCGTCAATTTCGCTTCCAGCGCTCGATTTCTACGCGCGTCCAATTCTCTGCTGACGCGCGAATGCATTCAAAATGTACGCGCGTGAAACTAGACGCGGTAGACGCGATTTTGACGCTCAATTCGCGTTTGGTGTGAACGCAGCATCAGAGCAGCCAGAGAAAAGCTAAGGTTAATGCTGCGTTCACACCAAACGCGAATTGAGCGTCTGGCGCGAGTGATTTCAATGTTAAGTCAATGGAAAGGCGCGTTGACGCGCGTCTGGAGGTCCCGCGGCGCGGGAGGCGCGTTACGCGCGGCGCGAAGGACGCGAATCCGCCTCATTCGCGCGTCCAGTTCGCGCGAATGGCGCGAATTGGACGCGAATTGAGCGTCTTGCGCGATACGCGCGTTACACGCGAATGGTGCTTTTGTGCATTCACGCGTTTGAAGCGAATTCGCGTCTGACGCCCGAGTTGAAAAATTTGAACTTTGGCGTCAATTCGCGCCGCGTTAACCAATCAGGAGCCTGCTCGCTGCTGTCACGTGGTAAAGTGACGTGTATGAGAAATCCTGCATAAATTAAAAACAGTACTATTGTGTCACAAAATGTAGTTTTAAGACGTTTTCAGGTGGGAATGTAGTTGTTTAAAGCTCAAATCTGTGGTTTATTTATAAAGAGAGCGCCTATTTAAAAAAAATAATCTTGTGTTTTTGGAGTTGTGAGATCCAGGCTATCACCGGGCAATCACCGCTCATTACCCCAGCGAGGGCAGCCTTTCCTCGGCTAGTCCTTCTGGCGTCTGCCGCTGGCTCTGATGTCCTGTAGTGGTTCGTCTTGTGTGGATCTAACGGGCGATCTTTGCTCTCATGAATATATAATTTGTTGTCTGCCAAATCGTTTTGACTGAGGGCAAAGAGAAGTTTCATAACTTTATATTTTAAGGATATTTAAACATACATGCAGTGAAGATAATGTAGGAGTTGCCTGGACCACATTTGTGTGGCTATTAATGCTTAATATATATGTTTAATGAAAATGAAAAGAGGCAGAGTGGTGTTTTATGACATATTTCTCCTGGAGTGCCTTGAACGCGCGTCAATTTCGCTTCCAGCGCTCGATTTCTACGCGCGTCCAATTCTCTGCTGACGCGCGAATGCATTCAAAATGTACGCGCGTGAAACTAGACGCGGTAGACGCGATTTTGACGCTCAATTCGCGTTTGGTGTGAACGCAGCATTAGAAGTCATGGGTCAAGAGCCCAACTAAAGAAAACACTGATCACAATAACAGTGACTACAAACATCATTATTTCCAATAAAACATCTAAACCTATGTTTATTCTCAAAAAGAGCTGCATATATTATTTTTTATAAATAAACATCTAAATCTCTGTTAATGATCAATAAGAATTTATGTAGACGTATGACAAAAAATCAAGTAAAACTTAGTAATAAGTAAAGTTGGAAATGCTGTTTTTGTTGTGTAACCCTCCTCTGCCGAGATCTTGAGAGATCTGTTAGTGTTTAATGTTCTGTTGGCATTTAAAGGGTTTATGTTGTCTGACCTTTGTGGGTCACCATTGTGCTGAAGAGTAGAGCCTGTTTCAGTCTAGAGAAGGACAAAACTTTGAGAATATACTTCCTGTTGCTTTATCTGAAAGGCATGTAACTGTATTGCAGTGATTTACTTTTTCTTTATTAAATTAAGTTTCAGACATGCACAAAGTATTTGCAGTTCAATAAATACAAAAAATTGCACATTCTATCATCGTTCCAACACTCTTACGTCTTTGTGTTAGTGATGCAAAGTTTGATTAATTTCCACAAACCGGTTCTTCTCAGACAATTCGGCTCAATGAACCGGTTCAAAAAGCAGATTCATTGGTTCCTGATGTCATCATGCAATGATATCACTATTTATTTCTTTTATGCTTTTTTATGCATTTCTCAGTGTCATGTTATATCAAGGAAACATTCAATTAATGTTATTTGCATGAGTGCATTTTGCTGATTATTGCCTTTCATTCACTTAAGTTAATGATGTTTGTGGTTACAGTTTCATTCGCAGATCCTTTATGTCGGATACGACTGATCAATATTGAGTAGCCTATACTCAAAAAAAAATGAACTTTCACTGTTGTTAGTTGCACTCAACTCATCCTTGTTCACATTACTTAAAAAACTCATGTAACTAAATTTACTTAGTTGTTTCTACTAAAAATGAATATTGTCAGCTTTACTTAATAGGTGTTTGTTCGGTCAACTTAACATTGCTGAGTGAAACGAACAAACTGGGCAGTGGATCTGTAGTTCCCAGCAAGCTTTGCAAGGGACTACATTAGGAGAGTACATTTATTGATTAAAGTGTTATTTTATCTTTTTCAGTAAAGGGAAAGATGTTGTTAGTTTATGTTAGTGTTATGTGCAGTTATGTTGGACATTTAGAGGAGTTTCTGTAATTTTGTGGTTACCATTATGCAGAAGAGTGGTCCCTGTGTTTAGGCTGTGGCCACTCATACACTCATTTATTGCATGGACTTCCTGTTCTCAATTAAATTATATTTGAATTTAGTTTCTAAAAATATATTTCTTTTGTTATATTTAATAGTTTCCCACTACATGTAGAGCAAGTAGTAAACTTCATAAGGTCAATAAATGTTTTCACATAACATAATAAACTTTTATAAATGTATGTAAATTTTTGTAAACTGCACATATAAATATTATGTAACAGTGACAAATTAAAATGGTTTGTATTAAAGAAATGTTGTCAGCTTAACTTGACTTTCTTTTGTTCATATAACTAAATTGTTATTTGTAAAAATGACTCCATATAGTTGTGTGGAACCACTTGACGCAGCTTTTTTAAGTAAATTCAACAAATAATTTTTTTGAGTATATATCTTGGATAAGATTCCTAAAAGTTTTGCACATACAGCACACATTACAGACATGCATAAACGCAGATATGTTACATGTCTAAAGTAGCCTATATTGAAATACTGTAATAAACCAGTCTTATAAACTTATAAATTTTGTTTAACAGCTTAAATATATAATCTAAATGCACAAAGACAGTAAAATGTATTTACATCTTTTGACCGAAAGGTTTTTGCAGCTTTTAATAATTCAATGCCATTTAGTTAAATCAGGTTAATATTCTTAATTTTGTCCAAAACTATTCAATTTAATTATTCTAAAATGAATATAAAAAACAAAACAAGTAATCCAGTTTAATTGATTATTTTTATTAGTCATAATAAGCATATTTCCAGTAGACCTCTTTAATCCTCTGCAAACTTCGACAGATGTTTGAACCAGCTCATTCGGTTCTTTTTTAGTCGGATGTGCTACTTCGGGTTTTCAGTTGGCGTCATCAACCCGGAACTAAAGTTCGATTCAGTTCGATTAATGAACCGGCTCAACCGACCTTTGAAGTTTGGGCAAAAACTTCTGGCAGTGATGTGTTTTCGTGTATTTTTAATTTTTTTCACAGCGCTGGATGTCATATGGTGATTGTGAAACGTACGAACACTTCATGGTGAAATTTGTTATTTTTCATGTTAATCAGGTCAGCTGCTCATGCTGAATTAAAGCCACAGTGCATTGTTCTGATCAAAATTGATATGATTAAAATGAAAAATGTTACGCCAATGTGTCGGACTCGGTAGACAGCGTAAGCAGGAGACAGCCAGTTAGGAAACAATGATATAATGATATAACACTACATGATATAACACTTTTTTAAAACTGTATCCTAAATTGTGAAAGATTAAGCTATACACTCTAAAAAAAAGTTCTATATGGCACTTAAATTGATTCTTGGCTTGTAATCATAGGGGAACCTTTTTCAGTGCTGTACAGCACCAATTTTGGTGCTTCAGTGGTTCTTCAGCGGTTCTTTTACTAAGGTGCTATATAGCTCCGCTACCATATACAGAACATGTTAAGATATGGTGCTATTAAGCACCAAAAGTGGTTCCTCTATGATTATGACAAAGAACCACTTTTAGAGCCATATAGAACTTTTTTTTTTTTTTTTTAGAGTGTATATCATATGCTGAAGTAAATTTCTGGAGTGTTAACAGTTAAAAACAACAACAAAAAGAACCGTACAGAACCGAAAACTGTGACCCTTAAACCGTGATACGAACCGAACCGTGGGTTTTGTGAACCATGCCACCCCTAGTATTTATGGAATTTTTTTTAGAATGAGGAAAGAAAAAGATTGGATAGGAAAATCTCTGGCTTCATGTGGATGTGGCCTAAGTGAACTGAACATGAGTGAACTGTAAGAAAAAATGGCACATATGCAAACATAAAGAGTATACACATTAAGCTTTTGCACCACATTTTGGTTCGTAACTTGAAACATTAGTAAAGCACAGTAGTTAACATATCAATTTAGGGAAGATGTTCTTGATTCAAACAAACCTATGCACAATATTACGTGATGCACAGACTTCTGGAATCCGATCACGTTGCAATGATGATGCAGTGTTTAAAACATAATTTGAAAAATTTCGGCTAGTCCACTGTCGAAGAGTAATTAGCTGATGAAATAGACTTATTGTAGAGTTAACAAAAGTTATCTTGAGCATTGTAATGTTTGGAGCGAATGTCATAACAAATGCCAGTAGACCAGGAAAATTGTATAAATTAGCGGTTCATTCATAAATCCATAATTCTTACATTCGGATGGAAATACAAACCGGAAGAAAGAACACAATGAGCGGTCCATATAAAGGTCTATATAATTATAATCAGTTGACTAAATGGAAGCAGTTGAGCTGGGGTTTGAGAAGGAGTTGAGACGACTGGTGAACACGGATGCCTAGTTCCCTTTCGTTCAGTCACTACGACGTAACGTTAGTGACTAACGAATGGGGGTTTCGCTTAGAAGCCTATCATCTTCGAGCTTTAAGAAAACGCCCAATGGCGTGCCAATGCCATGCACTGTAAAATCCAACAGTTGTTCTTACTAAGACTTTTTTAGTAAATTTTACTTAATGTCCAATAATTTGTTGACCTTACTTGAAACAAGTAAGTAATCTGAACTATTTGCATGCTATGCCTTCGTTACTTAGAAAACTCAAGTAAACATTACTTGACTGGTTTGAGTACAATTTTGCCAAAGCAAAAAAACAAGCGGGTGGACGGGCGGACGGGCAAAGTGTTTTTGAGGCGGGGCAATTTTTTCTAGACTTATCACTCATTTCCTCCACTTCTTCTCACCATAATTGTGATTAGTGTTCCCTTTGGTTGGACACTTGGAACTTCAGTCATATTATAGTAATTAACTTCCTATTAATGCAGCAATGCAACAAGAAATTGATTTCAAAACAAGGGAAGTAATATATATATATATACACATACATATGTAATATTTGTCCATTAATGATATAGAACATAACTATTTTTCATGTCAAATAATGACCTTTTAAAATTTTTTTGCTAATATTTATGGCATAACCTTTTAATTGAGTTGATATAATCCCTCTATGTTTGTCACAATATCATTTGACCATGCTCGAGTGTGTCACACACACACTTCAACATTCAGCATGCAAAACACAACAATGGTAACAAGGATTTTTTTTATTTATTTTTTTATTTTTTATTATTAATACGACCTTTACTAATTTACTTGCTGTCATTATTGGGGTTATACTGACAAAAGACAAATAGTAAAATAAAGGCAAAAATAGTAAAACGAAGCAATTAATTTATTCATGCCACAATGCACTCTGGGAGTACACTTCCTCAGATCCCAGATATAATTAAGTTGACAAAACTTAAACGGTTTAAGTAAGAACAACTTAATGCAATTAAGTTATGCTTACTTAATTGAAGTAAGGCAACAAGTTTGCACAATTTAATTAAGTAAACTGAACTAATTCGTTTTTACAGTGTGGGGCATGCGGAATTTGCATACGTAACTCCGCCTCACCGCGTGAGTATAAAAGGAAGTACGTGGCAATATCGCATTATGTTTCTGCTTTCGGAGCCAAGAGTACCTACCTCTTCACTCCTCACAAGCCTTCTGAGACTCTGTCTGCCTCTTCGAGACGAGCGGCTTTCCAGTCGGTGTTGGTGTGACGGCGCGTTCCAGTGATTGCATACTTCCTGCCTGCTGATCTGCGCAGTAGTCTGCTAGACGGCTGGTGTTTTTTTCCCTGGGCGCTTCGGCATCGACTGCGAGGCTTCCTCTCACAAAAAGAGCTTGCGCGTGGCACATCTTTTTCAAGACGGCTCGCCCGTGCACTTACGGGTGCGATCGATCTCCGTTGCTGTCTATGGGCACATTCGCTGCTCGACGTGTTTGGGCTTCAGCACGTTCGGGCAGTGTTAGTGGATGTGTCATGTTTCCATTGCGGGAACGTGACCATCGCGATGTCGTGGTCGAGACTCAATGATCTCCGTGATGAGAGAGAGTCCCCTCTGCCACACCCCAATCTACCGTCCCCGAGTGAGATGGTAATTTGGCTGGTGGCCAGGGTGACCTGAGGGCGGTGCGTGGTCCTCGGGCCACTGTTGGGCCCAGCTGTTGGGCCCCGCCCCAATGCCTTTCGCTCCGGAGGTGCATGAGGAGATCACGCGGTCCCGGAAGTCCCTGTGCCTCCCGCGACCGTTTGGTGGCCTTCTCTGCCCTTGATGGGCCCGCGGCCTAAGGGTACACTGGGGCCCCCTCCCCCCACTTTTGAACTCTCTGTTGCGCACTACGGTGTCCACAGAGGTCTGTGACGTGGCGTGGTGTGGCTGTCCTAAGCACCCTCCCAAAGCCTGTGGGCTCGTCTACTTCGGTGGCGTGGTCCTGCAGAGCTACGGGGCAGGCCCCTGCCCCTTTGCACATGCACAAGGGTGGAGCCGACCCAGGGCTCTTCCATGAGCTGCGTGCCGCCACTGTTCCCGCCCTCTGGGTGGTGAAGGTGGCCACACGCTCCCTCGGTCGGGCGATGTCCACAGCTGTGGTCCGGGAGAAACACCTGGCCTTAGCTGGTGATGTGGGGGGTTGAGTGACCCCGCCTCCTCAACTCACCCATATCCCAGGCTGGCCTCTTCGGCGGCGCGGCTGAGAACTACGCCCAACGGTTCTCGGCCGCCCCAGAGCAGACTGAGGCTGTAACACGTACTGCCCCGGCGGCCAGCTGCTGCACCCAGCCGTCGGCTCAGTCGCCTCAGTCCGCTCGCCGCTGAGGGCGCCCTCCCTCCTCCCACCCGGCCCCAGCTGCAGCCTTCACCTGGGCCGCGCCGTGGAGGTGGTTGAGGATGACGCCCAGTCTGCTCCCCAGCCTGGTTAACCCTCAGAGCCCAACGGCATCGCCCACGACGTCACACGGCACCTCCGATAAATATCTATATTATTTCATGTTATTGACATTATTTCATATTATTTGGTGTCTTTGTAGCCTTTACAGAAGGTTTTCTATCCAGCCTGGAACATGTGCATCTTTTTGGAGTTGTTCAGCAATAAATCAAAACGCTTACATCCAAGATATATCCACTTGATGTCCATAATTTATACATTTTCCGTCATTTTTGCCGCTAGCGCGATGCTAGCTGCCATTTTGGATGAGGGTTTGACCAATGACAGGCTGATCCGTCATCCACGTTGGTGTGCGTCATTACGCATGAACCACAGCTCTGTTATTGTGGATAGAGAAAGAGACGCACGGCTAGTGTTGAGGAGATAGAGAGAGAGACGCGCTGCAGTTTTGTGGAGAAAGTTTGAGAAGAAAGTTTGAGGAGAAGTTCCTGATCGGAACTGTTTTGAGGCTTGGCACCAGTAAATATCCAAAATCCAAAGAGGCCAAAAGCGCCTGGACTTTTTTTGGAAAAATGTAAATAGTTTTGGTTCTGTATAAGTTATCATGTTTATTCCTGAGTTGGCGGGCTGGCGGGCTGGCGGCACTTGGAAAGAACTGGTGTCCCCATCCCTGAGCACCCAGAGACCGGTGATGACGGTGCACGCCACCCTCGGGTCCCGCCACTCGCATCCCTCTCTGTCGCCAGCCTCCTCTCAGAGCAGACCCCAGTGGAACGTGCGTCCTTCCCTGGTCTCCTCTGTCAGGACGCAGCCGTTAACCGTGCCCCCACACCGGGATGCCCAACAGCCTCCCATGTCCGGGCCGGTAACGCTGCCTCGCTGCCCCACCCTGGGTACGTCTGTCGTCCGTATGACCCCGCTGGTGCAGTTCCTGGGAGCCTGGCTTCAGCTTCCGGGGCTGTCCCGCTGGGTCGCGCGGACCGTCAGGCTCGGCTACGCAATTCAGTTCGCGCAGGCTCCTCCCCACTACAGGGGAGTCCGCCAGACCATGATCGGGGCCAACGCCCCCGTGATGCGTGCGGAGATTGCCACCCTGCTGACGAAGGGTGCGATCGAGCCTGTCCCTCCGGCCGAAATGAAGTCGGGGTTCTACAGCCCCTACTTCATTGTACCCAAGAAAACCGGTGGGTTACGACCAATCCTGGACCTTCGCATCTTGAACCGATCCCTTCACCGTCTTCCGTTAAAGATGTTGACCGCGTAACGCCTTTTCGAATGCATTCGTCCTCACGATTGGTTTGCAGCGATCGACCTGAAGGACGCCTACTTCCATGTCTCCATCCTTTCTCGACACAGACCGTTCCTACGGTTTGCTTTCAAGGGGCGGGCATATCAGTACGCGGTCCTCCCATTCGGGCTATCTCTGTCCCCTCGCGTCTTTATGAAGATTGCCGAGGCAGCCCTTGCGCCCCTACGGCAGCACGGGGTTCGCATCCTGAACTACCTCGACGACTGGCTCATACTGGGCCACTCTCGAGAGCAGGTTTGTGGACAAAGAGATCGGGTGCTCCAACACCTAGCCCGTCTGGGCCTTCGGGTCAACTGGGAGAAGAGCAAACTCTGCCCAGCGCAGAGGATCTCTTTTCTCGGTATGGACATTGACTCGGTCGCCATGTGCGCGCAGCTTTCGAGCGAGCGCGCGCAGTCTCTGCTGACTTGCCTCCGTCAAATCGAGAGCAAGAGTGCGGTTCCACTGAAAGTATTTCAGAGGCTCCTGGGGCATATGGCATCTGCAGCCGCGGTGATGCCGCTCGGATTGCTTCATATGAGACCGCTTCAGCATTGGCTTCGCGATCGAGTCCCGAGATGGGCATGGCAGTCTTGCACGCTCCGGGTCCAAGTGACTCGGGCCTGCTTACAGACGCTCACCCCGTGGTCGAACCTCAGTTTTCTGCGGGCCGGTGTGCCCTTAGAACGAGTTTCCAGGCATGTTGTCGTATCGACGGTTGCCTCTGCCACGGGCTGGGGTGCCATGTGCAATGGACAAGCAGCCTTCTGCATGTCAATTGCCTCGAGTTGCTGGCAGTACTGTTTGCCCTCCACCGCTTCCGAGCGTTGCTGAAGGGTCAACATGTGCTTGTCCGGACAGACTACACGGCCGTAGTAGCGTACATCAACCACCAGGGCGGTCTATGCTCCCGCCGTATGTCTCAACTCGCCCGCCATCTCGATTTATGGAGTCAGAGGTCCCGCCTGAGGTCCCTTCGTGCTGTCCATATTCCGGGAGTCCTGAACCTCGCAGCTGACAAGCTCTCGCGGTTTCAGCCTCTCCCGGGAGAATGGAGACTCCATCCCCAGACGGTCCAGCTGATTTGGGAATCGCAGGTAGATATGTTTGCCTCCCACGACTCTTCCCACTGCTGCCTGTTCTATTCCCTGACCGAGGGCACGCTCGGCACGGATGCTCTGGCGCACAGCTGGCCGCGGGGCCTACGCAAAAATGCGTTCCCCCCTGTGAGCCTACTCGCACAGCTCTTGTGCAGATCAGGGAGGACAAGGAGCAGGTCCTTCTGGTCGCCCCGTACTGGCACGGCCGGACCTGGTTCCCCGAACTCATACTCCTTGCGACAGCCCCTCCCTGGCCTATTCCTCTGAGAGTCCTCACTCAGAGACGGGGCACCCTATGGCACCCGCGTCCCGATCTGTGGAACCTCCACGTGTGGCTCCTGGATGGGACGTGGCAGGTTGAGTGGCCTGCCACCTACGGTGGTCGCCACCATCACTTCCGCTAGGGCAGAGTCCACTCGGCATCCCTATGCGTTGAAGTGGAACCTCTTCGTCACCTGGTGCTCTTTTCGCCTAGAAGACCCCTGGAAATGCCTGATCGGGTCCGTGCTTTCGTTTCTCCAAGAGGGGTTGGAGCGAAGGCTGTCTCCCTCCACCCTCAAAGTTTTTGTGGCCGCAATATCTGCCCACCACGATCTTTTGGAGAACAAAAAGGTAAGTCAGCACGACCTGATCATCAGGTTCCTGAGGGGGGCGAGGAGTCTGAATCTTCCTCGCTCTCCTCTCGTACCCTCTTGGGACCTCTCAGTAGTTTAAGTGCTCTGTAGAGGCCTCCCTTTGTGCCTTTGCGGTTGGTTGATATTAAGTTCCTGTCGATGACGACGGCTCTGCTGACCGCATTGGCCTCCGTTAAGAGGGTCGGGGACCTGCTGGCATTTTCGGTTGACGAAGCGTGCCTGGAATTCAGGCCGGCTAACTCTCACGTGATCCTGAGACCCCGGCCTGGATATGTGCCCAAGGTTCCCACCACTCCGTGGTGACCTGGTGGTGAACCTGCAAGCGCTGCCCGTGGAGGGGGCAGACCCAGCCTTGGCACTGCTCTGTCCAGTACGCGCTCTCCACGCTTACGTAGACATGACGCGCAGTGAGCAGGTGTCTTTCCCTTGGCAAGTCCTTGCCACTCCTAGGGTTAAAAATCCACCTTCGGCTGGTACCCTAGAGTTTTCCATATGCAGCCCTAGCGGGTCATATGTGTACTCTTAAGTCCTCCCTACGGGTAGGCATCTTGGCATTTCCTCACTGGAATATGCATCCCAGTGTACCTTGGTATTCCTGTGATAAGTGGGAGTCCTTCGTCCGTACTAGTCTTACAACAGGGTACTGGAAGACAGCTGAGTGGCGGGATTATATTGGGACCCCCATTCGTTAGTCACTAACGTTACGTCGTAGTGACTGAACGAAAGGGAATGTCTTGGTTACGGATGTAACCCTCGTTCCCTGAGGAGGGAACGGAGACGTAGCGTCCCGTTGCCACATCAGCTGTGCTACCTGGTACGCAGGAGTTCAGTCTTGGCTCCTCAAGCAGGTAACATAATGCGATATTGCCACGTACTTCCTTTTATACTCACGCGGTGAGGCGGAGTTACATATGCAAATTCCGCATGCCCCATGGCATTGGCACGCCATTGGGCGTTTTCTTAAAGCTCGAAGATGATAGGCTTCTAAGCGAAACCCCCATTCGTTAGTCACTAACGTTAGAGGGTCTCTGTTCCCTCCTCAGGGAACGAGGGTTACATCCGTAACCGAGACGTTTTATGGTGGCGCCTGGGCGAATTTGCAGGAGGACACTGGGCTTGGTTTCTCTTGTTATGTGGAAGGGGAACCGGAGTTAGAGGATCCTGGTATTGGCTTGACAACGGAAGAGTATACTGCGGAACAATCTTTGTTGGAGGTAAAGTGCTGCTGGAGCTCATCAGGTTTAGACATGGTTCATAGGGGTGGGGTCAAAGGCCAGAAGAACTGTCGCTGTGATGGTGCAGTGACTGCTGCTTATTTATGCTCGTAATGATGATTGACAGGACTGAATGTTTAGACTCCTCCAAAACCTGAGGGCAGGTTCAAATGAGGGCAAGGAATCACATGACAAACCAAGAATTAAACTTGGACAATAAAAAGACATGAACAAAACCCAAAACCAACCATGACACACTCTTACCCAGTACAACCAGTGGAAGAAGTCACTGCCATCAGCAGTGGTGGAGGAAGTACTGAATCGCAGTACTTAAAGGGTTAGTTCACCCAAAAATGAAAATTCTGTCATTAATTACTTACCCTCATGTCGTTCGACACCCGGCAGACCTCCGTTCATCTTCGGAACAGAAATGAAGATATTTTAGTTGAAATCTGATGGCTCTGAAAGGCCTCCATTGGCACAATGGCACTTTACACTCTCAAGACCGTTAAAAGGTACTAAAGACGTCGTTACAAAGTCCATCTCACTACAGTAGTTCTAAAATAATTTTATAAATCGGCGAGAATAGTTTTTGTGCACAAAAAAACCCTAAATAACGACTTACATAGTGATGACAATTTCAAAACACGGCATCATGAAGCTTCGAAACGTTATGAATCAATGAGCCGAATGATGATTCGGATCGCGTGTCAAACCGCCAAACTGCTGAAATTTGGCGATTCAAACTGCTGATTCGACTCGCTGATTCATAACGCTTCGAAGCTTCATGATGCCGTGTTTTGAAATCGTCATCACTATGTAAGTCGTTATTTCGTTTTTTTTTGCGCACAAAAACTATTCTCGCCGATTTATAAAGTTATTTTAGAACTGCTGTAGTGAGATGGACTTTGTAACGACGTCTTTAGTACCTTTTAAGGGTCTTGAGTCTTGATTATCATGGTTTAAATCATACCTATGCGACCGTTATCAGTTTGTAGTAGTAAATGAAGATATGTCACACCGATCGCAAGTTCAGTATGGAGTACCACAAGGCTCAGTGCTAGGACCGCTACTCTTCACCCTGTACATGCTACCACTGGGAGATATCATTAGGAAGCATGGCGTTAGTTTTCATTGTTATGCTGATGATACTCAGCTCTATATTTCTTCACGCCCTAAAGAAACTTACCAATTCACAAGATTAACGGAATGCATAGCTGATATAAAACATTGGATGACTGGTAATTTCCTGCAACTCAATTCAGAAAAAACTGAATTTTTAATTATTGGACAAAAAAGCTCCACAAGTAGTAACCTAGAATACTGTCTAACACTTGATGGCTGTTCTGTCAAGTCCTCGTCGTCAGTGAGGAACCTGGGTGTGCTCTTTGATACCAATCTTTCGTTTGAAAGCCACGTTTCTAGCATCTGTAAAACTGCTTTCTACCATCTTAAAAATATATCTAAATTACGGCACATGCTCTCAATGCAAAATGCTGAACAGTTAGTTCATGCGTTCATGACCTCAAGGTTAGATTATTGTAATGCTCTACTGGGTGGTTGCCCTGCTCGCTTAATAAATAAACTCCAGCTGGTCCAAAACGCAGCAGCTCGAGTTCTTACTAGAACCAGGAAGTATGACCATATTAGCCCAGTTCTGTCAACACTGCACTGGCTGCCTATAAAACATCGCATACATTTTAAAATCTTACTTATTACTTACAAAGCACTAAATGGTTTAGCTCCCCAATACTTGAGCGAGCTCTTAACATATTATACTCCATCACGTCTACTGCGGTCTCAAAATTCTGGCCAGTTGATCATACCGAGAATATCCAAATCAACTGCAGGCGGTCGATCGTTTTCCTATTTAGCACCTAAACTCTGGAACAGTCTTCCTAACATTGTTCGGGAAGCAGACACACTCTGTCAGTTTAAATCTAGACTAAAAACACATCTCTTTACTGTGGCATACACATAAAACACTTTTTCAATGAAATGATTGTTAGGCTGCATTAACTAGGTCAGCCGGAACCGGGAACACTTCCCATAACACCTGATGTACTCGCTACATCATCAGAAGAATGGCATCTACGCTAATTATAGTCTCTCTGTTTTATCCCGAGGTTTACTGCAGTCAGCCGGATCCGGGCCGTATCCAGTTCAGATGGTGGACCTGCGCCCAGAGAAGACCAACACAGGACCCCGAAGTGTCTGGGAGACCGTGATTAGACTCCCCCTGAAACTGCCTCATCGACACGGCATCTCAATAAACCCGTCTCCAGCGTGTTGCCTCCGATCATTCGAATATTGCACTTTAATAATTATTTAATCAACATCATCCTCAATAAACCCGTCTCCAGCATGTTGCCCCCGGTCCCTCGAATATTCTGATCTATTATGACCTCCGAGTTGTAAAACTGCCAGAATAATAATAATAATAATAATAATACGCTGTTTGTTAATTGGCCAGAGGAGAACTGGCACCCCGACTGAGCCTGGTTTCTCCCAAGGTTTATTTTTCTCCATTAGGTCACCTAATGGGGTTTTGGTTTCCTTGCCACTGTTGCCTCTGGCTTGGCGTGCTCAGTTGGGGACACTAAATTTTTCAACTAAACATCGAAATACATCTAAATAATAAACTAAATTAACCATTTAAACTAAATTACTGATCAAATTATTGATCTAAAGCCCACACTGTCACTGTATGATACTTGAAATTTTTCCAGAATGGCTATACAGCTGAATAAAATTATGCTGCATTATTTTCCTGTTTAACACTGTAAAGCTGCTTTGAAACAATCTACATTGTTAAAAGCGCTATATAAATAAAGTTGACTGACTGACTGACTGATTGAGAGTGTAAAGTGCCATTGTGCCAATGGAGGCCTTTCAGAGCCATCAGATTTCGTAATTAATTACAGAATTTTCATTTTTGGGTGAACTAACCCTTTCAGTAAAAGTACAAATACCCATAGATAAATTTTCTTTTAGTAAAAGTAGAAGTACCACAATGACAACCCTACTTAAGTAAAAAGTACCTGATTTTAAATGTACTTTAAGTATTAAAAGTAAAAGTACTTGCATAATAATTTATTCTCTTAATGTCTATAATAAAAAAATAAAAACAGTATGGGCTGTGGCATTTTAATTAAGTTAGTTTTGGGTTAATGTAATTGTGCTTACCATCTGTGGCCCGGTTTACATTCTGACTTACAATTCTGGTTTTCTATCTTTGATCTGCAGAGTTAAATATCATTATTCTGAAGCAATATTCTCACCAGTGATCAATTAGCTTTGACGTATTTAAATGTTATGAGATATATGTTTTAAATATTTTGAATACAAATCAGAAATGTTGGAAAGAATGTTTAAACATGAAACTAAACTGCCAGTAGGTGGCGGCAGGTCTTAATGAGTGAATCATTGAGTCGATTCGTTCAAATGACTGATTCGTTCAGGAATGAGGCAGAGGCTGCGTTCGAAACCGCATACTTCCCTACTATATAGTATGTAAAAAGCAGTAGGCGAGAGAATAGTATGTCCGAATCCATAGTATTCATAAAAGAGTAGGCGAGAACTACCAGGGTTTTGGAGTATTTCTCGCGAGATTCGGACGTGCGTATACTGATGTTGCGTTCGAATATGCCTACTTACCTACTATATAGTAGGCGAAAACAGTACGTGAAAGGAGAAGTATGTTCGAAACCTCAGTAATCATAAAAGAGTAGGCGAGAAGTTCCCGGATGGCTTACTGATTCCGCCCAGATTGTGAAGTACCCATCGTCGGATACTTTTCTATCCCTGCCTTCCCATGAGGCCACAGGAAAGGATACGTCAGGCGGAGAAAAGCCAATCAAATGTGAGTATTACAAACCAAAATCACCGTTCCTTGTGTTAAAATCGCATTTGTTGGACTACTGTAGTGTAACGTTAAACTGTTGAATTGTTAAAAGTGTAAAGACGACAGACAGTATAGTGTAGTTGTGATTGGGCTGTAAAAACACGTTTTATTATGTATGAGCTCCAGTAACACACACACACACACACGTCTCCAAAGTGGATTTACATAAACGATATACTTAAAGATAAAGATGCTTACTAAATGTTTATTTAACATCTGACAGGAACATTTTCGATAAGTATTGCAGATGACATCACAGCATGAAATAGACATCTGATCAGAGTGATGTGTGTGTGCTATAATGTAGAGTTCACTGTGGTCAACACTGCTTAGGCTACTGTACATGAACGTCAGTAATGTTAATAGATCTACATAAAGTAACTAAACATAAGTTATCTTTTTTTATTTGTCCATTAGTACTGTTGATGAATTGAGGAACATTAACACATCAGCAACTACCTCAACATTTAAGGCTATTGAGCACATAAACTTTTATGCTTTTATCAAGGTGTTGTTTAAGATACAGGTAACATGAAAGTTGTCTGATGTTACAGGGGCAGAAGAGCACATGTGTGTTTATCTGGTGGAGACGGTGATGAAGGAAGCCTGTCATCAAAGGCTTTGAGTATACTACAGAAATGAATAAAACATACATTTAAATCTTAAGTTGTATTTTATTTTAATTTCAAACAGAGTTATTTCAGCACTTTTCTGATTCTTGATGTCTGTGCATTTGCTGCAGAGCTTCTGTGGTTGAGCCTTGCTCAAGGACACACTGGTGGAGACGGCTGCGGAGATCCAAGCAGAAACCTTCTGCTTATCAGTTCAGTGTTTAGCCCACTACACCACAAAAGTCATAAAGCTACAATACAAGTAGCATGTAATTGTAAAAAATATTAAATCAAATATGGCAAGAAATGGGATGCTGACAACATGAATTGTAAAACGTTTTAAGTAGTCATGCTGATGGAGAGCAGGCACACGGATGTTTGGAGTAGACATCAGCAGTCAGATTGTCCTGCACATGTTCTCCACTCTTGCTTCAAGGTTGTGGGGTTCAGAAGGGACATGATGGACGGCTAGGACAGGCGAAGGTGTTCACGGTGCTCAACTGCTTCATCAAGCTGTGTTGAGATGGCAGCAGATGTGGGGTTCACCGTCTGTAAATGTGTGATGGTTTGTTAGAACAATACGTTTGAATAAAGCTTTGTTTCATGGTGACTTATTCATTTGTGATGTTTACTTTTATTCATTCTTTTACTCATTAATTCATGTTTCCTATTGTTGTCAGTAAATAAAATATTTTATTAACTCATGCATTTATTCATTGCTTGACTGAAAATTGGTATTCACATCGGCTGCATTTGTTCTAGTGTATTTTCATGCATCGCTATGTCATATGACAACAAGTTGCATTTTGCTTGTTTTACTAAAACAATATAATTTTCAGTAAAAAAAAAAGTAATATAATTAAGTATTGGTCAGCATTTGTTATTATTATTATTGTAAGTGTTTTAGTGGGCTAGCAATGCAATTCATTCTGAGGTAATCTTAATTTTGAATAGTGATAACTTACATTTTAAGAGTATAAAATCAACAGTTTTCTCCCAAGGTGAGATCTTCGAGCAGCTGAAAGACGTCCTCGTTGCAGACTCTGAGGGAAACTGCACAGGTCGGGCTGTGGAGTTATTGATGCTTTGAGCTGTTACTGTAATGATCCAATCTCTAGGATGCCGTTCCACTCCTAGCCTGCAGGGGGTGCCCTCCTTAAGCGTCCATGTTATGCTCCCTCCAGGTCTCCAGATGGCACTTTAACCCCATGCTCAGTGCTCTCCACTCCTGCAGATGGTGCCAGTGTGTTTAATGGTTACTCAGAACTCTCCTCATTAGCCCTGATTCCCTTCACCTGTGTCTTGCCCTTTATAAGTGTGCTTGTTCCTTGCCATTATGTTCAGTCTTGAACCTATGTTCTCCTGTCTCCAGATCTCAAGATAAGTTTTGTGCCTTTATTGTACATTTTTTGACCCTTGTGTCTATTTTTGTTTCTCTGTTTTATGGAAGCTCTGCTCTCCTAGTTCATTTGTACTTTGTGCTTTGGTTTCTCAAGTAAAGACTATTTTTATTTTTTGGAAGACTCAAGTCTCTTGACTCTTTACTCTTCTGCTCTTGGGTTCCATTGTCTGGGAGTTAGCTCAGTGGAGAACACACCACACTTAGAACACCAGAGACCCGGGTTCAAGTCCAGCCAAGGGCGACATCCTTACAGCAAGACTGAACCATGGAAGGGAGCCCAGCAGAAGGACCTTCACCACCCTCTAATGTGGACCGTATTTTGGCAGCCCTCTCAGATCAAGCAACAACCATACAGCGACATGACCAGGCGCTGTCAGAGATTCTCCAGATTTTGAGTCTCCAGTCTCAAGCCGCTTCATCCCAAGAACTTCAGTCACCCCCTGGTCCTCCAGACAGATCCATGTTCCCACTCCCATCAGAGCCCAAGTTACCAGCACCAGAGAGGTTCGATGGCAGTCCCGAGAGATGCAGAGGGTTTATTACCCAGTGTACCCTGGCCTTCCAGCTTCAACCCAGCAGCTTTCCTACAGAGAATAGTAAGGTGGCCTACATTATTACACTCCTAACGGGTAAAGCTTTGGACTGGGCCTCTGCTTTGTGGGACCAGAGTTCTCCAGTAACAACTAACTGCCATACATTCATTTCTGAGATGAAAAGAGTTTTTCACCATCCAGCCAGCAGGGGGGATGTTGATCACCGCCTGCTACACCTCTCTCAAGGTACTCGAAGTGCAGCAGAGTTCGCTATAGAGTTTCGCACTCTTGCCACAGAGAGTGGGTGGGATCAACGGGCCTTGAGGGCTACCTTTCACCATGCTTTGTCTCCTGATATCAAGGATGAGTTAGCCTTCCGAGACACTGCGCCTGACCTAGAGTCCCTCATTGACGTGGCTATCCGGGTAGATCATCGGCTCAGGGAACGCCAGCAGGAGCGACAACAGGAGACTAGATTTTTCGAGTCAGCCAGCGCTGTTAAGCTGCCTTCATCTCCTAGTGCCCCCGAGGAGCCCATGCAGCTGGGCGGAACCAGAATTTCCCAAACCGAGCGCAACCGACGGATAAGGGAGAAATGCTGTCTCTACTGTGGCAAGCCAGGTCACTTTCGCTTTGCCTGTCCTGAGTTGTCGGGAAAAGCCAACTCTCGCCCAGGAGGAGGGGGGCCAGGGCGAGAATAGAAACATTCCCCTGCTCAGCAACCTCAGGTCTGACAATCCAAGCTACTGTCACCCATGGTAACCAACATCACCAAGTATGTGCCTTTGTTGACTCTGGGGCTGCTGGGAGTTTTATGGACTATGAGATGGCTAAGAGATTCACTATCCAGCCAGCGACTCTCCAGAAACCCCTTAACATCACAGCAGTGGATGGCAGTCCTCTGGGTTCAGGAGAAGTTAATCAATGTACTCCACCTCTCCAGCTACAGGTGGGCCAACATCAGGAATGGATACAGTTCTTCCTGATTCATTCTCCTAAACTTCCTCTAATCCTCGGCTTCCCTTGGCTGACTTTACACAACCCACACATTGACTGGTCCCAAGGGGTCGTTAGGACCTGGGGATCTGACTGCCAAATTTTAGATAATGCCTTCTGCCATTCTTCCAAGTTATTAGAGACATTTTCAGAACCCTCACTAGACATCTCCAGGGGGAGATCTGCATTTATTTCTGAGACACAATCCACAGAAGTCATGGCCGTTCCTGAAATGAAGCCAACTGCTACCAAGTCTCTTGCTCATTATCCTGAGTTATCCCGAGTCCCCCAGGAGTATGCAGACCTCAAGGAAGTCTTCAGTAAGTCCCAAGCTGCTACACTACCACCTCATAGAGCTTATGACTGCACTATTGAATTAGTTCCTGGTACTTGCCCACCACGTGGAAGGCTCTATTCCCTCTCTGGCCCTGAGAGATTAGCCATGGACCAATATCTCAAAGAAGCCTTGGACAGTGGATTCATCCGTCCATCCACCTCACCTGCAGGGGCCGGCTTTTTTTTTGTTGAAAAGAAGGACGGGGGTCTCCGACCCTGCATAGACTATCGGGGTTTAAACCATATAACCATCAAGAACCGATACCCTCTCCCTCTTATGTCCACAGCTTTTGAAATTCTGCAAGGGGCTACCATCTTTACGAAACTTGACCTTCGTAATGCATACCATCTAGTTAGAATCCGTGAGGGGGATGAGTGGAAGACGGCATTCAACACCCCGACAGGCCACTACGAATACCAGGTAATGCCGTTTGGCCTGGTCAATGCACCAGCTGTCTTCCAAGCCTTTATTAATGATGTTCTCAGAGAAATGCTGAATATATTTGTTTTTGTCTATCTGGATGATATTTTGATTTTCTCCCGAAATTACGAAGAGCATGTTCAGCAGGTCAAACAGGTCCTGGCCCAGCTACTGAAACATAAGCTTTATGTAAAGTTGGAAAAGAGTGAATTTCATGTTCCAGAAGTTTCCTTCCTCGGCTTCACAGTATCAAAAGGCAGCCTTCAGATGGATCCAGGCAAGATTCAAGCAGTTTTGGATTGGCCACAACCAACTTCAGTGAAGCAGGTACAGCGCTTTCTGGGCTTTTCCAATTTTTATAGAAGATTCATTAGAAACTTCAGTTCTGTTGCCGAGCCTCTTTCCGCATTGACCAGGAATTCAACTAGGCCATTTATGTGGACCAGCAGAGCAGATCATGCCTTCAACAGACTAAAACAGCTCTTTACATCTGCCCCAATCTTAACCCTCCCTGATCCAGAGCTACCTTTTGTGTTGGAGGTGGACGCCTCTGACGTAGGAGTAGGTGCTGTCTTGTCACAGAGAAGTAAGTGCGATAACAAGCTTCACCCGTGCGCTTTCTTCTCTCGTCAGCTTACCTCAACACAGAGGAATTATGATATTGGGAACCGGGAGCTGCTGGCTGTCAAGATGGCTTTAGAGGAGTGGAGGCACTGGCTGGAGGGGGCCAAACAGCCATTCCTCATCTGGACGGACCATAAAAATCTCACTTACATCCAGCAGGCAAAGAGATTGAATGCCCGACAAGCCCGATGGGCCCTCTTTTTTAATCGGTTTAACTTTACTCTCTCCTATCGCCCAGGTTCTAAGAATCTCAAGCCAGACGCACTCTCAAGGCAGTTTGAACCACCAGAAGTGGAGTGTTGTCCAGAACCCATTCTCCCCACTTCCAGAGTGGTAGCTCCCATTCAATGGGATATTGAAACGGCAGTCAAGAGGGCTCAACGGCAGCAGCCAGGTCCAGGTAATGGCCCTCCAGGGTGTCTCTTTGTTCCTAACCTTCTACGTTCTAAGGTTTTGCAGTGGGCTCATGCTTCCCTCCCTTCTGGACACCCTGGGATCACAAAGACATGCAAGCACATCCAGAGGAAGTTCTGGTGGCCTAGATTGCAGAGGGACGTCCGGGCTTTTGTTGCCGCTTGCTCCATCTGTGCTCAGAACAAGGAGCCAAGGACCCACCCTCATGGCCTGCTGCGCCCTCTGCCCATTCCAAGACGCCCATGGTCCCACATTTCCTTGGACTTCATTACAGGCTTGCCACAGTCTCAAGGAAACACGGTAATCCTTGTAGTGGTAGACAGATTTTCTAAGACTTGTCACCTCCTACCTTTGTCCAAGCTCCCCACAGCTAGCCAAACTGCGGAACTATTGATGAAGCATGTGTTCAGAATCCACGGCTTTCCCCAGGATATGGTTTCTGATCGGGGACCGCAGTTTACTTCCCGGTTCTGGAAGGCGTTTGGCCGACTCATCGGATCTTCCATCAGCCTGTCCTCTGGCTTCCACCCCCAGTCAAATGGCCAAACTGAGAGGGTAAATCAAGAAATTGAAAAGACACTGAGGTGCCTGGTTGCAGACAACCAATCCACATGGAGCTCCCATTTAATATGGGCTGAATTTGCACATAATACCCTTTACCATTCCTCACTAGGTATGTCCCCTTTTGAGTGTCAGTATGGTTTCCCTCCCCCTCTATTTCCCGGACAGGAGCCAGAGGATGATGTTCCAGCTGCCACACAGCTTTTCCGCCGGTGCCGGCGTTCCTGGCAAAGAGCACGCGTTGCCTTATTGAGGGCTGCCCGACAACAGCGGAGGCAGGCAAACCGACACCGAAGGGTAGGACCCTCGCTTCGCCTGGGACAAAGGGTATGGCTCTCAACCAGAGACCTTCCATTGCGGGTGGAGTCCCGCAAGCTAGCCCCACGATACATTGGCCCTTTCAAAATCCTTAAGAAGATTAACCCAGTTTCCTATCGACTTCTTCTGCCCAGGTCCATGAAGATTCATCCCACTTTTCATGTTTCCCGTTTAAAACCCGTTGTTTGTTCTACTCTGTCTCCAGCTAAGAAACCCGCCCCAGCACCTCGCATCATTGATGGCCAGCCAGCTTACACGGTCCGCAGGCTGATGGATTCTCGCATGGTTCGTGGGAAAGTTCAATATCTGGTGGATTGGGAGGGCTTTGGCCCAGAGGAGCGGTCCTGGATTCCTGCTCGAGATATTTTAGACCCGACTCTCATCTCAGAGTTTCGCCAAGCCAAAGGGAAACGTTAGAAGAACGTCAGGTGCCGTTCCTAGGGAAGGGGCTCCTGTAATGATCCAATCTCTAGGATGCCGTTCCACTCCTAGCCTGCAGGGGGTGCCCTCCTTAAGCGTCCATGTTATGCTCCCTCCAGGTCTCCAGATGGCACTTTAACCCCATGCTCAGTGCTCTCCACTCCTGCAGATGGTGCCAGTGTGTTTAATGGTTACTCAGAACTCTCCTCATTAGCCCTGATTCCCTTCACCTGTGTCTTGCCCTTTATAAGTGTGCTTGTTCCTTGCCATTATGTTCAGTCTTGAACCTATGTTCTCCTGTCTCCAGATCTCAAGATAAGTTTTGTGCCTTTATTGTACATTTTTTGACCCTTGTGTCTATTTTTGTTTCTCTGTTTTATGGAAGCTCTGCTCTCCTAGTTCATTTGTACTTTGTGCTTTGGTTTCTCAAGTAAAGACTATTTTTATTTTTTGGAAGACTCAAGTCTCTTGACTCTTTACTCTTCTGCTCTTGGGTTCCATTGTCTGGGAGTTAGCTCAGTGGAGAACACACCACACTTAGAACACCAGAGACCCGGGTTCAAGTCCAGCCAAGGGCGACATCCTTACAGTTACTGCACCTGTCACTCATAGGCCTATCTTTTATTTTATAATTACATGGTTGTATCTTTAACAATCCAAATAATAAAACAAATATCATGGGTTTGCATACATTATATACAAAGAAAAAACAATAACAAGGTTAGATATCTTTGAATAAGGGATTGAGGGATAAAACAGGAGTTAAATTTAAAAAGGAAAATATAAAGGAGATTTAGGCCAATTTTGCTTGTGGATGACATGTTTTGCATATAAAATAAAGAAATTAACAACATATTTAAGAGATCACGATTGTGGGTTTTGGTAAGGATAAAATTGGGTCAGATTAGTAGGGTTAATATCACAAAATAAATGGGCAGCTGTTTCTTCAACAAGCCCACACAATTAGCAAGTTTAATCAATATTAAGATATTTATAGATCGATGAATTAAACCTGTCACTCGTCTTTCAAGTTGTTGCGCTTGAGATAACGTTGTAGGTCACATGATAACGTCAACATGGCGCATAAAGTGCGGATCGCATTCATACTTAACGAGATCAGGCAATATAGTACCTACTCTTTTAGAGCTCGTTAAGTAAGTACTTATTGAAAATGAGTACCTACTCAATGAGTATGCGGTTTCGAACGCAGCCAGAGGCAGTCGTTTATGAACAGGTCATTAAATCTTTGATTCAACCGATTCATTCAAACGCTGAATCATTCAGTAACACACTTCCGCTGTGATCTTTGTTTGGAACTATTTTCACTGCTGAAATAGAACAAAAACAGTAAGTATATTGCATCTAAAATGTAAGTGACTTTTTGTTAATTCATTGTTTATGGAACTGTCAGTGTCATATGAAATCAGTGACACATTTTCAGTGATGATGGTATTCAGGAAAACAACACTCTTGGCCGTGTGGTGTTTTTAACTGTATTATATGTTATAAATATAAAAACTTCACATTTTGAATCAATCTGTGTGAGCAGCGCTGATTTGTTTCCATTTCTCCTCGTGAGGATGCGCGAGCCTCAATAGCGCAACCTTGTTACCGTCAGTACATTACAAGAGGACAAGCGTTAATGTCGAGCCCTGAAACTGATTCGAAAATGGAACGAAAATGTGACGGAACGTTGTATAAAAGTAGTAGAGTAGAAAGTATAATAATTGCTGCAAAATGTAACGAAGTAAAAGTAAAAAGTATGCACTATTGATTCTACTTAAGTAAAGTACAGATACGTGAAAAATGTACTTAAGTAAAGTATTTGTACTTCGTTACATTCCACCACTGGCCATCAGACTGTTCACTCAACCACGTAGAAAGTAAATATCACTTATATCACCTATAGAAGGTGTGTGTGTGTGGGTGGGGGCGTTTATGTTAATGTATAGTGTGCTTTGTATTTCTCAGTTTCATTAAAGTCTTCCTAGATATCGGTTATTCCACATCACACATCTCTTTAGATTTATTTTTTTTAATCTTTTTTTATTTTTATTTTGACAATTAGCATACAGTTTGGATTGGCGATATGGTTCTGTTTTTGGCAAGAACTCCCTGCGCATCCATGCAGCCTAGCATGGATAAGAGCAGGAAGTGCAGCAATAACCCCCCTTAGGGTAAACAGAACAGAACCAACATAATGTATTGCAGATATCATTAATGTCACTATTTAACGTACAAAATAATTTGGGAATTTAGTCTGATTTAAGGGGAATCAGAATGCCAAATCCTGACTTGACAAGAGGAGGAGCTGGGGATGGAGAAGGGTAATTAGCTCCAGAGGAACGTGATAGCTTCTGATAACACTTAGCTTATATACCCTGGTGAAAAAAAGTATACTTTATTGTATTTCAAGTATATTCTCTTTTTCAATAGTATATTGTAAAATATACTAACAAAAATTGTACCATCTTTAAATATATAAAAAGTATATTAGTATCATATTTTCACAATCTAACTTTTAAGGCACTTTAAAATAATTGTATTTTAGTATATTTTAGAAAAATATACTTAAAATGAAAGTTCTGTGTACATTTGAAAAGTGTATTTATTTGAACATTACTTTAAATTTATTTTTAGTATATTTTAAACTGCTCAAATTTGTCATTCTATCAATGCACTGAAAGCACATTTTAAAAATACATATTAAATATCCTTAATTTGTAGTATATTTAAAGTTAAATTTGAGTAATGTTTAAGGTTATTTATTCATGATTAAGTGTTCAAATTAAGCATGAATAAATAAGTGTTAAAATATGACTAATGCATTAAAAGCCCATTTTTAAATATATGCAGTGACAAGCCCTATTGTAGTTGTGCTTTAAGTGTAAAATATGTTTAATGAGTTTACACTGGCAGAGAAGAATCATGTTACAATCGTACACACAGCTCTATATTAAACCAACAGCACACTAAAATACAACGAAGAAAATGAGTTGAGTAGTATCGGAATTCAAATGTCTCTTCAACTTGGTCTGTGACCAATCAGATTGTGTTGTTCACCGCCTGCAGCCAATCAGAGGCAGAGCTGCTGTTTGTTCTCGTCTGTTTGACGCTCCCTTCCTCGTCACTCACTCACGGGAGGTTTGCAGCCTGACCTTGATGGCGACGATAAACTGGCTCGGGATAAAATGGCCTAACGTTACGCAATGCCGAAAAGAACTGGAGAAAAAGTCCTGCTGTTTGGAGGTAAGTAATAAGTAAGACTAATGTATAGCTGAATAAAAGTTGTATGAACGCTGTTTGACCTTATGTCTTGTATATTCTGTTTACAGATGCTGTTTCTTAACGAGTATTTGCTGTTAACTGCCTCTGATGTGCAAGCGGCCATCAGACGCAAGTGTAAAATTGAGCAGCTCATCAGAAAAGTGAATATAATGTGTCATTTATATTTGTGTATGGAGGGTCAGTGGAATCGGTCCAATAATATGTATATATTTTTTTTATCTTCCAGTGTTCTTTTAATGGAAAACATAGTAAGATCATTTTGTTTAGTTTTGCTGAAACCATGTGAAGTTTTTGGGCTTGTTAATGGATTGTCTCTTCACAGCTTTGGTAGCACATTTAAACTACTGTATAGTATGACATTATGTAATTCAAAGTATATTGTACAATGTATAGCTAAGTAATAATACATTATATTGTTTTAACTACAAAGTGTATATTTTTTGTATTTAGGGAAGGTAAAGTAAATAAATAAACCTGAAAAAATAAAATATTTAAATATTCATAGTATATTGCTTGTGTTCTGAAGACACTGGTAATTAATTTGTAATGTACTTAAAACACAAATAAATATACTTATAATAAAACTAAAGTACACTTAACACAAATAAAGTATACTTATAACACAAATAAATATACTTATAATAAAAATAAAGTATATTTATAACACAAATAAAGTATACTTTTAACACAAAGTATACTTATAATATAAATAAAGCACATTTAATATCACTAATCAAGCATGTAATTAGTCCCTATACTTAAAGCATACTAAGTATACTTGAAGTTGTTCCAATTTAGCACATAAAAGTACACTTAATACACTTCAAATTATGCTTTAATACAACTTATTTACAACTAAAATATACTTAGTACAAAATGAGTTGTTTCAAAATAGCACACTTCAAGTTAACTAATCATTAACACACTTCAAGTATACTGATAATTAGTCTTGCTGCAAGTATACTTAGCATACTTTTTTTTCCCTAGGGTAGGTATGATGACGTAGATAAGCTGACAGTCAGCTGATACGAGCTTGACTAAGATGACCTGCCAGAACTAACGCTATGCTTGATTTACATTACACTTTTACAGCATGTTAGAGCAAATCAACTGTTGACCTATGAGAATGGATTGTGTGAAGGCACGTATCTGGGATTCTGTTTCATTTTTCTAAAGTTATAACAGACATTCACACATATACACACACATATTATGTTTTCATGATTTATGGGAACTTCTCATAGACATAATTATTTTTATACTGTACAAACTGTATATTCAGTCCCCTAAACCTACCCATCACAGAAAACTGCTTTTTTTTTTTCATTTTCAAAAATGTTATATTTTTGAATAATTTAGTATGATTTAGTAAGTTTTCCTCATGGAGACTAAAAAATGTCCTCATAATGTAGGGTTTACCTGGACCACACACACACACACAACATTGTAAAAAATAAAATTTCTCACCTGAGAAAAATAGCAAATGAAACAGCCTCTCCATTGTTTGTTGATTTATAGTATGTATGGAACCTGGAACTGTAGAAAGAACTAGAATAATGACAAAGACAATTAAATAAACAAGAGGATGAGGTTGAAAGTATAATACAGACAAAATCCTGATCAGACCCCAGCAGTTACCTGCCACAACAGAATGATGAATGATCCCTACACACGTTTTCAAACATTACCTTTCATGCAAATCCTCTTTTCTCAGATGCAAAATATACATTGAGATTAATTTCCATTTGGCCTTTGCTTACTCTTCATTAAAATATGTAAATAGTCAGTGCTTAGTAAGAACACACGCTGTAGTTCCCCATCAGTCTTTCGAAACCCACAACTTAACTCAGCTCAAATACAGGCTCTTGAAATGTACTTTAATGGGTTATGGAAACCAAATACAATTCTGAGAACAGAAGACGTTTTGAGAACATCCGTGTGTTGTATGTTACAGAAGAGTGTTAAATGTTTTAAGTTCTGTTAGAGAACACCACATTTTTAACACAATTTTTAAGGGACAACAGTGGTGGTCATGGCCATGCTGTATTGATATAATAACTCCTTTTGTGTTACACAGGGGAAACAATGTCATACAAGTTTCAAACAAGGATAATCCATTAAAGTGTTAGTTCACCCAAAAAAATGAAAATTAGCCCATGATTTACTCACCCTCAAGCCATCCTAGGTGTATATGACATTCTTCTTTCAGACGAACACAATCAGAGTTATATAAAAAATGTCCTGGCTCTTCCAAGCTTTATAATTGCAGTGGTCATTTTTAAAGTCCATATGAGTGCATCTGTCCGTCATAAAACTGCTCCACACGGCTCGGGGGTTAAGGGGGTGTTAATAAAGGCCTTCTGAAGCGAATCGATGTGTTTGTGTAAGAAAAATATCCATATTTAAAACTTTATTAAGTAAATTATTTAGTTTCTGGCCAATTGAATACTTCCGTATTCAACTTACGGAAAAAGTTTAGCGCCTCTCGCAGTTCAAAATGTTTATGCTTCGTCTGACGACATTGCACACCAGTTTTAAAGTTTTAAATATGGATATTTTTCTTACACAAACACATCGATTCGCTTCAGAAGGCCTTTATTAACATCCCCCTGACCCCCGAGCCGTGTGGAGCAGTTTTATGACGGACAGGTGCACTTTTATGGACTTCAAAAATGACCCAACAGTCACTGCCATTATACAGCTTGGAAGATCCAGGACATTTTTAATATAACTCTGATTTTATTAGTCTGAAAGAAGAATGTCATATAGGATGACTTTAGGGTAAATCATGGGATAATTTACATTTTTGGGTGAACTAACCCTTTAAGGTGGGGAACTAGGCCCATTAGACCTAAAAGAGTCATACCTTCCAAAGACTATGTGATGTGCATCATAGTATTACAACTCACCCTGATATTTTTGCTTCGAACAATGTGAAAATCATCCTGCCAACTCATTCACATAACACAATATATTGATTTAAAATTGGTAAGACGTGTTTTGTCATTCAAAGGCTGTATGCAGGGAGGCTTGAATCATCATGATATGTTTCACACCTGGGAAGACAAAGACACTCCTCCAATGGCCCTATGAGCTGAATGGGACTAGAAGAAAGAATGTGAGAGATTAACCCTCTGGGCCCTAAAGGTGTTTTGTCATGCCCAGACATTTGTGCTTATTTCTGTTCTTATATTAATGGCTAAAATCTGCCGTATTCAGCACAAACTTTGCTACAATAATATGCAAGCAAGATGGATGTGCATGTTTGCATTTTTTATAAAAGTAGATTTTTTTATGAAGATTATGCATAGTTAGTAACTTTTCTCCTTTTTCTCTCACTGAAATAAGACCATAAAACACACACTGAATATTTGTTCACAAGACTTTTGTGAACTGGATCTTGTAGCCTAGGTTTTGTGAAAATCAGCCAGCTCACAATTTATTGCTTCGCTTCAGAAGGTCTTAATTAACCCCCAGAGCTGTGTGGATTACTTTTATAATGGATGGATGCACTATTTTGGGCTGCCATTTACTGCCATTATAATGCTTGGATTTTCCAGGACTTTATATCTTCCAGGATTTTTATATAACTCCGATTGATTTCTGTATGACCATAAAGTATTTGAAGTGGATTTTGCTGTGGAAAAAATCCACCAAAATGGAGCAGAAGTGGCAGTGTGCTGATTCTTGTTTTATTTTTTTTGTGAGCAATTGCTATTTCCATACACGTACAGCTATTTGAATGAACAAACAAAAAAACAAAGTCCAAATGAAAATCACTGTTTTTGCATCTGAAAGGTTTTGCATGAAAGGTAGTGTATAAAATTATGTGCAGGGATTATTCATTTTGTCTGTTATTGCAGGTGACTGCTGGAATGTGTTCTTATGGCGATTCAGGAGAATTTAGTCTTTATTTAGCTTTTGTGTGTGTGTATATACACACACACTAAAATACATAAAATTATATATATATATATATAGGTATGGTCCTTGAAGAGAAAATAGCGAGAGAGAGTTTTTTTTTTTTTTCGAAAAAACTTTATTACAAATATTAACACATTGTTTACACAATCAAGTCAAACAAATATTAACACATTATTTACACAATCAAGTCAAAAACATTCTTCAAGAAAATTAAATAAAAAACTAAAAATTAAATAAAAAATAATAAAAAATAAACAGAAAAAAAAGTTATTTTCAATAACCTCACACAAAGCCCCACCATAACACCAAATCAAGTTAAAAGAAAGATCATCATCCATGGCTTTAAAATAACAAAAATCCATAAAGATTCTGGATTTGACCGAATTGAAAAAAAATGCCAATAAATTATAACTCATGTTCCGTTCAATTGTTTTTCCTAGTACCATAGACAGCAATTTTAGCTTGACCTAATAAAAAGTTAAAAAGTTGACATTTAAACTGTTTTCTCTGAGCATATTTAAACCCACAAATAAAAGTCTTAATAGAAAAAGTCTCACCAAAACACAAAAATGAACTCTGAAAAGTCATTATTCTCACCTTAATGTCCAGCAGGCCCTGTCCCCCTTCTTGTATAGGAAGATACAGTGCACCAGATCTTTGAAAGTGTCTTTGAATCTCTTAAATTAGACCTGCTTAAAATTTACGCCACATAGTTGATGCCACCAAATTTTTGCCCACCAAAACTCTTCCCCTGTTGGACAACTGGGGTAGCAACTAGGGCTGGGCGATATGGCCCAAAAAAATTATCATGATATAATTTTCCATATCAGTTGATATCGATGAATAGCACGATAATTGTCAAATCTTTATATCTTTAAAGTTTAAAGGCATATTTTTGCTCCTGAGTGATAGATGTAGAAAACAGACAGTTAATTGTGGTTTTAAACTATCCTTTATTGTCAAAACATGACAAACAGTTCCCAAACAGGTGAACAATTTATCAAAACTGAGGTAGATTTATTTATTACTAATAAAATCAATATTAATAGAGTAGAATATAATTAATAGAATATGTAAAATAAATATCTATAGTAAAATCTAGAACTGTAATGATATAACATTTGGCTCTGCTGACAGCCAATGCAAAGTTAAAGCGCTTTAAAGATAATGTTTGTCAATAAACAAAAATAGAATAAAAAAAAACATCTTTCTGGTCAGCATGCCAAACCTTATAAATAATGACAATATAAATGACATATATGAGAATATAAATAAAATAAATAATAAAAGAAAAATCTTAACTGTGGTCAGCATTTTTTTACTCTACACTCTATATCAGTGGTTCCCAACCTTTTTTACTCGAAGGCCGCCCTCCTCTCCGAATAAATACTGCAAGGTCCACCGACCCCCGCCAATGTTATTAAAAAAAAAAAAAAAAAGAATCACGATATATTAACATTCAGTGTACTTTTTTGCAAACATACTTTGCAGACATTCTTTACAACTTAGAAGTACTCACTCTGCTCAGTTATACAGTACAATTAGTACAAATAAACAAAAGTCAACCTATCATACCAAACAAGACCACAGGGAGTTGCCAAATGACCTCAAAGAACTACTATACGGGTCCATTCATAATTAATAAACACACTAAAATACAAATGAAAAATAAAATTATTATGAATGTGTGGAAACTTAGCCATCTGAATTCGATGTAATCAGTGAACAGTTCCAGAACAAACAATATGGAGCTGATTCCAGTGTAACACCACTGATACTCACAAACTTCTGCAAAACACACTTCTTCGGCGAGCGTCCGTTATAAAACACTCAAAGTCCATTCATTTTGACAACTACGTGAATATATTGTAATGCGTTCATGCAGAAATACAATGTTATATCGATCAGTGAGCCGACCCAGCCAGCACAGTCATGTGGGGCCCATATGGGCGTCACCTGGGCTGTCTAACTGGGGCCCAGCCAGTTTTGTCCTCAGTTTCCATGTAGGCCCCACATGGGCTAGCCCAGATGAACTGAACACTGCTCAGTGTGCACACTACAGGCTGTTAAATGTAACTGAATCAGTGTTGGAGTTAATGAGATAATTAAGTGATTAATAGAGTAATGACTGAATATTACTGAAGACTCCTGATGATAACAAGCAGAATCACTGAAGGACAGAGAAACACAACAGACTCCAGACACAACTTCACAAAAGCATTATCAGCTTCCCTTTTTACCTATTAGATTGACTTTCTGTTATCTTAGTTTTTATTGATAATTCCCACTGAGCAAAGGTGTACGTTGAAAAGACGTCCACTGAGGAGCCAGAATGAAAGTTTTTATGACGTCTGTTTTTGACGTGTTCTGCACGTCCGATATAGACGTTCATGGAACCTCAAGGTTAAAAACTAGTTCAAATGTGCTCATTGTGGACATATTTTCCATTTGTAATTGCAAAGCAACTCACAGACAGTGTGTGTTTGTCCAGAAATCATGAAAATAAAAGAAACTTAGCTCACACCTTTGGACACTTTAGACAATTTAGCATCTGTAATTCACACATCTTTGGATCGTGAGAGAATCGTGGGATTCAATCCAGGATCTTCTTGCTGTGAGGAGACAGTGTTTCCCACTGAGACACTGGTGCTGCCCTTAATCACAGACATAAGACACACTTTGACTATTTTTGTCAGACGTCTACAGAAGCTCTTACTGAGAATTAACGGAGGTTTAGATGTTGATGTTTATGGTGAATTTGAAGTCACCATTGTGGTGGGAAGCGTTTGCTTTAGTTGGGCTCTTGGTCCCTGTACTTGAGTTAGCTTTTCTTTGGATGTTATAACTGTGTGTGTGAAACACAATATATGGCTGAGAAAGCAAAGATAAAGTGACTTCAGGTGTTGTCAGCTCCTTGTTGATGACTAAATCATCAGAAGTCTAGAATCTGATGTTGTGCTTTTGAGTTTTAGGTTCTTATTCGGCAAATAATAATTTGTTTATATAGCCTACTATAACCTTGTGAATCCACTGTATTGACACCAATAGCAATAAACAAATCACTCATCCTGAAAGAAGATAAAACAGCAGGTGCACATTGTTTTGAAAAAATATTTCTCATTGTCACACACAGACATCAAGATTTTGCATATGATTCACAACAACGGTGACAATCAAGCATGAGTTTTGTACTTTGAAGCTACCCATCATGCATTGCAGCATGAAGGTTTTTTTTGTTATGATTGTCACCGTTGTTGTGAAGCATATGCAAAATCTTGATGTCTGCTTGTGACTATGTGAAACATTTTCTCAAAACAATGTGCACATGCTTTTTTATCATCTTTCAGGATAAGTGATTATTTTATTGCTATTAGTCCCGATACAGCGGATTCACAAGGTTATAGTATATAAACAAATTATTATTTGCCAAACAAGAACACAAAACTCAAAAGCATAACATAATATTCTAGACTTCTGATGATTTAGTCATCAACAAGGAGTTGACAACACCTGAAGTTACTTTATCTTTGCTTTCTCAGCCATAACTATTGTGTTTCTCACACACAGTTACAGCTGCCAAAGAAAAGCTAACACAAATACGGGGACCAAGAGCCCAACTAAAGCAAACGCTTCCCACCACAATGGGGACTTAAAATGAAACATAAACATCAACATCTAAAGCTCTGTTAATTCTCAGTAAGAGCTTCTGTAGACGTCTGACAGAAATAGTCAAAGTGTGTCTTATGTCTGTGATTAAGGGCAGCACCAGTGTCTTAGTGGGAAACACTGTCTCCTCACAGCAAGAAGATCCTGGATTGAATCCCACGATTCTCTCACGATCCAAAGATGTGTGAATTACAGATGCTAAGTTTTCTAAAGTGTCTAAAGTTGTGAGCTAAGTTTCTTTTATTTTCATGATTTCTGGACAAACACACACTGTCTGTGAGTTGCTTTGCAATTACAAATGGAAAATATGTCCACAATTTGAACTAGTTTTTAACCCTGAGGTTTCATGAACGTCTATATCGGACGTGCAGAATGCGTCTAAAACAGACGTCATAAAAACTTTCATTCTGGCTCCTCAGTGGACGTCTTTTCAACGTACACCTTTGCTCAGTGGGAATTATCAATAAAAACTAAGATAACAGAAAGTCAATCTAATAGGTAAAAAGGGAAGCTGATAATGCTTTTGTGAAGTTGTGTCTGAAGTCTGTGTTTCTCTGTCCTTCAGTGATTCTGCTTGTTATCATCAGGAGTCTTCAGTAATATTCAGTCATTACTCTATTAATCACTTAATTATCTCATTAACTCCAACACTGATTCAGTTACATTTAACAGCCTGTAGTGTGCACACTGAGCAGTGTTCAGTTCATCTGGGCTAGCCCATGTGGGGCCTACATGGAAACTGAGGACAAAACTGGCTGGGCCCCAGTTAGACAGCCCAGGTGACGCCCATATGGGCCCCACATGACTGTGCTGGCAGGGGAGAGCGCACGTTTTTGTTTGAGCATCAATGACATACACACGCGTGACTAATGTATGACTCCTGCATGTCACTGTAATCGTATTTACCTTCATTACAATCGTCACCCAAACAAAACATTATTCAGTGATCCGAGAGCGCACATACATGGTTTGCGCATCAATTATAACGGACACGTGCGTGCCTAATGTATGTCACTGCAATCGAATCTACCTTCAACCATCATCCATCAAAACTTTTTAGTGACACTGGTTTGCTTTATCCAACTGAAATGTAGTTTGCGTATCCTTTGTTCATGAAGCGGTTGGGTGTTTTGAGCCGCAGTCAGTATATCACACAGCGTGATTAGGAACGCCTTGGGTGTTAGGGATGCTGGGATGAAAAAGGGACCCAAGAGCAGATTAGCAGTTTGCTAAATGTATTGATCAAAGTCCAAAGGGAAAACAAAACAAAAACACAAAATTAACAGGCAGCCGAGCCGCTGAGCAAAGGGGTGGAGCAGAGGCAAAATCCAAGGGGCAGTCAGTAAAGCCAGAAGTTATTGTTGAATTACAAATTTTAGAAAGTACATTGCATTCAGCATTTTAGGTAAAAATTATGATATCAGATGAATTAGTCTGCTACGCAAATCTTCCAGACCTGTTTTACTGATTTCTGAGGCTCTAGCAAGAGTCTCCTTTTCCTGCCAGACCTGTTTTCTCTATTGTGTTTTAAATGAGTCAGATCACTGAGATCCCACCTTTTCGGAGCCCAGACGTTGCCCCTTTTGTCTTTAAAGGCTCTGGGATGGCTCTTGGAATTGGAGTTCCTGGCCAGCATCAGCATGCGAATAGCTATGCTGATTCAATGGGACTGGTAGGGATTTCATAGTAGGGTCCCAGATAGCAGACCAACACTGAATCATCGTTGAATCAATGTTGAAATTTAACAGGTTTGCACCCTGAAATACTGTTATTTCAATGATGAAAAATAGATCAAGATGGGCTTAAAATCAATATTTTTTCAACTACAATTAAATCACTTATTTAACACTGAATCAACATAGAAACACTATAAATCAATCTTGCTTTATGTACAGCAGGATTCTATGCCAGTTAATTTTCATGTATGGCAGCAATTTATATGATTTTGTATCAAAAAGTCACTCAAAGTAAACAACATCCTTCAGTTTACATGCAAATGTATTTATTTATGCCCCCACAGTTTCAACAGGAAATCTCACATTGACTTAAAACAATTACATCTGAATTTATAACACAAGTGAAAAACATGACAACCTGGCAAAACGGAAGTAAATACAAATGGAAACTCGTCAATAAAGACAGAAATGGGACAGTACTACTGAAAGAAAAAAGGTAGAAGAAAGAATGAAATACTCTGAATACTCTAAACTCAGGGGTTTCCACCACGAGCAATGCCCCCAAGCCTTTCAGGGGTGTAACGGAGCCATTTGTGCACCGTCCCAGCAAAGATGAACTCTGATGCTTCCTTTTTATCAGCATTCACTTGTAATGCACCTAAAACAACAAGAAGTTAGTAAATATTTGGAAATGTGATTAATTATACATTACAAATGTACTACACAGCAAAATCCCCAGTGTTAAATTAACACTCCTCAGTGTACATATGTGTCCACACTACAGGGTGTTAAAATTAACACTTAAGAAGTATTAAAGTTAATGGTATAATTAAGTGATCAATTAAGTGATGATTGCCCATTAGTGATGAGAAACACAAAAACTTCAACTGACTTCAGCCACAGAATCAACTGAAGATAAAAGAAGACATTAAATCTCTGAAGATCTCAGCAGAGGAGGATTAAACAACTGCCCAAACAGCATTACTAGCTTCACACATTACTAACCAGACTGACTTTATTTCTGTTTTAAAAAAATATTATTGTTCGATAGTCGTACTGGAAGGGTTGGACTGTATTAGGTGATGGCTTAAATCTAGCTTCCTCAGTGGGGTGTTGGTAAGAACACACAGGATTCGATCAGTTCCAAGCAAACAAGGTTTAATTGTTGGCAGTCTTTATATGTACATAACACAGCAGTACACAGGTTTGTATGAATCGATGCACGGGTGTGTGTGTGTGTGGTCTACAAAGAGAAAGGAATAAAGATATATATATTAACAATATGTCCTGAGTATTATTACTCAAACATTTTCTCAGTACATTGTTTCCAACATAAATCTCTCAAGTAATTAAATTATCAAGTTATCAGAACAAATAAAGGAATCAATATCCGAGCAATGAAATTCTAAACCAATACTGCCACTTAGTGGTCAGAAACGGTAAAACGCTCAAAACCGAAACTAAATATGACGTGATTTAACTGAAAGCACGTAATTAGAAACATCGCGTTCATTAAATGGAAATAGCAACTGCCTCAGCTGTTAAAGTTATAATCACTATAATCACTGTTTGTATCACACAAGCATACAAACCAAACACTGGAGGCAATATATATAATACGAATTGCAAGTTATTATTAGACACAATAAAGCACGTTCACGTGCAATCGACAGCACGCGATAAACGGCTTTAACACTGGTAAATACTCATTACTCAATATCAGGATGACTTTGTATCAAGACTTTACAAACTCCTTAATCAGCATCTAGCATTAACTTGGTAAACAGTCAACTTACATTTACTTATTGACGCACACTCTGCACACACAGTCCCGCTCGTACATTCTGCTCTCTTATGATGACTGACTGAAAAGCAGAGCATGCGCACTGAACTCGGCCTTTCTAACACAGCCGCCCCCAAATTTGGTTGCAAATTTGCTCCATTGAAAGGCCGACATCATATGGTCTACCATCAGTCACTAGTGTGGGTGTCATCCCCCTCATCTCGGATCTCTGGCATGACAATCAGGCGAGCGATGGGCCTTCTGTAGACTTTGTCCTTTATCTGTACCTCGGCCGTTCGTACTCGATTATCAGCGCCAGGGAAGACATTTACTACTCTCCCGATCTGCCAGAATGAACGGGGTAACTGGGGGTCAACAAGCATTACAACTGTCCCAGTTTTGATGTCTGCTGATGGATTCTGCCACTTTCCTCTGAGCTGCATTTCAGGCAAGTAGAACTTTATAAAGGAAGTCCAGAATCTGTCGGACAATACTTGTGAATGCCTCCATCGTCGTCTTCCCAGGAGCTCAGACACTGGATATACGACTTGGGGCAGGGAACCATCTGGCCGCCCCATCAGAAGGCAGTTTGGGGTGATTGGATCAACATCAGCTATGTCCGCTGAAACATACCCAAGTGTTTTGGAGTTCAGAATGGCCTCTATTTCGATGAGGACAGTACGAAGCACTTCCTCAGTGACTGTTTCGGAGCCCAGGGTGGAATAAAGAGCAGACTTAACTGAACGAATCTCTCGTTCCCACACTCCTCCGAAGTGTGGAGCAGCTGGAGGATTGAAATGGAAGCTAATCTGTTGCTTCGCTAGCTGCCGTTGTAGATCAGCACTGAGCTGACTGAAGGCTTCTTTAAGCTCTGTTTCACCCCCTCTGAAGTTGGTGCCTTGGTCAGAGTATAACTCTGCAGGTTTCCCACGGCGACCAATAAATCGTCGTAGTGCCATGAGGAAGGCATCAATGTCTATGGACGTCAGTACCTCTAGATGCACGGCCCGGGTGGTCAGGCACTTAAATAAAAGTCCCCATCGTTTCTCCGTCCGACGTCCCACTTTAACCAAAAGGGGCCCAAAGCAGTCCATCCCGGTCGAATGGAAAGCAGGCTTGAACAGCCGAAGTCGTGGTGGTGGGAGATCAACCATTTTCTGAGAAGCTGGCTTCGACCTCCATTTGCAGCATTCGAGACATGTCCTTTGGTGCTTTCTCACTGCCTCTCTCCCTCTCAGTATCCACACATTTCGGCGAAGCTCCGCAAACACCCGCTCTGGTCCTGGATGGCAAAGGCGAGCATCATAATCCTTTATGAGTAACCAAGTGTTAGGGTGACCGGGATCCAGTACAATAGGGTGTACTGTGCTTGGGTCTAGTCCTTCCACCCGCCTCAATCGTCCACCAACACGTATTAGATCACTAGTTCTGTCAAACTCAGGGGAGAGACAAAGTAAGCGGCTGCTGGAACGAACAGGCTTTCCGCTCTTCAACAGATGGTAGTCTTCAGGAAAACTGTCTAACTGGACCTGTCTCAGTACAATCAGCTCTGCCTTGTGGTAAGCACTTGCTGGAGGGGAACCACTCGTTTCTGCCGCCCCATGCAGCTCCAGTGCTACTGTTTCGACCAAGTTTCTCCAGGTACTAAACTTACTACCATCTGCTGGCGGTGGTGTTGAGTTAATTATACCGCAGAACGCACTTCGCTTTAATTCTGTTGTGTCATCAGGCCCTAGGCTGTGCATAATTGGTAGTGTTGGCCAGGTGTTCTGTGGTTGGAGGAGGAATTTCGGTCCTTGAGTCCACCGATTGGGTTCAACGAGGTCCTTCAGGCTCTTCCCACGGGTAAGATCATCCGCAGGGTTCCTGGCAGAGTCAACGTAATGCCAAGCTTTAAGGTCAGTTAATTCTTGAATCTCTGCCACTCTAGTACCCACGAACAACTTGAAGCGACAAGATTCAGAATGTAACCAGTGGAGGACAGTTGTTGAATCTGTCCAGAAAGTGATCTTCTGGATCTTTAAAGTGAGCTCCTTTTCCGCCAACTTGGCCAACTGTGCTCCTGTAAGAGCTGCACAAAGCTCAAGTCTAGGAATTGAACACTGCTTACGTGGGGCGACACGTGATCTGGCCAAGAGGAAGGAAAGGTGCATCTTCCCACAATGGTCTTCTGAGCGAAGGTAAGCGACTGCCCCGTAAGCTTTCTCAGAAGCATCGGTGAAGATATGGATTTCTTGAATGACCTCTGGGTTGTCCATGCTGGATGGAGTGTAGCACCTAGGGAGTACTACAAGAGGTAAGTACTGAAGCTCAGCTTCCCAGACCTTCCATGCCTGCTGAAGATCCTCTGGGAGGTTTGGATCATCCCAATTCCTGTTCCTAGCCCAGAGCTGTTGAACAATCACCTTGGCTCGAGTGGTGAAAGGAAGAATGACACCAAGAGGGTCGTACTGGCTTGCTAACACACGATATATGTTCCGCATCGTCAGAGCACTGTAGGTGACAGGTCTGTGCTTGAATCCTAGATGGTCTGGTTCACAATGCCAATTCAGACCCAAGGTGGACTCACGGGGTTCTCCTTTATCATGTGAGAGCCACAACTCAAGCTTAGCAGATCTGGCTTCGGGTGGCAAGTGACTGACGACTTCCTGCACATTACTGGCCCATTGACGGATGTCAAACCCTCCAGATGCAAGCAGTTTACGAAGTTTATCCAATAGCTGTCGTGCCTCTTGAGCTGATGGAAAGCTCTGCAGACAGTTATCCACATAGAAGCATCGGTCAACGGAATGTCTCACATCTTCATCGGCTGTGCTGTGCAATGAGACGTGTCTCTGGAGGGCGAAGGAGGCACAGCAGGGGCTGCATGTGGTCCCAAATGGCAGCACCTGCCATTCATAGATGTCTGGGGGATCGTCTCGTCTCATCCCACGCCAGAGAAAGCGCAGGAGGGGCTTGTCCTCAGGTAGGAGTAGGACTTGGTGGAACATTCCACGTATATCACCGCTGATAGCCACACAGTGCTCCCTGAATCGAAGTAGAACACCCAGCAAAGAACGGCTTAAGGCTGGACCAGGCATCAAGGATTCGTTAAGGTTCAGCCTCATATATTGGAAAGAGCAATTGAACACCAAACGATCCTTGCTATTGTGGCTGACTAAATGGTGAGGTATATACCAGGTCTCCCCCGTTATAGTACTGGCACCAGCTGAGAGTTTGGTAACTGCGCCATTCAGTACAAGCTTCTCAATCTCTGCATTGTACACAGCTGCTTTCTCTGGATTTTTGGTTAGTCGTCGTTCCATACCTCGGAGACTTGGGACCACCGCCTCTTTGGGAGCACAAAAGAGCGGGGAACCCTTTCTGCGCAACAAGGGTGTCGCGTAGCGTAAAATTCCATTCACCTTCACACGAGTCGTCTTGGTCTCTAAGAGGTTAATGGCATCCTGATCCTCCCTGGACCTTGTCACCTCTTTCTCACAGCGAAAAGGCAGAACATCAAGTTGCCAAAGCCTTTCAACATCTCTTTTGAGCTCCAACTCAGCAGGGGTAAGAGACAGGAAAAGGCACTGTTGTGGCTGCAATTGCGTCTCCAGCATCTTGGCTGGTCCCTGCAGCGTCCATCCAAGCCTTGTCTTTATGGCCGCCGGACCACCAGGTGGACCAATTCGGACAGGTGCGATCGGTGTGATCAGGTGGGTATTGTCAGCTCCTATGAGAAGTAAAGGACTCACTTTTTCAAAGGCCTGAAGGGGAAGGTCTTTAAGGTGCTTGTATTTCTCCAGCAAACTCATGGGATACGAGTAATCGGCCAGACCAAGGCGCTTTGCAGTGAATGCAGCATTAATCTTGAAGGTCTTTTGTGATTCAGTCGCAGGAGATATGTGAAAGGTGACTGAAGTACCACTGATGGTCTGCACATCTTGGCGTATGGTCCTCAAGGCTATGTTTTCAGCCTGGCCTTGTATGCCAAGCTCATGAGCGGCAGCTGGAAGTAGAATAGTTCGCTCCGACCCATCATCCATGACAGCATAGGTGTCGAGAGTCCTGCCTCCATAGCGTAGCAAGACCCTAATGACCTTGAGGAGAACACGTCTGCAGTCAGTGGGTCTATCCAAGTACAGTGTTTCAGTGGTTGAACTAACCAGGCAGGAACCTTCTCTGGTACTCTTTGTGTTAACCTCGTGTAGGATTTGTAGGTGCTTTCCTTTGCAGATGCTACAAGGCTTCCTGAGTGTGCACTGGGCTGCTTGGTGTGCACGTCCACAGCGCCAGCAACGACGATTGCTTTGGATCCAGTCTATCATCTGCTGCTTATCAAAGGACTTAAAGGTGGTACACTGACTGAGATAATGATCATCTTTATCACAGTATGGACAAAAGGCTCTAGGTAGGGTTTTCTCCACTGAAACTGGCTTAACTTGAGCCGGTGCTGAGGGTACCTTCGTGACAATGTCATCTGCTCCATGAAGGATGGTAGCTGAACGAGAAGTAGGTTTAGTTTCTCGTCGACGTTCTGGTCTCTGGTTCTTGTAACTGATCTGTGCCTCACTGCTTTGACACCAGGCCTCATACTGTAGCCACTCTGAAAATTCACGAAGGTTATACACAGACCCAGGATGGTGATACATCTGTCTTCGAAATCCTGATCTCATTTCAGCAGGTAACTTACTCAACAGTCTTTCTACATGTGACCCACATCGAAGTTCGGCTTCGCCTTCATCTCCTAGAGTCTCCAACATACCAACGAGAGCCCTTATCTGCAGAGCAAATTCGTCAAACGCCTCAATATCTCCTCGTCGTATATCTGAGGAATCCATCACTCTGGCAATCTTCTTGAGTGCCAACTTGTGTGGCTGACCAAACCTTTCGTTCAGAGCAGCCATGGTATCAGAGTATGGGAATGGTGAATTGAGGTAGGAATCTGCCACCAGACGAGCTTCATCTAGCTTCAGATGATCTAGCAGGATTTGGTACCGGAACAGTTCCGTAGCATCTGGTGGTAAGAGGTTCTCAAGGGCTATCTTTAACCGAGTAAACTCGCTGGGGTCTTTAGTGCAGAAGTTGGGTATGGTTGGCACTGGACCTCGGTAGGTGGTTTCTCGCCCTGCAGGATTCACATTAGAGAAATGAGGAGCTCTATGGCCTGACTTTGGCACAGTGGGTTGCTGAAACTGATGATACACTTGATTAGGATAAGCCAAATTCTCTCCAGGGAGCTCAGGCAATGTTCTTGAATGCCAGTGAGGGATCGGAGTCTCTGCATAGAGGCCCGGTACTGGCTGAGCTGTTCTCTGATAAGGAGAGCGATTGGATTTATCAAGATGCCAGGGAGAGAACTTATGGTGAACACGTTCACCCATCATTGCTGGCTCAATGTGTGATTTAGTAGGAGCAGCGGCCAAGATCTGATCTTTCATAATCTGAAGTTCACCCATCATTGTTCCCAAAATGTCTAATATGTTAGTGTCACTTCGGCGCTCAACTGTTCTCTCCTGCACTGGGTTGGGCAGATGGTAATAGCCAGTCCCCTGATTCAAACTGAGTGTAGAGCCACCTGCAGTAGTAGGAAAAGGTTGGTGTGGCCTTAGAGAGGGAGCTGTTGTGTAAACTGATTGGCGTCGCTGACCATAGGTAGGAGCGGGCAAAGATGGAGACAACATCGATTCGGGATGGTAGGGTGCAGTTCCACAATGCGGGAATAGCCCATCCTTTGCTGGGAAAGATGTCTGTGGCAATGGCGTAGACTGGTATTCTTCCCATGGACGATGATATGGAGAAGACTGAGGATGGTGACCTGACTGCACTGGGGCGTAGATGGCGCTAGGTTGTTGCAGTTTAATGTTCTCCATATCTTGGGAAGAAGGATCCCTCTCAGCAACCACG
This sequence comes from Gobio gobio, assembly GCF_949357685.1. NCBI lineage: Eukaryota > Metazoa > Chordata > Actinopteri > Cypriniformes > Gobionidae > Gobio > Gobio gobio. Next base: position 31,993,046 of record NC_137101.1, on the reverse strand, counting down.
GACCATTCATCCACTGTGTCCCATGGACCCTGACTTATGGGACTCGAAACTCTGGTAGAAGGTGAAGGGATGTTCTCTGCAGTATCTCCAAACCATTGTGTATGCTGTGTTATGTGAGGTGATACTGGCTGGCTGACTGCTCGATGACGCACAGTTGTAAGGTCAAAGTCTCTAAGGTAGGCAGGAGGATGAATTTGACGTCTAGGTCTTACAATCTGTGCAGATGCTTCTTCAGGTTGCATATTGATTCTGATCAATTATTTGTCCACGAGAAATGCCAGATCCGGCTCGAAGGACCTTTGTTCGATAGTCGTACTGGAAGGGTTGGACTGTATTAGGTGATGGCTTAAATCTAGCTTCCTCAGTGGGGTGTTGGTAAGAACACTCAGGATTCGATCAGTTCCAAGCAAACAAGGTTTAATTGTTGGCAGTCTTTATATGTACATAACACAGCAGTACACAGGTTTGTATGAATCGATGCACGGGTGTGTGTGTGTGTGGTCTACAAAGAGAAAGGAATAAAGATATATATATTAACAATATGTCCTGAGTATTATTACTCAAACATTTTCTCAGTACATTGTTTCCAACATAAATCTCTCAAGTAATTAAATTATCAAGTTATCAGAACAAATAAAGGAATCAATATCCGAGCAATGAAATTCTAAACCAATACTGCCACTTAGTGGTCAGAAACGGTAAAACGCTCAAAACCGAAACTAAATATGACGTGATTTAACTGAAAGCACGTAATTAGAAACATCGCGTTCATTAAATGGAAATAGCAACTGCCTCAGCTGTTAAAGTTATAATCACTATAATCACTGTTTGTATCACACAAGCATACAAACCAAACACTGGAGGCAATATATATAATACGAATTGCAAGTTATTATTAGACACAATAAAGCACGTTCACGTGCAATCGACAGCACGCGATAAACGGCTTTAACACTGGTAAATACTCATTACTCAATATCAGGATGACTTTGTATCAAGACTTTACAAACTCCTTAATCAGCATCTAGCATTAACTTGGTAAACAGTCAACTTACATTTACTTATTGACGCACACTCTGCACACACAGTCCCGCTCGTACATTCTGCTCTCTTATGATGACTGACTGAAAAGCAGAGCATGCGCACTGAACTCGGCCTTTCTAACAATTATTAAAAAACTATTTCAGTCAAACTGTATTTTAATAGTTACCATGCTGGTGATTAGTGTTTGCTTTAGTTGGGCTCTTGACCCTTTCCTGTTTAACTTTAATGTTTCGTCAGTTGTGTGTTTTTGAGTTTATAAAACACATTTGTTATGGCAAGAATGACCAAGAAAAACTGCAATCAGGTGATGATCATGCCATTTTGGATACAGTGGTGATCTGTTATTAAATTTTTTGTTTTATTCATAATATTGCCCATGTGATTCCACAGGATGAAATCAGCACTTATGTGGCAATTTGATAATATGCTGGACTTAAATAGTTCTCTAAAGGTTTTAATATATGCACAAACTAGACACACACAGACATCAAGAATCAGTGTATGAATCTCAACACTGGTGACAATCAATAAAAAGCTTCATGCTGCAATGCATGCTGAATACCACCAATCAAAACAACCCGATGGGTCCCAGCATGCATTGTGGCATGAATAAATTATGCATCTGAATTGAGACAAATTTTCTTTGAATCTTACTAATTGCTTTTAGTTTTGTATTTTGTACTTTTTTTTTTTAACTTTTTGTGACTTTTAGTAGCTTGTTTTGTGTTCAGAGTGGATCTGTTTATCTGATTTTTTTTATTGTCACCAGTGTTGAGTTTCATACACTGATTATTGATATATGTGTGTGTCTAAATGATGCTGGAGATAAATCCCCTTTGAGCACAAATTATTCTGAATATCAAATTGCAACAACAATGCTAAATTTGAACTGTAAAATTGTATGGTCACTATTATGAATACTACACACTATAACTAGAGCATTAGACTCTAAAAAAAATCAGTGATTCAGGCCATTACATTAATGTCATTATCACCACAGATTCTCCTGCCATAACAAATGTGTTTTTACACACACATTGAAAGTAGCCAGAAAAACATTAAAGTTCAAAAGAAAAGGGTCAAGAGCCCAACTAAAGCAAACACTGATTGCCAGTATGGTAACTATTACAATGCAGTTTGACTGAAAGTGGTTATAAAAATAGTTTTTTAATAATAATATTTTAATAAAGTCAGTCTGGTTAGTAATGTGTGAAGCTGGTAATGCTGTTTGTGGAGTTGTTTAATCCTCCTCTGCTGAGATCTTCAGAGATTTAATGTCTTCTTTTATCTTCAATTGATTTAATCTAAAGATGTGGCTGAAGTCAGTTGTAGTTGTTGTTTCTCATCACTAATGGTCAATCATCCCTTAATTAATCACTTAATTATCTCATTAACTTTAACACTTCTTAAGTGTTACTTTTAACATCCTGTAGTGTGGACACATATGTACACTGAGGAGTGTTAATTCAACACTGGGGATTTTGCTGTGTACAAAATGAAGTGAAACTTGAAATGTCCCACTGAGCAAAGTTATGTCCAAAATATGTCTTTTCAATGTCTTTACTCCTAGAGGTGTACGTTGAAAAGACGTCCATTGAGGAGCCAGAATGAAAGTTTTTATGACGTCTGTTTTTGACGTGTTCTGCACGTCCGATATAGACGTTCATGGAACCTCAAGGTTAAAAACTAGTTCAAATTGTGGACATATTTTCCATTTGTAATTGTAAAGCAACTCACAGACAGTGTGTGTTTGTCCAGAAATCATGAAAATAAAAGAAACTTAGCTCACACCTTTAGACACTTTAGACAACTTAGCATCTGTAATTCACACATCTTTGGATCGTGAGAGAATCGTGGGATTCAATCCAGGATCTTCTTGCTGTGAGGAGTCAGTGTTTCCCACTGAGACACTGGTGCTGCTGTTAATCACAGACATAAGACACACTTTGACTATTTCTGTCAGACGTCTACAGAAGCTCTTACTGAGAATTAACAGAGGTTTAGATGTTGATATTTATGTTTCATTTGAAGTCACCATTGTGGTGGGAAGCGTTTGCTTTAGTTGGCCTGTTTTTATGTTAGCTTTTCTTTGACTGCTGTAACTGTGTGTGTGAAGCACAATAGTTGTGGCTGAGAAAGCAAAGATAAAGTGTCATCAGGTGTTGTAAGCTCCTTGTTGATGAATAAACTTTTGGAAAGTGAGCATCTGATGTTTGTTTTAAAATTTTGTCTGCTTGTTTGGCAAATAGTCATTTATTATAACCACTACAACCTTGTGAACCCACTGTATTGGCACCAATAGTATCAAATTGATCATTTATCCTGAAGGATGATAAAACAGAATGTGCACACGTTTTGAGCAAATATTTCACATAGTCACACACAGACATCAAGATTTTGCATATGATTCACAACAACGGTGACAATCAAGCATGAGTTTTGTACTATGAAGCTACCCATCATGCATTGCAGCATGAAGCGTTTTTTGTTTTGATTGTCACCGTTGTTGTGAATCATATGCAAAATCTTGATGTCTGTGTGTGACTGTGAAATATTTGCTCAAAACGTTGTGTGCATATACTGCAAACCATCTTTTATTTAATGTACTTTAATTTATCATTCAAGACAAATTATCAATTTAATGCTATAGGTGCCAATACAGTAGATTGACAAGCTTAGTGGATATAATAAATGACTATTTGCCAAAAAAGAACACACAACTTAAAATACAACATTAGATGCTCACTTTCTGATGGTTTAGTCATCAACAAGGAGTTGACAACACCTAAAATCGCTTTGTCTTTACTTTCTCAGCCACAACTACTGTGTTTCACACACACAGTTACAGCTGCCAAAGAAAAATTACCTCAAATACGGGGACCAAGAGCCCAACTAAAGCAAACGCTTCCCACCACAATGGTGACTTCAAATGAAACATCAACATCTAAACCTCTGTTAATTCTCAGTAAGAGCTTCTGTAGACATCTGACAGAAATAGTCAAAGTGTCTCTTATGTCTGTGATTAAGGGCAGCAACAGTGTGTTATGTGTGCTAAATACAGAATTGCATGAATGTGCAGCATTTTGTACAAATAGACATAATTGTGAATGCAAAACTTCGATTTTCTATTAATGTTGGTCAGAATCTGTGCGTGCAATGAGTAAGATGTGCATTTGTGGATCCGGTGCCGCGCATGCATTCATTAACTCATATGAATCAAATAGGATCCACTCACAAACGAGTCAATGAATGCATGCGCGGCACTGGATCCACAAATGCACATCTTACTCGTTGCACGCACAGATGAATAATTTTGATTCTAAAATCACACAAACACCTCACAACAAACGACGCACGACAAAGCAGAAAATCGTCCCGACCCAAATAAGAGTTGCACGAGTCAGAATTCGGCTAGAAATCGGACGAAAATTGCACCGTGTATGCCCAGCTTAAGAAATAAAGATTAATAAAAAAATATGATAGGGTTTGGTTTGGTGAAAAACAAACTGAAATTCAATGTATTAAAGAATATCATTGGCGTTGGTTGTGTACGGAGGGCATTCACGTGACTCTATTAACGTTGCAGTTCACTCTGACTCGCCCAGGAGAAGCACACAAGTTGTAAGAAATAAAGATAAATGAAAACACGAAATGAAAATTGAGATGAATTGTATTAATCTTTTTGTACTTACCTCTAAAAAACATGAATCTGAATGTGCATTACCGCCACCTACTGGATTGGATTGTGGCGCATTCGATCGGTAGGGGAAAATATTCAAAATTCTTTATTAACCCTGTATTCTTTAGATAAATAATTAAATGTATATAAATTATACATGATTTAAATAATAATAATAGCCTACATTTTATAAATTTAAAACAGGCTATGATTTATATAACTGGATGACCACAAGAATTAAGGACTCTGTGACAGTCATTTATCTATCTGCATGTGCTAGCTAGCCGAAAACACTAGAGGATTGGAGATGTTTTCTATGATGGAGGCGATTTTAAAACAATAATTAAAACAGTAATATTAACAATATGCCTACTAATAATAATCAACTGGTTCGTCCCATTGAGTTAAATTTATGGTAGGAGTTCTTTGTTAATCCACACACTTGTTGGCGGAGATTCATCCTTTGAGGAGAATGAATGTGCTCACATTTCACATAAATGTACCCAATTGATTTGGATTTGCTTTAACATGTTGAATGATGGGACAGATAGATTGAGTAAGCCTCATCAGTGGAGAATTAAGCTGACCAAAAATCAACATTGATTCAATGTTTGTCTTTTCAATACTGAAAAGCATGGAATTATCAACATTGATCAACAGACTGTTTTCAGATGACCTGCAGCACAGAGAGTTCTCATTAAAATAATTACTTCTGTTTTGATCCCGACGTCTCCTGGTCTCTACTTCAAAAAACAACAGAAGGCGAAGCACAGCTCGCGCCATAGGACGTTCAATGGCGGGCATGGTGGCGGCAGAGCTCAACCTAAAACACGGAAATCCGTGATAGAAAAAGGTTTTCCTACTGGACGCTCCGATTTCGCAGTCTGGGTTGTTTGGGGAGGCGGTCAACACTGTGGTTGAGAAGTAAAAAAATAAAAAGCTAAATCTCAATCTGCTGCTTTTTAAGCAATGCCTAGGAGAGCAAATTATTCTCCTAGCCCCTCCCCCTCTCAGAGAACGCCCTTCTTATAGAAGGGAGTTTACCAGTAGGAGGAACGACCAAAGCCATCCCCCACCCACCACGGTCTGGGGAGCTTGTGGTCGCCCGTTTCCCCGCCAACGTCCTCACAGACGCATCGACCCAAAGAGGCCCAGCAAACGTTCTGCTCCGGCCACTTAGAGTCGCTCCTGACCCTCCGGTCAGAAAAAGGAGAGCTTCAGCACATGTCCGAAGCTGGGTCAGACCGCGCAAGCGTCTCTGCCCGCCTCTCACCAGCTCTCCTTATCCGGCTCTGTTACTTTCGCCGCCAGCGTGCTTCGAAGTACAGAACTGGCCCGACTCTCGCCTTTTTCCGGCGCTGAAGGAAGGAGACGCCTTTTGCTTTCTCCCCTCAAGTTTGATTGGCTCACCATCCGCCGCTCGTTCAGACGGAGACACATTCGGTCTTCTCCGGGAAACAGAGCGACCCAGTCTTCCCACTCTGGCTGTGACATCTCCCACTCCGCGCCAGGATGCCACATGCTCCCCTTCGCGGATGGCCACGCCTTCCTTAGAGGTTTAGCTCGACACTCATCTCAGGTATGTCCACCGCACCTCAACACCCCACTCCCTGTGTCACATTTCTCCCATGAGTGGAAGCTTCTGGCAGGGATATCATCCTGGGTCCTCCACACAATTCAGTACGATTAAACACCCCAGTTTTGTCGCAACCCCCCCTCACTTCGACGGGGTCATTCAAACTGTAGTAAACAGCGCCTCAGAGGCTTCTGTGCTACAACAAGAACTTATTTCTCCTCAAGGGGGCGATAGAGGAGGTTACATTAGCAGAAGAGAAATGTAGCTTCTTCAGCCGCTATTTCCTGGTTCCGAAGAAGGACGGCAGATTGCGTCCCATTTTGGACCTTCGTCGTCTGAACTTCGCCCTCTACAGAGGGAAGTTCAAGATGCTAACACTATTTTGTCACAGATACATGCGGAGGACTGGTTCGTTACGATAGACCTGAAATATGCATACTTCCATATTCAGGTCGTCAGACGACACGGGAAGTTTCTCAGATTTGCCTTCGAGGGGAGGGCTTAGCAATACAAAGTCCTTCCCTTCGGCCTCGCCCTGGCACCGAGGATATTCACGAAGTGTATGGATGCTGCTCTGGCCCCGCTGAGGCTCCAGGGCATCCGTATTCTCAATTACCTGGATGATTGGCTCATTCTGGCCCACTCCAGGAAGTTGGTGACTCACCACAGAGATGTCGTTCTTCAGCACGTTCAGTCTCTTGGTTTGAGAGTGAACACCGACAGGAGTGTTCTCACCCCAGCTCAGCAGACCACCTTCTTAGGAGTTCATCTGGATTCCGTTCCAATGCAGGCCCGCTTGGCCCCTGCTCGGTTTTCCAGTATTGTAACATGTTTGGCCCGCTTCAGGCTCGGCCATCATGTTTTCTGTGAGTACATGTCGCAGGCTCCTGAATCTCATGGCCGCAGCTTCCCCGGTGCTCCCCTGGGACTGCTCCACATGAGACCCTTCCTTTGGTGGATGAAACGCTCAAGGGCTCGGTCAACAGGATCGGCCCTTCGCCTATTGAAGGTGTCACGCGGCTGCTTCCGTGCCCTATCAGTATGGCGGGACCCTATCTTTCTTCGGAAGAGGGTCAGTATGGGGGCTGTTTTCCGTCGCCAAATGGTCACGACGGACACCTCTCTAACCGGCTGGGGTGCGGTATTCAAGGGCAGACCGGCATGCGGGGTCTGGAAAGGGGAAGCTCTCTCTTGGCACATAAACTGCCTAGAGATGAGAGCTGTGTCCCTGGCCCTTCAGCACTTTCTCCCCTCCCTCATGGGACATTATGTCATTGTCAGGACGGACAACATGGCGGTGGTGTCTCATGTGAATCGCCAAGGGGGATAACGGTCATGCACCCTGGACAGGCATGCGCGCCGTCTCCTCCTGTGGTCTCAGGACAAACTTCTGTCCCTGAGAGCAGTCCATGTACCCGGAGTCTTGAACCTCGCAGCGGTTTACCTGGTCGAGGCAGAAGCTCAGGTCGGGAGAATGGATGCTGAACCCTCAAACTGTATCTCAGATTTGGGAGGTGTTCGGAAAAGTGGAGGTGGACCTTTTTGCCTCGAAGGAGTCGTCCCAGTGCCTACTCTGGTTCTCTCTGAGTTCCCCAGCCTCATTGGGGATAGATGCGTTCGCGCATCCACGGCCCAATCTGAAACTCTATGCGTTCCCGCCCATCATCTGATTCCGGCGGTTCTTTGCAGGGTGAGAGAGAGTGGAGTCAGCCTCCTGCTATATTCCTCCAAGTGGAGGGTCTTTTGAGTCATGGTGCTCTTCCCATGTGGTGGACCCAGTTAACTGCCTGGTGGGTCCAGTTCTGGAGTTCCTGGAAGAAAAGTTTGCAGCTGAAGCAGCGGCTACCACCCTTCGGGTCTATGTCGCAGCTGTCATGGCCTGTAGGGAGTCGGGCGAAGTCCCTCTAGGCAAATATAGACTGATTTCATCTTTCATGCGAGGGGTTAGGCGCCTGAGACCAGCACGCTCCCCCCCACTGAGCCAAGTTATGTCCAAAAGACGTCTTTTCAACGTCTTTGCCACTAGAGGCGTACGTTGAAAAGACGTCCACTGAGGAGCCAGAATGAAAGTTTTTATGACGTCTGTTTTTGACGTGTTCTGCACGTCCGATATAGACGTTCATGGAACCTCAAGGTTAAAAACTAGTAATGTGCTCATTGTGGACATATTTCCCATTTGTAATTGCAAAGCAAGTCACAGACAGTGTGTGTTTGTCCAGAAATCATGAAAATAAAAGAAACTTAGCTCACACCTTTAGACACTTTAGACAACTTAGCATCTGTAATTCACACAGCTTTGGATCGTGAGAGAATCGTGGGATTCAATCCAGGATCTTCTTGCTGTGAGGAGACAGTGTTTCCCCCTGAGACACTGGAGCTGCCCTTAATCACAGACATAAGACACACTTTGACTATTTCTGTCAGACGTCTACAGAAGCTCTTACTGAGAATTAACAGAGGTTTAGATGGTGATGTTTGTTTCATTTGAAGTCACCATTGTGGTGGGAAGCGTTTGCTTTAGTTGGGCTCTTGGTCCCTGTACTTGAGTTAGCTTTTCTTTGTCTGCTGTAACTGTGTGTGTGAAACACAATAGTTGTGGCTGAGAAAGCAAAGACAAAGCGACATCAGGAGTTGTCAGCTCATTGCTGATGACTAAACTTTTGGAAAGTGATCATTTGATGTTTTTTTTTTTTCAAGTTTTGGGTGCTTGTTTGGCAAACTAACTTGTGAATGTAACGTACTGGCACCAATAGCATCAAAATGATCACTTGTCCTGAGGGATAAAATGGTATGTGCACACAATGTTTTAAGCAAATAGTTCATATGGTCACACACAGACATCAAGATTTTGCATATGATTCACAAAAACGGTGACAATCAAGCATGAGTTTTGTACTATGAAGCTACCCATCATGCATTGCAGCATGAAGCTTTTTTGTTTTGATTGTCACCGTTGTTGTGAAGCATAGGCAAAATCTTGATGTCTGTGTGTGACTATGTGAAACATTTGCTCAAAACATTGTGTGCACATACTGTTTTATCATCCATCAAGACAAGTGATCATTTTGATGCTATTGGTGCCAGTACTGTTTTCGCAAGCTTATAGTGGAAATAATAAAATATTAAAAAGAAACAACACACGCAAAACTCACAGGCACAACATCAGATGCTTGCTATCTGATGATTTAGTCATCAACTTTCTCAGCCACAACTATTGTGTTTCTCACACACAGTTACAGCAGCCAAATGAAAGCTAACTTAAGTACAGGGACCAAGAGCCCAACTAAAGCAAACGCTTCCCACCACAATGGTGACTTCAAATGAAACAAACATCAACATCTAAACCTCTGTTAATTCTGAGTAATAGCTTCTGTAGACGTCTGACAGAAATAGTCAAAGTGTGTCTTATGTCTGTGATTAAGGGCAGCACCAGTGTCTCAGTGGGAAACACTGTCTCCTCACAGCAAGAAGATCCTGGATTGAATCCCACGATTCTCTCACGATCCAAAGATGTGTGAATTACAGATGCTAAGTTGTCTAAAGTGTCTAAAGGTGTGAGCGAAGTTTCTTTTATTTTCATGATTTCTGGACAAACACACACTGTCTGTGAGTTGCTTTGCAATTACAAATGGGAAATATGTCCACAATGAGCACATTACTAGTTTTTAACCTTGAGGTTCCATGAGCGTCTATATCGGACGTGCAGAACACGTCAAAAACAGACGTCATAAAAACTTTCATTCTGGCTCCTCAGTGGACGTCTTTTCAACGTACGCCTCTAGTGGCAAAGACGTTGAAAAGACGTCTTTTGGACATAACTTTGCTCAGTGGGCCATGTATTTTCTCTTGGGACCTCTCCGTGGTCCTTGAAGGGCTAACATTGGCTCCATTTGAGCCCTTGGAGTCAGCTCCTGAGCGAATTCTGACTCTCAAGGTTACTCTTTTGTTAGCTCTGTCCTCTTGGAAATGAGTGGGCTATCTACAGGCCCTCTTTGTTAACGGGTCCTGTATGGATTTTGCTCCTGGCCTAGTCAAGGTTACTTTAAGACCTAGGCCGGGTTATGTGCCCAAAGTTTTGTTAATGAAAAATAATTTCGCTCTCAGGTTATCATTCTTCACTCCTTTCACCCGCCCTCCTTTTGACTCGGAGGAAGACGAGAAACTTAATTTGCTCTGCCCAGTTCGAGCGTTGAAGTGTTATGTTGACCGTTCCGACGGGTGGAGGAAATCTAACCAGCTGTTGGTGTGCTTCAGTGCTGGCCGCCGCGGGCTTGCCGCTTCGAAGCAAAGGGTTTCCCATTGGGTGACAGAGGCTATTTCCTTAGCTTATGAGGTGCGTGGTTTACCTTCACCTCTTGATATTAGAGCGCATTCTACCAGAGGTGTGGCTTCCTCTCAAGCACTTTTTAGAGGGGCTCTTTTGGAGGATATTTGTGTGGCGGCAGGTTGATCCTCTCCGCACACTTTTTTGAGATTCTATAGTTTGGATCTCGACATGGCTCCGGGTTCGCATGTCCTGTCTGCTTAACCTAGTCATGCAGGTTATCTGGTGTTCTTTGAGCCAGATACGACAGCGCTTTAGCTTGGCGTGTTTGGTATATCGTTCCCATTACGTCATTAAAGTGACGCAGCGTCGAGTGAACCTATGAAAGAGAACGTCTCAGGTTACTTGCGTAACCTATGTTCTCTGAGTAGGGAACGAGACGCTGCGTACGCTGCCAAGCTCCTTGCGCTGCCGACAGGCTTTCCTTTTCGGCAGAGAAATCCGAGGAGCAGATGTCGCGCGCGCGCTAATATAGGTGACTACGTCAAGTGGGGCGACGTGCGCGCCATCAGCCAATCAATTGGCGTGATTCTATAAGGGCTTCAGACAATCGGCACACCCAGAGGGCGTCCCATTACGTCATTAAAGTGACGCAGCGTCTCGTTCCCTACTCAGAGAACATAGGTTACGCAAGTAACCTGAGACGTTTTTAGAGATGAGTCATCCTCTGTTTCAAGCAGGGAAGATTAACATTTAGTTAATATTTGTGTTGTCCTCTGTTTTACCAAAGAAAGATAACAATAGTTGAGCTGTGTTAACAAGTTTGTTGATCAGAGAAGTCAGTGTTTTTGAGTGTGTGGTAACAAAGAAATGATCAGAGAAGTCAGTGTTTGTGAGTGTGTGGTAACAAAGAAATGATCAGAGAAGTCAGTGTTTGTGAGTGTTTGGTAACAAAGAAATGATCAGAGAAGTCAGTGTTTGTGAGTGTGTGGTAACAAAGAAATTCAAAAATGTTTAGAAAGAATCCCCCACAACTGAAAAAGGTGGTCTCGCAGCTCCTTTGTGGACAGACAGTGATTTCATATCACAGTTAGGAGTGCAGATGAATTTAATTGTCACAGAGAAAGTTAGACAAAAACTAACTCAGAAATATGAGATCCATCCAGACAAGAATTGGTCGATTGATGAATGTAAAAAAGTTTTAGGAGCATGTATTCGCAAGAACAATGTGAAAGGCATTATTTGTTGTCACAGAGAATTTGGTTTAGCACTAGCTAGACAACAGTCTCAGCAGACCTCAGAGCTAGAGAAACAGAACAAAGAACTCTGTGCTAGAGTAGCTTCTTTGACTAAGAAATTGAACCTCAACAAAGCTGTAGAGAAAACTGATGTGAATGAAGTTAGTCAGACTGATAACGCTTATCCTGACTTGCAAACTTTCTTTGAAACAGATGTAGCCATTCAATCAGTATCTGATGTGCCTGTTGATTCAGTGAAATTTAGCGCCACAGCCCCGAACATTGTTTTACAGCATGCACCAGTCACGAACCCATCCTCATGTACGTCTGCAATGACTGAAGTTTTGTTAGAGGATGAAATGACTCATGATTGTGTTACGCTTATATACGCAACTACGAATGAAATAGCAGAAACTCCCATTGAGAATGTAGAATTGGAGTTGTTTGTTGATGGTTCAGCTCAAGTGATTGAAGGTAACATTACAGCAGCTGCAGTGTTGTGTCAGGGAAGGAAAACCTGGAGTCATGTGTCACACTGTAAAGTTGTTCCCCCACCAACAGGGATAGGGTAGGACACGGACCAGTGAGGAGCCCAGGAAAGAACTGAATGCAACAGGCATTCGGGGGCCAAACCTGCGGCGAAGATTCCCTTGTAATTCCCACACTAGTCCATCCTTACCTCACTGTTTCTTTAGGTGTCACAGGAATTAAGAAATAGGGAAAGAAGGAACAACAATAGCAGACTCCGATTGAACAGATGAGACAACCCTGATGTTTGCTGTCTTTTAGAACAAATACTGCTCTGTTGTCTTTTGTTTTCTTTGTGCAGATACCACTTGATGGCTGTCCCCAGATTCATACGCACCGATCCTCACCTGCGTATGAAGCCACAACCTCTGAAGGACAATTATACCCATACGCACCGATCCTCACCTGCGTATGAAGCCACAACCTCTGAAGGACAACTAGACCCATACGGAGTCAACTGTCACGAAAAAAAAAAAAAAAAACAACAACGCAGAGAATGATCTACGGGAACTTCAGTCTTCCATCAACATGATCAAGATTGCCTTGCTACTACTCATCATGGACATCGCACAAAGTGTAGACTCCAGAAACAACATATTCTTAGAGCTGATGAATATGTCAAGAAACACCTTGTTTGCTGGAAAGAACGTTTGCATGCCACACCTGCCTTCAGTAGGAGCAGGAATCCCGTGGGTGGCACATGATGGGAGGAATGTCTGTATATAACATCCTGCTCAGCCAATTCAATGGCAGGTGCACCCTGGTTGCTCTCCTACCACCAACAAAGAAGATGGCTGCATTCAAGGACTCACTTATGCACAAACATGGTGGTCAAGGACTCTTGAACAAAAATCCAACAAGACATTCTTGATCTTTCAGCAAAATTACATCAGATGACTGAAGATAATTCGTCATGGTTCAGAAACTTGTAAGGTCAACAAAGGACTCACAAGGACTGTTCCAACCACAAAAGAATATTACCCATAAAGAACTTCACGGACCCAAGTGGCATGTTTGTTTCTGTGGCAGCATGTCATACGTCACTACAGACAATCAACACAGAGAAAGTGAAATGTGCCTGTAACTTTTTCCAAGTTTCATGACTAGACGATGGGGCTTATGCTAAAAAACATAAGCTACAGAATGGACTGATGAAGGTTTACATTTGTATTATGTGGGAGTTATTAGAACTCCCAAAGAGGGGATTGTTGAATTACAAATTTTAGAAAGTACATTGCATTTAGCATTTTAGGTAAAAATTATGATATCAGATGAATTAGTCTGCTACGCAAATCTTCCAGACCTGTTTTACTGATTTCTGAGGCTCTAGCAAGAGTCTCCTTTTCCTGCCAGACCTGTTTTCTCTATTGTGTTTTAAATGAGTCAGATCACTGAGATCCCACCTTTTCGGAGCCCAGACGTTGCCCCTTTTGTCTTTAAAGGCTTTGGGATGGCTCTTGGAATTGGAGTTCCTGGCCAGCATCAGCATGCGAATAGCTATGCTGATTCAATGGGACTGGTAGGGATTTCATAGTAGGGTGTGTCCTTTACCTACACAACATATGCATTCCTTTGTTTGAATGTCTCCTCCTCTGCTGTATAACCACTCCCCCTGAAATGTAGATAAATTGCATTATCTTGTACTGTTAAATCAGACTGTTTTCAGATGACCTGCAGCACAGAGAGTTCTCATTAAAAGAATTACTTCTCTTTTGATCCCGACGTCTCCTGGGGCCCGTTCTTCGTACCTCGCTAACTCAGTTAGCTGGATTTGATTGTTGACGATTTGGCATGATTTTGGATTGTTTGGTTCTTCGACGCTCATCCTGGACTTGCTGTCATAGCAACAGGTCCATAAGCTTAAACCTGCTGGCGAGCAGGCTTATTTCATGTAAACAGGATTAGATTGCATCTTGAGGTGATACTTAAAATCTGTCCCAGCCACTGCTACTTTATTACAAGAGTTCATTACTGAACCAGGGGCAATAATAATCATTTTAAATAATAATAATATACACATTTTAAATTGTATATGTATATGAGAATGTATATAATATTATAATGTTGTGCATAATACTATAGACACAGCCACTTGATTGAGCGATTTATTTGTGATGGAATAATTACTTTATAATTTTATTGGAGGTTTGCACACATGTTGTACAGTTAATCTGAGCTGTGCATTAATTTAAGTGATGACGGATATTATGGGAGTGGCTTGATGCAGCGCAGGAGATGCAGAGAATTTGATCTTGACCCTTAAGAAACTTTAATACTGTCACGTTACAAATCTGCTTTCAAATTGAATTAAAAATTGAATTACAACATTAAAATGAAAATGTAAAGGGTGTACAAATACTGTAGGCTATAAAATCCTGAATATAAATAATTGGTAATTTTTTTTTTATAATTTATCTATTATAACTTTTATGTTGGTTTGGTCGTTTAGCTGTTTCTTTATAAAGGTCCAGATATTCGTGGGGTTTTTTTGTGTAATTTGCCAAGTTTTTTGCCAGGTGGCTTTTTTAAATTATATGATGTCATTACGTTGCTGTCTTGGCCAGCCAATCGCTGCATTGCTGATCATGGTTTCGAGTATCGATGCATCTGCCCTCTTCAGGGAAAACAAGAACGCGCAGTGATCTTAGATCATTTAATCCAGATATTTAAATCCAATCCGCAAGTTCGTTTGAAGAACCAAATTAGCCAGAGATCAGTTATCACGATTAAAAGATCTGGGATCTGTCAAATCATCTCAGATGTATTAAGCAAGGTACGAAGAACGGACCCCTGGGGCCCATTCTTCATACCTCGCTTAATACATCTGAGATGATTTGACAGATCCCAGATCTTTTAATCGTGATAACTGATCTCTGGCTAATTTGGTTCTTCAAACGAATTTGCGGATTGGATTAAAATATCTGGATTAAATTATCTAAGATCACTGCGCGTTCTTGTGTTCCCTGAAGAGGGCAGATGCATCGATACTCGAAACCACGATCAGCAATGCAGCGATTGGCTGGCGTCAAGACAGCAACGTAATGACATCATATAATTAAAAAAGCCACCTGGCAAAAAAACTTGACAAATTATACAATAAAAACCCCATGAATTTCTGGACCTTTATAAGGAAACAGCCAAACCACCAAACCAAAATAAAAGTTATAATAGATAAATGATAAATGTTTTTTGTTTTTTTAACATGATTACCAATTATTTATATTCACGATTTTATACAGTTTTTGGACTCCCTTTACATTTTTATTTCAATGTTGTAATTTAATTTTTAATTCAATTAGGAGCAGATTTGTAACGTGACAGTATTAAAGTTTCTTAAGGGTCAAGATCAAATTATCTGCATCTCTTGCGCTGCATCAAGCCACTCCCATAATATCTGTGATCACTTAAATTAATGCACGGCTCAGATTAACTGTACAACGTGTAAACCTCCAATAAAATTATAAAGTAATTATTCCATCACAAATAAATCGCTCAATCAAGTCTATATTATTATATACAACATTATAATATTATATACATTCTCATATACAATATAACATTTTTATATTATTATTATTATTATTTAAAATTATTATTATTGCCCCTGGTTCAGTAATGAACTCTTGTAATAAAGTAGCAGTGGCTGGGACAGATTTTAAGTATCACCTCAAGATGCGATCTAATCCTGTTTACATGAAATAAGCCGCTCGCGAGCAGGTTTAAGCTTATGGACATGTTACTATGACAGCAAGTCCAGGATGAGCGTCGAAGAACCAAACAATCCGAGATCATGTCAAATCGTCAACAATCAAATCCAGCTAACTGAGTTAGCGAGGTACGAAGAACGGGCCCCTGGTCTCTACTTCAAAAAACAACAGAAGTTCACAACATTAGTTCAGCGATGCAACAATCCCTAAGGAAAGTTGAGAAGGGAGACGGGCCAGGCAGGGGTCAAAACCAGAAGGAGATCACAGTCCCAGGGGCAGAGCAAAGGCAATAGTCCAAAACAAAAGCAGAAAATCAGAAACCAGGTAAGTGACCCAAAACAGGACTGCATACAGGAACTGGGCAAATCAAAGAAGAAAAACAAGATTAAATAAACAAACAAGATTAAATAAACAAACAGGGCATGTAAACTAAGCACGACTAGAACAAGAAAGTCAAGACACACTGACAGAGAAGCAAAGAAAGAGAGAAGCATAAGTAGTGGAGAAAATCAATGCAAAATGAGAGACAGGTGTGTGTGAGGAGACCTGGAGCACTAATTAGAATGTGGTGCAGCTGTGATGGCAGAGTGAATGGAACTGACAACCTAAAGCTGGGCATACACTGTGCGATTTTCGTCCGATTTCGAGACAAATTCTGACTCGTGCGACTCTTTTTTGGGTCGGGCCGATTTTCAGCTTTATCGTGCGTCGTTTGTCATGAGGTGTTCGTGCAGTGTACAGGGGGAAACGATACGCGATAAACCTCTCCCGATCGGCAATCGGATGGTCGGATGAATTTCTGGCCTGACAGAAATTCTGGTCGCTCCTCGTGAGGTTATTAAACAGCTGAAGCAGAGCTACGAACTGATTGCTCTATTTCTCATCACTGCGCCTGCGCGAAAGCAGAAGTTCAACCATTTCATCTTTAATGCAGCAAGAAAGAAAACAAAAAGAGGGAGATCTTTAAGTTCTGTAGGTAGTTATCAAATAGCAGCAATTTAGCAAACTGTTGCTTGCCTCCAGTTCGTGTTGTAAAATGGATAATCTTGAAGACATTCAAACCACCGTGTTCGTGTTGTAAAATGGATAATCTTGAAGACGTTCAAACCACCGTGTTTGGCCTCAGTGCCTCTTTTATTCATTTAACTTGAACATTAATTTACTTGTTTAATTTTCACAAATGATTTTATATTCTATTATTTAATATTTACTTAATTTTATTATCATGGGAAAATGTGAACCGTTGTCCATCATTTGACAAAAGAAAAGAATGACAAAATGTGCAAAATGCAAAATGATTTTTTTTCTTTTCGTTTTAAATCATGAAGGCGAGTCAGTGGATATCACGCAGTCGGTGAAGGTGAAAGTAAAATCTGACAAGCTTTCGGCGCATATTCTCACAGAGACAAGATACATCTTCTTTAAAATAATATTTCTCTTGTGGCCCATATTGTGAAACAAATTAGAAGAGTAGTATAGACCCATTTCACGAGTTCACACGTACATCAAATTAAATGGAGTAAAGATTATGCGTATTTGGCGTGCTGTCCGGGGGAGGACTCCGGGCTCGGAATTTGGCCCGAACCCAGAGTATCCCCCCCATGATGAAGATAGTCTAGAACTAGACTGTATTTTATTATGGATTGCGTTGACGTCTAATGAGTTTATTAAATCAAAGTGAGGAGATGGGGTGGTGGAGGGATGCTAAAAATAAAAACGGTCAACGAAAGAAGGTAAATATGCTGTATATATACACACACCTCTTATCGTTGATTAAATCGATTGGCTTGATATGCTCCACATGTGTTTAATTAGGTTTAATTATCTGAGGGTGCTCCACTTGAGTTTGATTAGGTTACATTATCTGGCGTGCTCCATTATTTAGATAGGTTTAATTATCTGGACGTGCTCCTCCCGAAATTAGTTACTAAAACTTCACTTCGTGTTAAACAAGTTGTTTTTGAACAACTTGCTCTTACTTTCTGAAAATATTATTGCCGTGTTCTGACATTATGGACCGATAATCATTTTAATTATAGGCCTATAATTCCTTGTTTAATTGGGCAAAATGTATTTAAATAATGAGAATATCCATTCTTTTATTATGCAGAGTATCGGTTATGCATTGATGCGTTATAAAATTAGCGTGGGGGCAAATTAAATGTAATATCAATTTAATAATAAAAGTAGGCCTACCCTAATAATAATGTTCATTTATAGGCCTATACATAAATTGTAAATGCTAAATGCTCTTGATATCGATAGCTGATGCATTTGATAGGCTATCTCTCTATTATAGGGTTTTTCGCGCATATTTCACTCGTACAGTGGCCCTCATTTATCAGACTTGCGTAGAAACGGGCGTATATGTTGGCATAAGATTATGCTTACACTCCTCTCACCGCCTGATTTATGAAGCTGTGCGCACCTCTGAAATCCAGGTGTACGCAAAACCTGCCCTTGATAAATGCAGCGGCTGAAAACGATCGTCATTAGAATAACACGGCCCATATTCAAGTCTCTGCCTCCCCCACGACCTCATTTTACGCCATGGACACACGGAAGACGGCAAAGAAGCGAAACTTCTCTGACGTGGAGATCGAGACCATCACCGGGGAAGTGGAAAAAAACTAAATTGTTTTATTTGGCAGTTTAAAGAGTGGGATTAAAGGCGCCCACAAAAAGGTGTACGGTGGAAATCCATTTTAAATAGCTGTTTGGATGAGAAATTACCTATCACAATTCATTATTTTACAGCACGTGTTTTGAAATAATTATCATTTAATTTCATATCACGTCGCATGTATTGGGGTGTACAATAGTGATGATGATGTGATGTGGAGTACCATTCATTCACATTAATAATTGCATGACAATTTGTAAGATTCTTATTATTATTATTATGATTTGTATTATTAATGACGCTTATTGTTATTTAGAAGAAGAATGTCGTTATTATTATTATTTATTTTATTATTATTTAAAAGAAGAAGAATGTCATTTTTATTATATTTGTCAGTCTGAATTATTTTCAGTCCCAGTCCGTGCGCAGCTGCCGGGCCTGAAACGTCAGGTAAAGCGCACAGGCTCGCAACTGGAGGAATACATATGCCTACAAATCAAATGCTTTGGTAAAGTCACACAAATTAAACATTGAAGTCAATGTTGCACATAAATAAACACTTAAGTTAATAATTAGGCTACACTTAAACAAATATTTTGGTCTAAATATACGTTTTATGTATTTGAATTACATTACAATTTTCCATCCATTTGGAATACATAGGTTTAACATAAACAAACAAATAAACTTAATGTGATTCATATTTGTCAGTCAAACGTAAATGAAATAGGTAAGTTTTATGTAATGGTACACAGAAAAATGCCCATGATAAATTAACACAGCCTAGTGCACACTACTGAGATAAAGTACCATTGAAGCAGTGTTCAAGTTAATGAGATAATTGAGTGATGATTGAGAATTAATGATGAACACCTGATGATAATGAGCAGAATCACTGACGGAAAGAGAAACACAAGAACTACAACTGTCTTCAGCCACAGCCTTAGATGAACTCAACTGAAGACAAAAGAAGACATTAAATCTGAAGATCTTGGCAGAAGAGGATTAAACAACTCCACAAACAGCATTACCAGCTTCACGCATTACTAACCAGACTGACTTTATTTCTGTAATTTTCTGTTTATAGTTTTGTTTGAAATCACCATGCTGGAGATCAGTGTCTGCTTTAGTTGGGCTCTTAACTCTTTAACTTTTTCCTCTAGCTCCTTTAACTGTGTGTTTATAAAGCACATTTGTTATGGCAAGGGAATCAAAGAGAATTTCTGGTGATGTTGGCTATTTATATATTGTTAATGACATCGTGTGGCTAAATCACTGATCTCATTCGGAGTCTAATACTCTGGTTATTGTGGTACGGTGTTAATAGTTTTGTTTTATTCATAATAGTTACCATGTGATTCTACAGCACGAGTTAAAGCACCATTGTGGTATTCGAATAATATGCAGGATTTAAATCTATGGCATTGCTTAGATATACACAGACATCAAGAATCAATGTATGAATCTCAACAATGGTGACAATCAATTAAAATCTTCAAGCTGCAGTGCATGTTGGGTACCACCAATCAACCCCCCCCCCCATGTGTCCCAGCATGCATTGCGGCATGAATAAATGATGCATCTGAATTGACAAACTTTCTTTGATACTTACTAATTGCTTTTACTTTTGCTGTTTTTGTCGTGACATTTTAGTTGCTTGTTTTATGTTCAAAGTTGATCTGTTTATCTTAATTTTTTTTGATTGTCACCATTGTAGAGATTCAAACGCTGATTCATGATGTCTGTGTGTGTCTAAGTAATGCCTTGGATTAAAACCTTTTGTGCACTTTTTTTATTTTTTATCTGGATATTATTCAATTAACACAACCGTCCTGTATCTTGTGCTGCATAATCACATGGCTAATACTATGAATACAACACAATTAAAAACACATTACCTCTATAACCAGCAAATTAGCCTCTAAATTAGAGCAGTGATTCAGGCCAAAACAAATAGCCAACATCACCTGATAATATTTTCTCTTGGATTCCCTTGAAATAACAAACATGCTTTATAAACACACAGTTAAAGGAGCCATAGAAAAACTAAAGCTAAAAAAATTAAGGGTCAAGAGCCCAACTAAAGCAGACACTGATCTCCAGTATGGTGACTTCCATACTATGAAACTATTATTTTCATTAAAACAGAAATTACAGAAATAAAGTCAGTCTGGTTAGTAATGCGTGAAGCTGATAATGCTGTTTGTGAAGTTGTTTAATCCTCATCTACTGATATCTTCAGAGATTTAATGTCTTCTTTTATCTTCAGTTGATTTCATCTAAGGCTGTGGCTGAAGTCAGTTGTAGTTCTTGTGTTTCTCTTTCCGTCAGTGATTCTGCTCATTATCATCAGGTGTTCACCATTAATTCTCAATCATCACTCAATTATCTCATTAACTTGAACACTGCTTCAATGGTACTTTATCTCAGTAGTGTGCACCCGGCTGTGTTAATTTATCATGGGCATTTTTCTGTGTACCATTACATAAAACTTACCTATTTCATTTACGTTTGACTGACAAATATGAATCACATTAAGGCCCCGTTTACACGATGGGAAAACGCAGATATTTCCCTGCGTTTTGGCCTGTCATTTACACGAAAACGCCATTTTATCCCAGAAAACGATTATTTCTAAAAACTACGGCCAAAGTGGAGATTTCTGAAAACCCCGGGTATTTGTTGCCGTGTCAACGGGGAGAAACGGGGTTTTAGGTTCTCAAACGTCACATTATGCGCCAGAAAATGCTTACGTCATGTGAGCGCCCTATGTTTACAGTTTGTTTGATCATGGATGCTGTTAAGGTGGTACTCATTTTTACTTTTGGCCTGTTTGCATTTGCAAACACAACTGCTGTACTATATCGAGGAGCAGAGGCGAAGGAGTACACGAAGGTCAGCATTTTTACAGCAGCTTTCCCTTCCAAGACGCCGGTACATTGCCTGCCAACGTCGGAGACGCCGGTTTTGGATCCGACCTGGGCGATCCGCGGTCTGGTGGGAAAACTTTGAGAAAGAAGTCGTGCTCCCGGAGGAATGGCATGAGAACTTCCGAATGTCACGGTCATCTCTACTGACGCTTTCCGAGTTACTACGTCCGTCCATAGAAGGTCAGACTACTGTCATGCGGTCGCCGGTCAGTGTAGAGAAAAAAGTTGCCCTCACCCTATACTATTTAGCTGATGAGGGTAGACTACGTAAGACGGCCAACGCATTCGGCCTGTCTAGATCAGCCGTTTCAATAATAATCCGAAAAGTGTGTAGAGCAATAACTGTCCACTTGGGTCCTAAGTATATAACACTGCCGAAATCCGAAGCTGCTGTCCAGCAACTTGTGCAGGGATTTGAAGAAGCTCATGGCCTTCCCCAATGTCTAGGTGCTGTGGATGGGACGCATGTAGAGATAAAGCAACCACCAGCCAATTCCAGTGACTACATCAATAGGAAAGGGAGGTTTACCTTAAACATTCAAGCCACCTGCGATTATAAATATGCCTTCATGGATGTGGTAGTGAAATGGCCTGGGAGCGTGCACGACGCACGTATTTTTGCTAAATCCACACTGAACACGTCCTTGAAAGATAGAAGCATCCCTCCCTGTCCAAGGCAAATCATCGAAGATGAAGAGGCCATACCAGTTTACATACTAGGCGACCCTGCATATCCACTGCTCCCATATCTTATGAAGGAATATGTCAATGGGGGAAGCACTGCATAGAAGCAGTACTTTGGACTATCTTTGTGCCGAGCAAGGATGGTGATAGAATGTGCGTTTGGGAGACTAAAAGCCCGGTTCGGAGCCCTGAGAAGAGCCATGGACATAAATCTGGCTGATCTACCCTTTGTGATTTATGCATGTTTCGTGCTGCACAATTACTGTGAGGCTTCCAAGGACAAGGTAGACGACAACACGGTTGCTGAGGCAATTCAATACGACAGTGAAAACCAGCCAGACACACCACCAGATACCAGAGCAGATTGCATGACATCAGAAGGGAAGAGGGTCAGGAGAATCCTCACTCAATTCCTGGATCCATAAAAGGGACAATTTTCTCTCCATTGTGTGTGGGGTATCAGACAGTATGACATGTCAAAGTTTAAAGTTCTTATTGTCATAGTTCACAATATTTTGCTTTTGCTCATCACGGACCTAAACACTGTGTGCTCCTTACATACCAGTAAGTTTTGGCTACATTTCAATGTGTTAAACATTTAAATTTACATGTTAAAGCAAATTTGTTTACAGTTTTCTATTCTTTACATTGTACATGTTTACAAGTCACTTGGATGTAATGTATCGACATTGCCAAGTGTAAATGTTATTTGTTTTGTAGAATGCCATTATCCATATAAAGAATGAGAAATTCTAAATGGACCTGTGTGAACGGTTTCTATAATAGGTTGATCTGGTTTTAACTAAATTGAATAAACAAAAACACATGTTTTAATTCTTCAGACATTTTATTTCTGAAGAGATGTTTGTTATTAATCCAGAAAATCAGACTAGCATAGAAGTGCAACAAAGTGGCATGTGTAGTGCAAATGGTCAAATAATAAATAAAGGCATATTTCAAGTAAACTTAAGACGTCAAGAGGAATTCACAAATTGACTAAAGTAGTGCATATAAGCTGCCTTTTCAGTCCTGCTTTTTAAGCAATAGGCACTTTAAGTAAAAAAAAAATCAAAAGGCATTAACTCAAGGCTACCTATTTAGTACCCATTTTTAAACTCTTGCTACAAAAATATTGGAACTGCTCAGGGTAACATTTCTCACTATAAAAACATCCAGAAACATAAGGTTATGAACAAAATACAGTACCAGTATTTGAATATTTTTTTCCTACAAATTACAATTGCACATTACATTGAAACTTCTGATATCTCAATATCGCTAATCCTCCTTAAGGGCTTGGGTATATAAAAACTGACCCTGCATGACCTCAACAGGTGTGTGTGCCAAATCAGTTATGTTAATGGTGCTGAGTGGAACTGCGTTAGGTGCTCTGTTGTCAGCTGACGAGTTGGGTGGGAATGAGTGCTGAATTGGTGCTGAATTTTGGAAAAAGGAGTGAGTGTGTAGTGGTGTCCATAAGGACCTCTTCCATCAAATGGGATATTGTAATGTGGCGGTGTCTGCACAACTTGCCGCATTAGAGCAAACCCATCTGCAATCGATGATGTTAGCCTATCCAGGGTATTTGTTATTTTAGAGAAATTCTCGGATGCCTGCTTTTCTGAAGTCTCAATCATTTCCACAAGTTTCTTCTTGACATTTTTGTCATCCTCAATGGCATTCAGCCACTGGTTTTCAGATGGCAGCTTCCTCTTGAACCGTTCATGCCGGTGTCGCTTCAGTTTAGCCTTTACAGAGTAGAACAAAGAAAATGTATTAAAACATGCTCATTTGCAAGTAAACCTATACAAAAATAATCACATTTCATATTACCATGATGAATGATGGCCTATATTCCCTCAGCATAATCAATCTTACCAGTAAACGTCACGATTCACAACAGACTATAGGAATACAGAAATTAAAACATACTTTCAATGTAAGGCTAATCTTCCCAAAATGTAGATGACAGAGGCAGGACTCTTGTTTTTTTTTTGCCAATATACAAAACTGTGCAACATTTCCCCGTTACTGTAATGTTGTAGCACATGAGAACGACTGATGTGACTTCTCTTCATTACTTTTTTTATTTTTTCCTTTTGCCACTACTATTTCTTGTATTATCTTATATTTCACAGATACATACACATATTCATTTAAACAAAGCCAACAATACATACATGACAATAAATGCATACCTGAAGCAGTTCTCTCCTCTGCTTCACTGTGGGGGTGATGGTCACACTTCCATCAACATCTTGAACCTCTGCTTCAGACTCGACGTCCAAGAATCCCGCCAAGGATGAAGCAGATGTGGCGGGGGAAGGAGAAACGGAATCCTCCAGTTCGCTGGTCTCGATGCCGGAGGCGATGGTTGTGGTGGCTGGGGAACCACCCCAAACCTGCTCGCACAGTTCAAAGTAGAGGAGCACTACTCTTCCGTGACCGCTCCTGCGTCCAGTGTCCACTGAATTTCTGTATTTCCCTCTTATTGCCTTAAGTTTCGTTGTCAGATGGGCTCGCGTTATCTCCTCCTTCACATGAGGAAACTCATCGTTGGTCTCGGACGGGTATTGCTCCAAGAATTGCGCCAACATGTCGACATATTTAGACTGGCAAGATTCCCAGTCGACATTGTCTTGGGCTTTACTTGCCTTGTAGTCTAACGCGACAGTTAGGAGTAACTCCACTTCGCTGTCTGTCCACACGAACGAACCTCGCGCCATGTCTGTTGTTTTGAAAGGAACAGGAAGTCGATCGTGCTATTCGTTGTTGTCGATTTTGAGGATTCTGATTGGCTTGCATGGCTTTATCCTTCTCCCTACACTGCCACCCATAGGTTTGGCATAGTTATGATGGCGCTCGGCGGCGTATTTATGCGGGTTGATGTAAACGACAACTTTTTTGAAAACGATGTTGTGTGCACAATGTTATTTTTGAAAACGGAGGCGGGGAAATATTCGGTTCTCTAAATACCCGGCTATGTGTAAACGTGGCCTAAGTTTATTTGTTTGTTTATGTTAAAACTATGTAGTCCAAATGGATGGAAAATTGTAATGTAATTCAAATACATAAAACTTATATTTAGACCAAAATATTTTTTTGAGTGTACTATATCCCTATTCGCACGGGATAAGTAGCCTATTATGTGGGGACCTCTGGTGATTTGTAATAATTGCAGAGAATGTCTGTGATCTTAATCCCGTGCGAATCGGCCATGTCTGTAATATGTAAAGTAAAAATTCCCCCGCAAATGACCTACCATATTTCACCAAACACCGAGGTCCTGTGATAACATTAGTCCCGTGCGAATCGGCATCTCTGTGATTTGCCCGGGATTAGGCGGATCGTATATCATTTTTGCAAGGTTTTTGTGTCCTGTGCGCATTTCTATCTTTATCTTTCACGAAGAATGACGCTAGGCTGCATATAATGCGCACCGTTATGAATTCCTGTGCGGCCGCGCGGATTATACTTTCACTTTAGAATGAGCACCAAATTGGAAGTAAATTGCTTGAATGGTGTGTTTAATATTATTCTTAATGAAAAAAACACAAACACAGAACAGTACAATGACAACTCGCTTAAATGGGCACTTTTACATTTAGCTTTGAAACTGAATCTTCCGTCGTATTATGTTATTATATTGCTCAGTTACGTTTTTAATTGGGTCTGTTCTCTAACTGAACGAAATTATTTTTATTACTATAAAACAATCAAAATGATATCGATACGACTGTTTATAATTTCATACAGCTATATCTATAACGAAAAAACATTTTCAAGTCTTTACATCATATCCGGGAGATAAGTCAGTAAATTCGAGTAAAATCACAGCTTATCACGTACGAATGCGCCACGCAAAATTCAGATGTGAGGGAGTAATTTTTAAATCACACGAGGTCCCCAGATAATAGCCTACTTATCCCGTGCGAATAGGGCTTTAGTTGTTGTTGTTGTTTTTTTACAGTGGGTCATAATATAGCATATCTTTGTCAGTGCGTTTTGTGGTGTTAGGAATAGTTTTCCTGCGCATTTTCGCACTAACTCAAAACGTGCGTACACCACCTCCTGAGCTGGCGTAGGATTTGAGCGTGCCGTACACCAACGTCCATATTGATAAATCTCAAAGTCACCGTGGTTTTGGGAGTACGCCAGGTGTACGCTGGAAATTTGGTGTACGCACTTTTGATAAATGAGGGCCAGTGGGCCTCATTTATCAATCTTGCGTAGAAACGGGCGTATATGTTGGCGTAAGATTATGCTTACACTCCTCTCACCGCCTGATTTATGAAGCTGTGCGCACCTCTGAAATCCAGGTGTACGCAAAACCTGCCCTTGATAAATGCCGCGGCTGAAAACGATCGTCATTAGAATAACACGCCCCTATATATTCAAGTCTCTGCCTCCCCCACGCCCTCATTTTACGCCATGGACACACGGAAGACGGCAATGAAGCGAAACTTCTCTGATGCGGAGATAGACACCATCACCAGGGAAGTGGAAAAAAAACTAAATTGTTTTATTTGGGAGTTTAAAGAGTGGGATTAAAGGCGCCCACAAAAAGGTGTACGGTGGAAATCCAGTTTAAATAGCTGTTGGGATGAGAAATTACCTATCACAATTAATTACTTTACAGCACGTGTTTTGAAATAATTAGCATTTAATTTCGTATCACGTCACATGTATTGGGGTGTACAATAGTGATGATGATGTGATGTGGAGTACCATTCATTCACATCAATAATTGCATGCAATTTGTAAGATTCTTATTATTATTATTATGATTTGTATTATTAATGACGCTTATTGTTATTTAGAAGAAGAATGTCATTATTATTATTTTGTCAGTCTGAATTATTTTCAGTCCCAGTCCCTGAAACGTCAGGTAAAGCGCACAGGCTCGCAACTGGAGGAATACATATGCCTGCAAATCAAATGCTTTGGTAAAGTCACACAAATTAAACATTGAAGTCCATGTTGCACAAAAATAAACACTGAAGTTTATAATTACTATATCCCTATTCGCACGGGATTAGTAGCCTATGTGGGGACCTCTGGTAATTTGTAATAATTGCAGAGAATGTCTGTGATATGTAAAGTAAAAATTCCCCCGCAAATGACCTACCATATTTCGCCAAACACCGGTCCTGTGATAACATTAGTCCTGTGCGAATCGGCATCTCTGTGATTTGGCCGGGATTAGGCGGATCGTATATAATTTTTGCAAGGTTTTTGTGTCCTGTGCGCATTTCTATCTTTATCTTTCACGAAGAATGGAGCTAGGCTGCATATAATGCGCACCGTTATAAAGTCCCGTGCGGCCGCGCGGATTATACTTTCACTTTAGAATGAGCACCAATTTGGGAGTAAATTGCTTGAATGGTGTGTTTAATATTATTCTTAATGATAAACACAAAAACAGAACAGTACAATGACAACTCGCTTAAATGGGCACTTTTACATTTAGCTTTGAAACTGAATCTTCCGTCGTATATTATTATTGCTCAGTTACGTTTTTAATTGCGTCTGTTCTCTAACTGAACGAAATTATTTTTATTACTATAAAACAATCAAAATGATATCGATACGACTGTTTATAATTTCATACAGCTATATCTATAACGAAAAAACATTTTCAAGTCTTTACATCATATCCGAGAGATAAGTCAGTAAATTCGAGTAAAATCACAGCTTATCCCGTGCGAATGCGCCACGCAAAATTCAGATGTGGGGGAGTAATTTCTAAATCACACGAGGTCCCCAGATAATAGCCTACTTATCCCGTGCGAATAGGGCTTTAGTTGTTGTTGTTGTTGTTGTTTTTTTCACAGTGGGTCATAATATAGCATATCTTTGTCAGTGCGTTTTGTGGTGTTAATTGTTTTTCTGCGCATTTTCGCACTAACTCAAAACGTGCGTACACCTCCTCCTGAGCTGGCGTAGGATTTGAGCGTGTCGTACGCCAACGTCTATATTGATAAATCTCAAAGTCACCGTGGTTTTGGGTGTACGCCAGGTGTACGCTGGAAATTTGGTGTACGCACTTTTGATAAATGAGGGCCAGTGTGAGCACATAAACCGTGGGCTTTGGCTTTACATCGCATGCGATCTACTCGTACACTGTGAGTAGGTAACCTTGCTGAAATCGCACAGAAATCGCACAGTGTATGCCCAGCTTTAGACACAAACACAACAGAAAAGCTGATGATCAAAAAAGAGTCCTGACATTGGGCTGCTCCGAATCCAAAACAATCACAGAATACGTACGAGAGAGGTGGTTTTTTGTTGTAATTTATATTTTTAATTTATATAATTTATCTTTTATTATTTAACGTATCAATAATAAAACTCTTGAAAACTAGTTGGCCGCGGCCCAGAGGTTGGGAACCACTGCTCTATATATAACTATATATATTTAATTAAAATAATTGTGTTAGTAAAACAATACAAACGCAAATTGGCAAAAAATGCATTTTAAGTTTAGAAACATTTTGAGTCCCCCCTCTCTTGCCTTACAGTGGATTGGTCCACCGCACACCTCACAGACACAACTGCGGTGGGCTGGGAGAGAGTACAAAGTTCAGTAGTTGTGGAACTCCAGTAAGGGCTGCCAAGTCTATTTTATTCACTTTAAACATCGGATGAAATGGTTTTATTTATCTTCTAATACAGGGGATGCTAAGTTATTAATAAATCACCAAAGACAAATTATGATACCGATGTATTTTTCCATAAGTCCAATGTTTTAGTGATTATAGTTTGATAAAGTTAGCTTGTTGTAAGTCACCCACTACAACTAACAAGGTGATAAGCCAATGCGTGAACTGATATTAGGCTAATATAGATTTAGATGTGTTGGGCTCAATGCTTTATGGAAGAACTTGCAAATAGCCAAAATATCTCCAAAGTCAAACCACTGAAGTTGAGTGACCTTTCTTGTCAATGATATCTGTGTCCTCCGAGCTGGTCGTGAGCGCTGAATTTTCTTCACTATCGCTCATTTTTCTTGCTCCACTCCACTCCAATCCTGTCAGCCACTGTGACTGTCAACAACACCACGTGCGACACCCACAAGCCCGGTCTGCAAAACGTATGCGCAGCATTACGCATAGCGCGTAAGCATTATATCGAGCATTTATCGAACTGTTGTTATCGTTTTATCAAGGAAAATTATTCTGCGATAATTATCGTTATGTTTTTATCGCCCAGCCCTAGTAGCAACCCTTTGTACCTAGACAATCGGGTACATACTTTTTCCTCTACACCTTCTCAATTCAATTTTTTGAAAATCATTAGAACCTAAATAATTACCTATAATCTTAAGACCTTCTACTCTCTATTTGAGGTTTACAGGCAACTGTGGAAGGTTCTCTGAAAAATCTTGACCAACCCAGAGAGCTTCACTTTTATCCAAGTTTACCTTAGCTGATGAAGCCTTCTCATAAACATCAAGTGCATCCGATAAACCCTTAACATCTTGTGTATTATTAACAAATACTGTGATGCCATCCTCATAAGTAATTAAAACTTCTTAAAAGTTCTTAAAAATACCAGATATAATGAAACCAGAAATTTTTTCACGTAATTTACAAAGTTAAGGTTAATTTGCTTTACTATATAGTTACCTTGTTACAGAAATGGGACCACTTAATCCACCTCCCACCTTAACAATATAAGAGGCACTGCATGCAACAATTTCACCCATTTAAAAAAAACCTTCCCCTAAACCAAAAAACTTCCAACACATTGAAGAGATAGTTATGATTGACGCAATTGTAATACTCAGATTTGTGGGTCTTCAGGAATCTGTGCTTACCGAGTATAAGCATTCAGGCTTGAGTGGAACCCTCCGCCATGTCCCGAGCGCTCAAGGCTGGATGATTGGTTTCTGGGGGCAGCCTGTGCTGAAAGCACCCATCAGCCCCCAGTGCCTTACTTCTCGGAAGTGCATGAGGAGGTGTCGAAATCGTGGAAGACTTTTATTCTGCTGTGCGGAACTGAGGAAGAACTAATGACGGAACAGAGGAAGAACTGATGACGGAACAGTTTGATCTTCGGCTGACCAATCAGCAGAAAGTGGTGAATAATTCCTGTCCACGCTTAGAAATTGAATATTCAAGCCGTTTATTAATTTTTTTCTACCTCTGAATGAAAAACGAAAAATCGAGCTTTTTCATTTGTTTAAAAAAGGGGAAAAAAGGAGTTTTGTGTTTTAATACCCGTTTCTAAAAGGAAAATCAAATGGCCAAAAGATACACAGACCCGACAGTCATCATGTTTTCAGGCCATTTCAAGTTTAATTTTGGGATCAGGGGAAGTGAGCAACCTGCTGTAACTTCACCTGCGGGCGGGTGTTGCAGTTGGACAGTGTTACTTCTAAAAACGAGTGACTTTTACACTTTTTAATACCACATTTTGTAATATTTGCATAGTTTTATTTTTGTAATATCCATTATTTTCTCATCCAGTTTTTTGAGGAGACACTGCCTCCCTTGCACCCTTGATATAACGCCCCTGATATACAGTATATAGACATAATGATTTTTATACTGTAAAAACTGTACAATCTGTCCCCTAACTCTAAACTTACCTGTCACAAAAAAACTTATAAGCTGTTGTCCTCATGGGGACCAAAAAATGTCCCCAGAAGGACAAGGATTTTGGGTATTGCCATCTTTTTTCCCTTATTTTGTCCCCAT
This sequence comes from Gobio gobio, assembly GCF_949357685.1. Lineage (NCBI taxonomy): Eukaryota > Metazoa > Chordata > Actinopteri > Cypriniformes > Gobionidae > Gobio > Gobio gobio. Next base: position 31,962,071 of record NC_137101.1, on the reverse strand, counting down.
AACATTACCATAACATATGTATTTGTAAAGTCAAGAAGATTTTAGACTCAACCAAAGAATTCAGGCCAAGATATATACATATTGCCACCACAGGGTGGCAGTGAATCAATATCTGTCTGTCATATAATAATAATAACATTATTATTATTTTTATTAATAAATGTAAACTTAATTTATTATAAAAACATAATTTCCCCATAGAAAAATGTAATCATGCGAAGATCTAGCATAAAGCTTTAAAATATCTTGTTCCACACAAAGTAAAAAAAAAAATAAGATTAATAGCATAAAAATTTGCTCACAAAGTTAAACTCTGTCTATAAGGAGCTGCTTGATGTAGGCCTACTATGATAGTCTGTTTAAGTCTGATAGTTTTGATGATGTCCATTCAATTAAGACCTTCCCTTCATGACATTAGCAAAACCTTTATTTTTACTTTATTTCACGTAGTGGATATTCCGAATATATCATAATTTCAACAAATGAGATTATTTCTGAACATACAGTGAAACAATAAAGGGAAGCAAAAACATCTAGTTATATGTAGATTTGGCTTCACACCAATTTGGCAGTTTGCTGGGATTTCTGGGGCAATGTATTCAGATCCATACAATTCTCATAAGCTCTATTCATTGACAGGATGAAAAATGAGTATCAACAATTCATATAAACATGTTCATTAGGACAATAACAAATTTGACATTTTATTGAGATATTTCCCTCTCATACCAGAACAAAATAAGCAACACTTACCCGAGATGTGTGAGTGAAGTAACAAATAAATAAAGCACTGTTTATACAGACATGTATGATTTTATAAAACAGATAAATTAAATCAGTTTTCTCCAGCATCTCCATAAAATCCCAGTACAATTTCATGACCCGTACATTGATTCTGAGACCTTTTGTGCCATTTCATCCAACAATAAATATTTCCTCTACTGTAGCCAGAGTACAAAATCTCTCTGCCAATAACAGGTGAATTAAGAAAATGTACTGGCCAAAAAAACAAAAACAAATTTATTTTCTTTCTTCCCTTGTTGGCAACACAGGGCACCAGTCATTCATAAATAAATAAATAAATAAATAAGTAAATAAATAAATAAAATAAAAACATGATTTAGTGTGTCATATCTTCATGTTGGTGGTTTAATAATGCGGATATTGTACACTAAAATAAGTTGCTGCCTTAAATTTTTAAGTACAATCAACTTGGAAGTTCAAGTTATTTCAACTTAAATTACATTAAACTGACTTAAACAATTTGTTGAATCTTGTATAACTTATAAAAAGTTGAAAATTACTTAACATAAGTGAATCAAAACAATGTAAAAACATGTTCCCTTTCGAAAGGGAACTCGCACTGTGTCCTGAGACGGTATTGGGAAACATCTCAGCGTGACTGCTATCTGAAGCTGTCAAATCACGGCAATCGTATTGGCAGGTGACAGTCTATGACATCACTACTAGTGTGACCAGGAAGTATATAAGGAGCACCTAGAGAACATGTCATTCTCTCATTTCCCAGTCATCACGGTTTGAGGACCGCAGACAGGGCCAGAGGGCTAGCATCGCCTCAAGTGCCCCCACTCCTCCGAGGAGCAGTGGTGTAGAAGGCGTCACACTAGAAGAAGCAGGATCTGAAGGAAGTGATCCAGTCCAGACGTGCTTGTGTCGTTTGTGAGGACTTAATATAGTAGCTTGTTGCCTTTTAGAGCAGACTCTCCTGTGAAAGCTCCTTGATTGTAACCATCAAGTCATGGGGTTGAGTGTCTTAGGCCTCTTCTGTGTAATTCCATCCCGTTGAGGCCTCCACTCCTCCAAAGCTTAGCTTAAACAGCAACCTGTCTTGGAGCAATAGTAATTTTTTGGTTCAGGCCTCCAAGCTTGTCTCGGGTCAAGCTGATATTAACTCCCCTTGTTCAGGGTACTTCGCTCCCAGAGCTCTGCACCCCTTGTGTCCAAAACCAATGATGCTCTGGTCGAGCCAACTAAGTACTCTTTCCTATTCAGGGAGGTGTTGAGTACGCCCCCTTAAAGCTCAAGCATTAGCCCCAAGACCATGCCTGTGATATTAGGCCCTATATAGAGGCCTCCTTGACAGTAGAAAGGGTAGAAAATGATTTGCTGAGTGAATTGCTTGAGTCTCTGATAGACTCGTTTCCAAGTAGTTAGCCCTCCTTGATGGCGATCCTCTGAGTCAAGCTACATTCCTAGCACTTCTAGCTAGTTTGAGTGTCCTGGCTCCCCAGAGTACACAGATTGAGTTCACAGTGCAGGCCCCACAGGAGCCTCCCTGATTCTAGCCCCTGAGCTTGGTTGATACTCTACTCGGTCGAGCCTAGGTAGTACTCCCCTCGTTTTAGAGGGTCATTCTGTGGAGGTCAAATGACTCTTGTAAGACTTCCCTTGTAGATAAGCTTTTTAGAGCTGCAGGCACTCCCTCGTTTGAGAGGATCGCCCTATAAAGAACCTCGCTCCCTGAGTTGGTCTGAGAGGTCGAGAGATTCTTGTGAACCCCCTTGGTAGATCAGGTCCTGATAGAGCTGGAGGTACTCCTCTCATTAGGGACCCGATGTAGAGTACCCAGCCTCCATAGTGCTTTGAAAAAGAAGCGCTCTGTAGGTCCAGGGTCGAGCAGAGTAACTCCCCTCATTTGCAAGGTTTGGAAAGCGCTTTGCTGAGTCCTGCTCCCCAGGATGTCCGTGTCTTTGTCCAGTATGAGCTGGTTACTGGTTCTTCTGCAGTCCCTCTCACCTGGTTACCTCTCATGAGGCAAGTATGATAAGAGGCTCTGTTTAGGAAACAGACAGGTTGTTGGCTAGACTAGGTCACAAGTCAGACCGAGTCAGCCTCCTTGGTGGCTCTGGGGGTTGACACAATGTCCCCCTAAAGGTGACTCCTTTCAGCCCCTGGCCATATTCCCTTAAAGGAACCCCTTCCCAGTGAAAATGCTGGTTCCAAGCCTTTGAGCAGCCTTTTGACAAGTCCTTCTGTTACTATACGAAGGCACTTCCTCATTGAGGTATGATAGCTCGTTGATAGCCAAGTGTGTGACCAGAAGGGGTGAGAGGTTGTTGTTTTTTTTGCGTTTCTGTTGAAACTGCCATCTTGTTGTGCTTAGTCACAGCAATTTCTTGGCATGCACTCCCCTCAAGATGGCCATGTGGGTTCCACAATAGCGTAGTTCCCTTTCGAAAGCATCGTTATGACTGTAACCCTGGTTACCTGAGAACTTGAACACAGGTCCCTTCAGAAGATAAGTGGATCCTCCTGGTCGCACTAGTAGTGATATCATAGGCTGTCGCCAGCCAATATGATTGCAGTGATTTGACCGTAGAGTTGACCGTGGACCATTGATTTGACCTTCAGATACCAGTCACGAAGAGGTGTTCTCCAATAGCGTCTCAGGACACAGTGTCTCATTCCCTGTCCTCAGGGAATCAGGGTCGTAACCCGAGACGTTGCAACTTATTTATCATATAATTTTTTCAGTGTACATATGTCATAACATGGACATCAGAAATAGAAAAGAGAAAAAACTTCAGGTATCCAAGATAAACTTCTGTTAAATGCAGTTAGAGTCGCAACAGATTGCGTACTGGATCCTTATGTAGCCACATCTTGGCCAAACGGTCTAAAGACAGCAGCTTAAAGGACACAAGTGATCTCTACACTACTAATCAAGCATTTAGAAATAATCCATAATGTATTTCAAACCCATAGTATACTTTCTCTTGCACAGACATCAATGTGGATATGCAGTAAATAACAGTATACTTTACTTTTACATATCAACGAACGCATCTACAGGGTCTTGTCACAGATTTTAAAAGATTTTGATGAACTGATATTCTAATCATGGGTACAGGATTCAGTAGGTACAGTGACATTTTTTTTATATATATATATATAAATCTTCAATATTGATCAGTTTTATACTTTTGAGATTGGTATGAAAAGTCCTAACTGTGGGGATATAAAATGCACTTTATAGAATGTCAGAAGCAGCATTTTCAAGTCAATTTAAGTCACTGACAATATATATATATATATATATATATATATATATATATATATATATATATATATATATATATATATATATATATATATATATATATAATTAAAACATTAACACAGTTGACATGACACTAGACAATCTGAACATTTAATGTGTAGCTTAATGATATATTTTGTGCAGCAACACTGAATGAATAACAATAAAATATATAATGATCTATACCTATGATTAATATACTGAGTAACATAGTTTACATTTTTGTCTTTTTGCTGTAACTTCAGCATTAGGCAAGCTTGCATGTCTTTATATATTTTAAAGTTGAAACATATAATTCAAATTAATTCATAAATTATATAACTGTTTTATTATTGTTATTAATATTATTATCAATAAGTAATGAAAATCAGAGCTCCCTCATTATGTGATTATGTGAAGAACACATGGTTTTGGGAGAAAAGGTTGCATATTTGCAGTATATATGTATATGTAAGGGTTTTCTATTAGACTCAGCATTTGTGAACAACAGCAAAGTGAAATATTTTGATTTGCAGGTGTTGTACAATATAAAACCCTATGTTCTTCTTTCTTCATTTAGACTATAATGCAGATACTAAAAAAAATGCAGATATTTCATCACATGTCTTTTGAAACCCAAACACACACATTAAGAAAATTTAATTTAAAGCTATCGATTTTAAGCATATCAAAATCATGATATTTTTTTTACTAAATAAAACATCAGATCCAAATATTACAAAAATGTTCCTCTTTTGCAGAAAACAGATCAAAATAAGAGCACACATACATACTGGGTGACACAAATCAGCAAATGCCATTCTAAACATGATCACTGTTGTTGATGAGAGGTACTATGGCTTTTCCCCTGTTTAAGAAAGGAGGCATTTTCTTTGCTTAACACTATTTTATCTATAGGCGTTCAGAAGCATCTCCTCTGTTGTAGAATAATATTGTTTTAGAAAAATATACATCAGGAAAAAGCTTTACAAAAATAAATCAACTGAACATAGTCATCCAAAATCTACTTAGAAATGAACTTCAATCTAAAATAGACTAATATTGCACATGGGATTTCCTCTTACATGATTTATGTTCTATACAGATTGGTTGGACTCCATGGCTTTACATGTCACCTGTTCAGTCCATAAAGGTGTCTGTCAGAAGTATAAGTGTAAGTAATCATATGTTGGTCCAGAAATGTCCAGAAAACGACTGATTCACAGGGTTTGATCAAAGGCACAGGTTTTCTGCAGAGGTGTCTGAAGAATCTGTTGTCATGATTATGACATCTCTTCTGGGATCTGTGACAAGAAAAACACATTTATTTAATTATTATTATGTTACTATGCAACTCCGAAATAGTTTGCCATAATAAATATTTGCTAGCACAGGTTAAAAATCACACATCCTGATCATTTCATATTTACATCTAATATAATACAATGGGCCCTATATTAACAATCCAAGCGCATGGTCTAAAGCGCACAGCGCAAGTGCACTTAGGGCGTGTCTGAATCCACCTTTGCAAATTTAACGAGGGGAAAAATGATCAGCGAGGCCGATGCTTGGTCTAAAAGGGTTGTCCCTATTCTCTTAATGAGTAATGGGTGTGTTTTGGGTGTAACGTGCAGTAAAACAATCCGAGTCTCATCTCCCATTCTCTTTAAAAGCCAGTTGCGCTTGCACCATGGTGGATTGCTATTTACATGGTGGAATTTGTGAGCAGAAAGACTGAACACTTCTCCAGAGAGAAATCCTTTTATTTTTAATATTCAAACATTTTTGTGTGCTGCTGCATGTCCCTGTGTGTGTAATAAGCAAATTGTATGTGTGTTGTGGAACCGCCTACAGGTACATATTACTAACACGCTCTTTCAATAAATAAAAAAAATATTGCACCATTGACTTTAGACCAGGTTTCAGTTAATGGCGCAGTCTATTTCAGTTGCCTCAAAATACACTGTAAAACCCAACAAGTTAAGCTAACTCATTTAATTTGAGGAAACTGATTACCTCAATTCAATTGAGTTTAATAAACTTAATTGAATTAAAAAAAACAGTAGTTATGAGTACTCTGAACTTATTTTAATTGAGTCCACTAAACCAAGGATATTTCTTAATATCCAATTAAACTTTACACTGCATTCAAATCGTTTTTTACTGCTTTAGTTGGGCTCTTGACCCTTACGTCTTTAACATTAGTTTTTTTCTCTGGCTGCTTTAATTGGGTGTTTAGAAAACACATTTGTTATGATAAGGAATGCCAAGAGAAAATGTGATTAGGTAATGTTGGTATATTCGTCATGTAGTGGATTAAGTCACTTATTTCACTCAGAATCTTATGCTCTTGTTATTGCAGTATTGTGTTGTTAATTATTGTATTATTCTTAATAGTAGCTACATGATTCAACAGCACGAGATCCAGCACTGTTGTGGTAATTGAACAATATGCACGATTTTAAACTCATGTAGTGCTCAAAATGTTTTAATCTGTGGCATTACTTAGACACACACAGACATCAAGCATCTGCGTATGAATCTCAACAATGGTGACAATCAATGAAAAGCTTCATGCTGCAGTGCATGCTGGGTACCACCGATCAAAACTCCCTCATGGGTCCCAGCATGCATTGCGGCATGAATAAATTATGAATCTGAATTGTGACCAATTTTCTTTGATTCTTACTATTTGCTTTTACTTTTGCTATGTTTGTGATGTTTTTGTAGCTTGTTTTATGTTCAAAGTTTATCTGTTTATCTGAATATTTTTTTGATTGTCACCATTGTTGAGATTCATACTCTGATTCTTGATGTCTGCGTGTGTCCAAGTGTTGTTGTAGATTAAAACTTTTTGTGCATTAATTTTGTTTATTTAAATCCTGTATGTGGTTCGATTACCACAACCATCCTGGCTCTTGTGCTGTACAATCACATAGGTTCTATTATGAATACTACAAAAATATCATAACACAAACCTCAATAACCAGAGCATTAGACTCTGAATGAGGTCAGTGATTTAGTCACTACATGATGATAATATCATCAGCAAAAAACAACCAACACCAGTTGATCCCATTTTCTCTTGGCTTTTCTTACCATAACAAATGTGCTTTGTTACTATGTTTATAGTTAAAGAAGCCATACCAAGACATGTTATGTCAAGGGTCAAGATCCCAACAAAAGCAAACCCTGAACACCATCATGGTGAATTCAAACAAAACTATGACAGAAATAAAGTTAGTCTGGTAATGCTGTTTGTGGAGTTGTTTAATCCTCCTCAGCTGAGATCTTCAGAGATTGAATGTCTTCTTTTATCCTTCAGTTGATTTAATCTAAAGCTGTGGCTGAAGTCAGTTGTAGTTCTTGTTTCTCTTTCCTTCAGTGATGCTGCTCATTACCATCATCAGGTTTCACCACCAATATTCAATTATCACTTCTTTAATCACTTAACAATACAATTATTATCCGATTATCATGCTGGGAACTAGAAATGTTCTAGAACTCATTCAGTTTGAGTTCTGTTTCAGTCATTGTGTCCACACAACATTCTGTAATATTTGAGTGTAGTGAACTCATTTTTATTTAGTACATACAACTGTTAGGTTTTACAGTGTAGCAACGTGCCAACAATTCACCTGAACACACCTCGTTTTCAGACCAGCACAGCCATGGGCGCACAAATGGGCGCAAATGCATTTGCTATTTAAACATTGTGGCGCAGATCGTGAAAATTATAACTGCATCGGGCTGAAACTTGCAAAAAACACAAGCCGCATTGCGCCAGATGTTTGATAGGGTCCAAAATGTTGTTAGTCTCAAGATTCTTCACATTAGTGAATAAATACATATATTTGTATTGTCTGTTGTCTTGTACGCTTTTATTACCTGTAAACTGTAATGGATTGTGATTGTATATCAAGAGCAAGGACACGTTTATGTGCATTTTTTTGTGAGTTCAAAAGAAACGAATAGAGAGTCTCCGCAGCAGTTAGCGATAGATTGAAGTGTCCGTCTGTGCGCGAGCAGTGTTGGGCAGTAGCGTCACTAGTATCTAGTGGACTTTTGTTTTCAAGCGCAATTCACTCGCACATGACATGAGCTGTTGTACACACATCATCCGCGCAGTCACTAAAGAGAAACAGTGTCGCGTGAATAAACACCTCTTGTTAAAATGATCGGGGTCCAGCCTGGCCACCTCTTGATATGTGGTGGCAGAAACTTGTTTCCATGAAGAAAGAAAGAAAGAAAGAAAGAAAGAAAGAAAGAAAGAAAGAAAGAAAGAAAAAACAATGTCATTAAATATAAATACATGTTTTTTTTGTGTGATATGTTGGTATACTGTTTGGGGCAGGTCTTAATTATTTTGCTTATGTTCTTTGAGCTGAGTTGAGTTTTAAATTAACTTACAGTTTGTCCTGCCAATGTGCCCAAGTCTAAATTGAGCATAAACATGCAAACGCAGGTGCGTATGCATTAGGGCTGCACGATTTGGGGAAAATATCTAATTGCGATTATTTTGTTTAAAATTGCGATTGCGATTTAAAATGTGATTATTATTATTATTTTTTACAAATGAAAAGTGTGTATATAACATTTTGTTTATTTATTAATATGACTAATAATAATTATTATGATTATAATTATTGCTAAATAAAAATAAGAAATATTACTATTACAATAACATTCATTATTAAAATAATAAAATAGAGCATTTAAGAATAAATATAACAGTATAATATATTTTACAGAAAACTAAAAATGATGGGTTACCTGTTAATATGCAGACAGCCTATGACTAAAAATCATTAGAAAGGTCTAAGGATTTATTGTAAAAATATATATATATTATTATTATACAAATCTGTGCTTTTTATCTGTGATATAAATTTCTTTTTATCTGTGATATAAATGTCTTTAATATGAAAAATGAGCCTCTTATGCATCCACTGTGGGTATTAAAACTCCTGTACATTGAAGAAAAACATATGGATTGTCATATAAATTTATTTAGAGAGAAGTATTATTTTTCTTATTTTATACCCAAAAGTTTCATTCATAGTGTAGGCCAGAGAGCGCCCTCGAGCAGAATTGCCACATTTGCCTCAGAAGAAGTAATCATTCGTTTTCAGGAAATCCCTATGGGAAATCCCTAATGTGAAGCTCACTGCAGGCTGAATAAAACGAAGATAGAAATGCTTTGACTGATTAAACATGAAGATAATACTTCTGCGACAAGATGTGGTGTATTTGAGTTCTTCAAGCCTTCTCGGGTATTTTCATAATAATAAAAGTATGCAGTGCTGATTGACATTCTGTGATGAGAAGCCACATCAGCTCGACTGACGATATGAAGTGAGTTAAAACCTGTTATTAAACGTTGTATTTGGTTGGACAACAGGTTTATGAACGCTTCACATTACTAGTTTGTGAAGATGTTTGACACGTTGCTCAAACTCGCAGTGCTTTCAGACGGAGCAGCGTTTACTCTTCACTAACACGTTGGGCATTTATTTATTTAATTAAAATCGCAGCCTTTGCGCTTTCATAATCGGACAGAAGCCAAATCGCGATTGCGGTTCGATTTCGATTAATCGTGCAGCCCTAGTACGCATACATACACATACAGATGAACATACACACACTCTCGACACCTGGTTTTGTTATTATGTGGATCACATGTTTTTGTTGAAATTTGGGTTGGGACAGTTGATCAGTTGATCAATCAAATCTGTTGACTTTTTTTGATCACTGAGATAGCATTGAAAATAGCATAAAAATGACATCTAAAAAAATAACTTAGATTTTGCCATGTTGCTGTACATTTCCCAGGGGGGTAGCTTCAGTGTAGTGAAGCTTAATTTAATGTAGAGTAACTGCTAGCTTAGCTCGCTACATTTTCCAAGTAGCTTGCCCAACACTGTGCGTGAGCCACCACCACTGATAACATTGGCAACGAATGCTCACCATGATTTAAAAACAACATATTCCAGCACCAGATTGCCTCTTATTTAACACAAATGAACGAACTTAATAATCTGCTATTCAACTAGAGATTTGTATAATACATAGGGTGGCCATACGTCCGGATTTTGTCTGGACAGTCCGGATTTTAAGCTCCCTCAAGCCAGACACTCATTTGTCCTCCTTTTTGGAGTTGAGCTGAATCGGCCTATAAAACCCCGCTCTAGAATCTTTATTGGGACGCAGCAGCATAGCGCCTAATGCCGTAAGATCTCTGGTCAAAGAAATGATTGGCTGAAAGCGGTGTCAAATAGATATCTGATATATCATTGGTTAAAAACTTAAATAAGCCTCCACGATGTGCTGGCTACGTCATATCATAACGTTAACATACCTAAATGTCAGACGCTCAGACCTCATTTAATCCGGAATGGACAAAAGAGCACGAATTTATATCAAAAAGCAGTAGAGATGCTTTTCATGGATTTTGCACTGTGCTGCTGTGAAGTGGACATTAGTAGTCAAGGGAAAGCCGCCATTGACCGATAAAGTAAAAAAAAACATAAAGTTACCGACGAGCCGCAGGTTAGGCTACGACATTTTTTCGAGAAGCAACATCACCTCAGGATGACAAACTCTCCGCTGCAAAGCTTTGTAAAATCTATCATAATCATGCAGTCAAGCATCACCAGTCATACAGAAATACATAACCAAATAATCAGAAAACATTGCATTTATGGACTTCTGTAAATAACAGAAATACATAAATAAACAAATATGAATGCAAAAAAATAAATGAATAAATACACATTTCAGATAGCAAAGATCTGCCTTAGCTGCTGCAGAGGGTGCAATTCTTTGTTAAGAACTGAAACGTGTATTTATTTATTTTTCGCATTCATTATTTGTTTATTTATGTCTTTCTGTTATTTCCAGAAGTCCAGAAATGTTATGTTTTCAGGCCCTGTGCACTTTGCAATATAAGTGGTTAGTTTTCGAAACAGACATCACAATGTCTTGAATTCAAAGTCCAAATACAGCAGGTCAAATACTGTGAACAAACACTTTTTGCCTCTTCTGTTACACATAGGTCTACATCAAGAAGATATACCGTAGATCAAATTGTCTGGCAATGAACAGAGTAGGCTATTTCAGAATCACTGTATCACAAAACCATTGATATGATGGACAACATTGTACTGTAGTTGTGAGTACACCAGAGTCCTATGCAATTATTCTTGCATTACTAAATTCTGCAAAGTGTCCTCCTTTTTGGTGTTATGGAAATGGCCACCCTAATTATACATACCGTGAGATGTTTCAAAAAGTTGTGGGGACATGTCCCACCTGTCTTAACTGCAAAGTTCACCTATGTGTAACAATGATCAAAATGTATGTCTGCATGCAAGTTTGAGGGACTTCATTTAAATCAAATATATACACCTCTTGAGCTTTTCGTTAATCACACTGAATGTTTCACTTGTGAATTGGACCGATCCAATTGAATCAGTTCTTGAGTAAACAACTCACTGATTCAATTGATCTGGTCAGATTTAGTCTCCAGTTAACAATTCACTGAATTCACAAGCCTGACTCAAATTAGGAGATCATCTGAGCTTGAGTGTGCATCCGATGGCGTGAAAAGTTACTAATGCAGATCCGATGGCGTGAAAAGTTACTAATGCTGAATTTTAAGATTTATTATTGTAAATGAAAATCAATCATTATCTCTCTGGAAAGTCCACATAAAACACGAAAAACCAGCATGTGTGTAAGAATACAAGAAGAGTGAGCTTAACGTGTCACTTCGCTGTCGTTGACTGTCTGGCGCCATCTTGTGACTGAAAAACACTTAACCATGGGTTACAATGGAAGACTTCAAGGGTTAGTTCAGTGTTTCCCAACCGGGGTGCCGTGTAAAAGTCCTTCAAATAATTTTTTTTTTCTTCATATTTTTCAAATAATTCTCTCTTTTGTAAACTTTGTTCAATGCATGCGAGTGCTGCCGTATGTCCGAATATGACCAGTCATTTTCGCCGTCATCACCCGGGTGTAGTGCCAGAAGACGCGAATGAGAAGTCGCGCGTGCTGTGAGAAAATGTGTCTCTGTGCACTCATCCGAAAGCGCATCCGAAAGCGCGCAAATATTGAGTTCTCTTTCAAGTCTTGCTCTTGAACAGACGAATTCAGACAAAAAGTATGTCAACATGTCCATCTTTATGAGTATTCTAGCAGACATAGTCTGTATATGCCTTAAGTAAACTTAATATAGTCGAGAAAGACGACGGATATCCGAGCATTAGGTCTTAAAGGTGCAGTAGCCTTTACTGCTGTCCGTTTCATGTCAAACAACAAAAGACAAGGACATCACTCACTGCTCTTGATTGAATAGCTTTTGTAAGTTTAATAGGATTAATCTTTAATTTATACACTCAAATATGCAATGTTATTTTGCATTTGATCAATTTCTGCAGCTGAAAACTAATGTTAGACGTACCTGAAAAACCTGAAAAGCATAGTTTATTTTATTAGTATCTTTGCTCTATAGTATTTATTTGTGCTACTGCTTGTATTTAAATTATTTGTTCTTATTATTTTCTTTATTTTTATTTGACAGTACTCCTTTTTTCCCTGAACATAGCAAATACTGAACCGTACCGAAACTGTGAACCTAAAACCGTGATACAAACCGAACCGTGAGCAATCTGTACCGTTACACCCCTAGCGTAACGTATACAAGGGGGTGCCACAAAATGAAGAACATTTTCAAAGGGTGCCATGACTGAAAAAAGGTTGGGAAACACTGGGTTAGTTCACCCAAAAATGAAAATTTGCCCATGATTTACTCACCATCAAGTCATCCTAGATGTATATGACATTCTTCTTCCAGACGAATAAAATCAGAGTTATATTTAAAAAGTCCTGGCTAATCCAAGCTTTATAATGGCAGTGATTGTTGTTCTGTTTTTGAAGATCATAAAAATGCATCTGTCCGTCAAATAACGTGCTCCACACGGCTCTGGGGGGTTAATTAACGTCTTCAGAAGCAAATTGATGAGTTTGTGTAAGAAAATTATCTTTATAAAGTAAAGTTTCGGCTGATCAATCCGTATTCAATTAATGGGAAAAGTGTTACCAGTTACGGTCGTTAGACGTAGCGTAAGCATTTTAATTTTGGGATTGGCACTTTCAAAACTTTTTCCACGGAAGGCGATCCCATCAGCAATCCCATCTATTTCAGCAATAGATAAAGGCTTAAAGCAGTCTGGAACTGTTTTTCTAAAATATTTAGTTTAAAAAACTAAAATATTTAAACTCAAGACAATATTTAATGTTTAATTTACTTGAGACAAGTGGCCGTGTAATAAGCGGGATCATGTACATCTAGCCGGTTGTTATCGCAGAATAAACGGGTCCTGCGTCACTCTGAAGGGGTTTATTCTGCGATAACAACCGGCTGGATGTACATTATCCCTTATATATAAATGTGTTGGCAGTTTCGTATAAAATACATTACATAAATAAATAAAATTACTAATTGAAGAATGAAAAGAGCCCAAGATTTGACCAAACTATCTTATGGAAAAAAAAGTAAGGTAACAAAAATAAACTTAAGTTATGTTGTCTGAAAACAAGTCTTTTCATTTCAATTTAAAAAGATATTTATATATTTTTGATTAGTAAACAAGAATATAAGTTTTGAAGCTGATTTTCTGCTGTTTAAGACTCAAAGCTACAACAATACAGCACTCCTGACCTCTGTCCCACTGTTCAACGATCTCTTACTGGCTAGCTGATTTTCTGTCAGTGCAGGTTTGAGACAGATAAGTGCAGGGACCACGACTGCAATTAAAGCACTTAGTCATTGGTGTGACAGGAATCCCACCCGAGCAGCGCTTGCTGATGCTGACCCATCTGAGGTATTAGAGAGTGCGGAATACACCCACTCTTGGAATCTTCCTCAAAATTAATCCGGTGGGCTGGTCGGGTGGGCAGCGGCGCCAGATGGCGGCTGTAGTTATGAATGATGCCTTGGTCTTAAGTATTAAGTTGGATCAGCGTAATCCTGTGCAGCATATGCAGAAGGCCTGCGGGCCCTATCCATCCCTCCGGCTTCCCCGTCGTCCTCACTTCCTCCGTCGTCACCCCGGTCTCTGCCTCGGCCCTGCGAGCCAGCAGCTCCACCTTGGTATTCTGGGCCATGAATGTCGACCTGGTCCATCAGCCTCTCCGCTCTGCCCCACCGGATACCCCACACACCCTGGTTCCGCCTCCGTCAGTCGGTCTCCGGGTTCCACCTGGGCATTTTGCCAAAGCTCCACCCTAGCTTCTCCCTAGGAAGTACTGTCATGGTTATGGACTTTTATATTCTCTTTTTTGTTCCTGTTTCTCTGCTCCGTTTAGTTTTGGTTTTCTTGGTTACTGATTTTCACGTTTGTTTCTATGGCTACGTATAATTGTCACTGTTAGTCATCATGTTTGTCTTGTATTTAAACTTCCTGTTTTATTCAGTCCCTTGTTAGTTCTCATTTAGGTTACATGGTTGTTTTCTCCAATGTTCTCCTGTTTGCCTTGTGGATTATAATAAAGACTGCTTTGTTTATAACTCAGTTTGTCGTGAGATTCCTACAGCAGCCACACATGACAAGCAAGTAAAAAGGGAGGAAAGGTGGGGCAAATAAACCAATAATCAGATAACAAGAAGGGCGGGGTTAGACAATAGACAGGAGAGCACATGGCACGAAGAAACAAACATAAGCCATGTGCTCACACCAAACATGACACAAGCATGTAGTCAATGGGAGCTCTTACAGACTTCATGTTCACACAGAACATGACAACGTGAAAGCACACAGCCAAAATAAACACAAATCACATGCTACACCAAACACAACACATACACAGTCAGAAGAACGTATGGCCCGAGCGAACTCAAATGCTTATCCCATGCGTTGACAACAGAAGACAAACACACAAAGCATGAATGTCCAAACCCAGACACAGAACCAAAACCAAACTAGACCGAAGTGCCGGGATCCGAACACCATGCTCCGCATACAAAACAACTCGCGTTGACAAAAGAGAACACGACCAGAGCAGGAACAGCAAACTCACCATGACAAGACAAGACGAGACAATAGGAGTGTTCTGTCACCAAACCAAGAATAAACAGACCAAAGTGACAGAACCCTCACAGAAACCTTTATTAATAAATATTGTTGTAGCTGAAAAGTCAGCATGGGTACAGAACTGAAACTAGTAATTGAGAAAAAAACTGAAAAAAAAAAAAGTTTCCCCCATGCTCTATTTTTATCATTTTTCACTCTGGCATCACAAGAACAAAGATTCCCAGATAGCAACATACTGATCACCATTACGGTGACTTCAGATGAAACACAGAGTTAAACTTCTGTTAATTCTCAGTAAGAGCTTCTGTAGTCGTATAACAGAAATAAAGTCAGTCTGGTTAGTAATGTGTGAAGCTGGTAATGCTGTTTGTGGAGTTGTTTAATCCTCCTCTGCTGAGATCTTCAGAGATTGAATGTCTTCTTTTATCTTCAGTTGATTTCATCTAAAGCTGTGGCTGAAGTCAGTTGTAGTTCTTGTCTTTCTGCTCGTCTCTTTTTCTGTTCTCTTCTCTCCTTCAGTGATTCTGCTTGTTAACAGGTTTATTAAGGCTGAGATGACTCCACATTTAATCTACACAGATTTTGTGGCTCAGATAAGGTCCAGTTCTGGTTTATTTCTTTGCTCTTGGCTGACATCTGGCATTGCTCTGGCCTGCTTGTGGCCCAGATCTGGCAAACAGGAGTGGTCCACTCAAGGGCCGTCATTCCACACAGCATGTGGGCCAGATCAGTATGCCACAAGTGCCAGATGTGGGACAGATCTGGGCCGACACAATGTTGCTATCTGGGTTGTGAAATTTGCTGTCTCTAGCCTGTTTCCATCCAATTGGCCTTTTACCGATAAAATTGTGTTAATCAGAAGATCACGGAGAAGTGGGACAGCTTGTCTGACAGGACTTCATGTAACTGTCAATCTTTAACGTACTGAATATGCAGTCAAGCCAGTCGCGGTTTGACATGGCAGAGAACATAATTCGTTCTGGTTTAAGTTTAGCACCAAATTGATCAAAAACATCAAATCGCTGCTATTTTTTTCTCTCAGAGACAGATGCAGCTGTAACCTAAACTTCTATTCTATAGAGCTGCCGTCTTAACAATTCTAAAATTAGTTTAGAGCTTTTAGGATTCAACCCACTTTATTTTCCTAATTTGTTCGCGATAAAATTATATTACATATTAATAAATTGTATTTATGTATAAAATTATTTTGTTAACAAGTGTCATGTTTGTGATTTTCACTTGTCAAGTAGGCAGATCCTGCCCATGAAATCATGATTTATTCAGATACAGAAGTAACATGTTGTGTATTTTACCTTTCTTTTTGTCAGTATTGGAAACTCCAACAGCCTTCCTTCGTTTGACAGATGCCCCATTTTTATTTTTGAACCGCTGATTCAACACAATGATTCATAATGCTCCGAAGCTTCATGAAGCAGTGTTTTGAAATCGGCCATCACTACAAGTCATTATTTAGTTTTTTTACACCAAAAATATTCTCGTCGCTTTATAATATTAATATTGAACCATTGTACTCACATGAACTGATTTAAATATGTTTTTAGTACATTAATGGATCTTGAGAGAGGAAATGTCATTGCTGGCTATGCAGGCCTCACTGAGCCATTGGATTTCAACAAAAATATCTTAATTTGTGTTCTGAACGGAGGTCTTACAGGTGTGGAACAGCATGAGGGTGAGTAATAAATGACATTATTTTCATTTTTGGGTGAACTAACCCTTTAACTAATGCTGCAAACTATGAGAGTCAGTTGGTACATTAGCCTACTATAATGTTGAAGGTAAAAATGAACTGATTTGTATACAAACACTTAAATTACACTCAATTACGTTTTTTATAATAATAAAGTTATAATATTAACTTTACAATTACATAATCATATTTCAACATAAAAACTTGACAGATTTATTCAAACATGCATTAAATATTGAAAAACATTTTTTAAAAATGATAATGAATATGTAATATGGTGCATATATTTAGCAAAACGCTAAATATAATACGCTAAAAAAAACGAGTTCTAGCTGACTAACGAGTTTATGGACACTGGATAGGGCCTATGGGTTTTTTTAGGTAAATGTGGCGTTACATGACATTTGTTTACAAGCTGTTTTATTGACGTCTTTCCACAGTTGAACCACTGTTTGAGGGATTCCATGTGACATGATACGGATTTCGGTGAGTTGTACAGTTTCATTTAATGCACTTTCAGATGCTCATTCATGTTTCGCGCTGTAACTGGTATTAAGGTGGAAGAGAAGATCAGTTCACGTGCCGCTTCTCTTGGGCTGAGCTGCGCCAGAGCGATCTCACGCTGCAGCGGCAAAACAGTATTTATGTTTTTTAATTTCGTAATAAAATGGCCGTAATTTGAAATTTGTTTCATATCAATAGTAACAAATCACAAAGATTATTGTGATTTATTGGATGGGAGGTGCACTACAATGTTCTGTTCATTCAACTGAAAACAGGATGACTAATCGATTCTTTGGATTTGAGAATCGATTAAAATCGAGAAATCAGTATTTTTTACCCAGCACTAGTTATTATGTGTAAAGAATCTTTAAAGAACCATCATTTTTTGTGTAAAGGTACAATTTTGCACATTTTAAGTGCACCCAGATACTCTCTCACATCTCGTTCCTGGTTTGTTTTCACACGGGCGCCTTAGTACTGTAATGCATTTCTCCTTCATTCACTTTCTCTCAGGTCACTGAGTCTTAAGAAAACAATGTTCTCACACGCTGTCATCTCATTCATCTTCAAAGAAAGAGAAATCCCTCGCTCTGGGATGAGGACAGCTGTTCTGGCTGCCAGAAGGGACATCTATGAAGCGTTGCTCATGTGTACCACACAAGCAGAGAAAGGCGAGTGCTTTTGAGTCAATCTACAATCGGTGTTGTAGATTATGATTGAAGAAATAGCCAAAATATTTGCATCAAAGACATTCTTGAAAAAAATGACACTGTCATGACACAGCAACAAGGCCTTGGTCGCATCAGGGGGAAAAGAGTTTCAGACCATAGATAAAAGACCGTTAATATGGTCCGTTTCAATTCCATGTCGAGTGACTCTTTTAAGATAACTGTAAACAATCCCAGGTTTTAATTTAAATGGGTCATAAAGATCCACATCACACAGGTTAAAAAATATACATATAAAAAATATACATAGTTCTCTCTCTCTCATGAGACTCTTGTGGTCAAATTCTGCTTCACTGGGTATTCTAGTTAGTTTACACTGCTTCAGTGGATACATGCACATAAACTCTCTGACAGCACAGAAGCCACATGTCCAAAGCCCACAGCATCCACTGAGCTCCTGGCACTTTCCATCAATAGGGTACAAAACAAGGCCTGAAAGAAATGACCTACAAAATGAAGATTTTTCTTTTAAAATTTTCAATAAATGCAGCTAAAGTGCCTCTGGCCCAATATGCTTGGATAAGCTCCAGCATCTCTGCAACCCTATAGGCCAAGCGGTTCAGAAAATGGATGGATGGGTCAGCTAAAGGAGATGCTTAACCTTTAGCAGACCAAAGTAAATATTATATGAGCTGTTTCTATTAATTTTATTTAAACAGAAATGTACAGTATCTGTTTTTGCAGCCGTTACAGCCATTTGGAACATTTAAACTCATTTTATCTTAATTGTGTGATTGATTTCATAATTTTCTGGCAAAAAAATATATTGTAAACATCTAAATTAATATACATTAAAAAGAGAAGTGGACCGAGAAGCGAACCTTGAGGAACAGCTCTAAAAACGGAAACAAATAGACACATTTATAAAAAATATATGCCAGTATACATAACAGATAGCCTCAATTAAGCTCACTCAGTAGGAGTTAGATAGTTTGTGATTTAAAGGGATAGTTCGCCGAAAAAAGGAAAATTGTGTCATCATTTCCTCACCCTCATGTTGTTCCAAACCAGACAGCTTATGGCACACATTGACTTCCATGGTATTTCTTTCTTACTATGGAAGTCAACAGGTGCTGTCAACTATCTGGTTACCAGCATTCTTTAAAATATCTTCCTTTGTGTTCAACAGAAGAAAGAAACTCATACAGGTTAGGAACTTGAGGATAAGTAATGACACTTGAAAGTTTGAAGAAAAAAAAAAATTCCAACAAATCTCCATAACTGCTTAAAGTTTGAGATAAGAAATCTTGTGATCTTGTGAAAGTGATTTTATGATTAAAACAAGAACAAATATCTGCCAATGGGTTCGTAAAAATCAACTTAATTCAAATGCAAGTAATTTTCATACCTATACCCAATAACAGATATTTGTTCTTGTTTTAAGCACAAACTCACTTAATTTTGTTAAATTTCTCAGAAAGCAAGACTTAATATCTTCATCCTCATGTCAGGTAAATGTTGATTGTTGATGCTGTCTTGATTTAAGGATGCTTTGAATTTGTACTGGAAAATATTCCTTAAGTTTTCTTGAATTGGTCTTAAAAAGGTCTTAAATAAAAATCCTGAGGAAGAACATTTTTCGCAGTGCATGCAATTAAATCTAGGTTTTATTTATTTTTTTTGTTTTATAGTTCATTCTGTTTTAATTTTTTGGACTCTGCTTTAAAGGGATAGTTCAGCCAAAAATGAAAATTAGTCATTAATTGTATATGACAGACTTCTTTCAGACTAATTCAATCGAAGTTATATTAAAAAAATGTCCTGGCTCTTCCAAGCTTTATTATGGCAGTGATTGGCTGTTTTTGTTTTGATGTCTATAAAAGCTGTGTAGAGCACTTTTGTGATTGAAAAGATGCACTTTTATCGACTTCAAACAGAAGCCAGGAAATTGTTTTATATAACTCTTAATATAAATAACTTTTCATATAAATAATAGATTGTAATCGTCTGAAAGAAGTATGTCATATACACCTAGGATGGCTTGAGGATGAGTAAATCATGGGCTAATTTTCATTTTTGGTTGAACTATCCATTAATAGTTAAATAAAATTTTACTGACTTTAATTCATCCTCGGAACACAAATGAAGATATTTTTACTGAAATTGGAAATATTTCTGTCCCTCCATTGACAGTCTAAGCAACTACCACTTTGACGCCTCAAAAAGTTCATAAAGAGATCGTAAAACTAATCCATATGAATCAAGTGGTTTATTCCAAATTTTCTGAAGAGACTCGATAACTTTATATGAAGAACGAAAGTCTTACGGGTTTGGAACGACATTAGGGTGAGTGAATGATAACATTTTTGGGTCAACTTTATTTGTATAGCGCTTTTAACAATGCAGATTGTTTCAAAGCAGCTTCACAGTGTTAAACAGGAAAATAATACAACAGAATTTTATACAGCCGTACAGCTGTTTTGGAGAAAACGGTGATGTCATCAGCTCATTTCAATTATCATACAGTGACAATGTGGGCTTTAGATCAGTAATTAGATCAGTAATTTAGTTTATATGGTTAATTTAGTTTAGTAATTAGATTTATTTGGATATTTAGTTGAAAAATGTATTGTCACTTTATTGTGACTGTGACCTAGACTGTGAACTATCCCTTTAAGTTTACTGACCTACTTTTGATTTATTCATCCAAAATTTGACAAATTCCGTGACATTCTGCATTATACAGTAAATTCCATTTTTATGAATGGATTCAGCAATTCCGTCCACATTTTCTGCATCGCAGAAATCATAGGGCCCTAATTTTATGCCATGATATTGAATTTAAGACTTTCTCATTTTATTTTAGACATTTTTAAGGGAAGGTCAAGTTAAGACTTTTTTCCTTGAATTAAAGACAATTATTTGTTTGATATTTTTTCCTCACAATAATTTTTTTTACATGGTTCAAATGTTTGAGCTTGAAGAATTCAGCAACACTAAATGTGTGTAAATACTGAAAACATGGAATGAGATTATTTATATGAATGTGTAAAGTTGTTTTTAACTCCCGTCTCGCACACAGTCCATCATTGGCTGCCTCATACTGCTTATTGCAAATAAAAAAAGGGAAAAGCTGAAATTACAACCTGTAATCTGATTGGTTGCCACTATGAAACATTCAGTTGTCGGGTTATAGGATTTTATCAGTCTGCTAGGAACAAAGTTTTGTTTGTAAGGTCCACGGTATAGGAAAAATGTGAACTGTTGGGGTAGTGTACGTCCTCAGACCATTTACAAAAATATGGGCCAAAATGGACCAGAACTGTCTATGCTGCTACACTAGTGTTCATATTGAAGGTTGTGTTGACATTTTGTGGACATGACAGTTCATCTACACATACAGCTCTACATTTTGAGAGATGTCATTGGATGCCCAAATTTTATTTTGCCTAATTGTTGTACAAAAAATAATGTATGTTATATAATTATTTTTATAAACGTATTGTAGGCAATGTATTTATTTATAATTTGTAGTAGTAGTTGATTAATATCCAAACACACTGTATATTGTCTACCAAAGTTTTGACTAATGCCACTAGGTGGCACTATACAACTGTTCAGATCTTGTTTCTAAACAAGACATCTCAGTCTGTATCAACTGCAAACTCCATGTTTGCTTGCACGTATGTTGTCCATGAGAGACAAAGGCAGAACAACAAATAATTGTAGAATCCTCTCATTTACGTATTTACATGACTTTGTTATTCTAGTGGACACAAAACTCCTTTTGAGGAGACAAAAAAAACAAGATAATCAATAAGAATATGACTCAGAGTGCTCTGGCTCTGCCAAGCCTGTCAACTATTGCCGCCTACATGCGCCTATGGAGGGCAGATGAGCTGTGTAATCTATATTAAGATTGAAATGGCAGTGTCCACATGGACTTATTTTCCTAGGACTGCAGCATTAATGTAACCTTCATTTAATGATGCAAAGCAGATTAAAGACAGCTTTATGGGAAATTTCCAATGGAATGGTGGGAATTCACCTCTCAGGGATGCGTGACGGAGGACAATAGTTATCGACATGAATTTAGGAAACACATTTTCACATGATCTACACTACATGGCCTAAAGTATGTGGATGTCCCCTTCTAAATAATGGGTTGGCTATTCCAGTCATTTCTGTTGACTAATCTTAATGCAACAGATTGTGTACTTCCGATTTTGTTGGAACAGTTATTTTACTGAGTCTGGTGTGGAAGAACTTGAATGGCCTGAATAATGCCTAGACATGTTGAACATCTTTGGAATGAAGTGAAAACCCAAGGAATCATGCAATGTGTTTGTCCTGTTTTTCCTGTGCTGATCTTTGCTGAATAATGTTCAAGGGATCACAATGTAATGTATTCAAATATGGAAAACAGACATAGGGCCCTATCATACACCCAGGTGCGACGGAAGTGTTTCAGCCCGACACAGTTATCATTTTCACGTCCAGCGCCATGTTGTTTAAATTGCAAATGCACTTACGCCCATCTGTTCGCACATGGGTGTGCTGTTCTGAAAACGAGGTGTGTTCAGGCACATTGTTGGCGCGTTGCTATTTTGAGGAATCAGAAAACGACTGCGCCATTGACCAACAAAAACCTGGTCTAAAGTCAATAGCGCAGTATTTTCTGTGTTATTTAAAGGGCATGTTAGTAATATGCGCCTATAGGAGGGTCAAAACACCCGCGTATTACACACAGGGAGGCACAGCAGCACACAAACATTTTTAAATAATAAAAATAAAAGGATTCCTCTCTGGAAAGGCGTTCAGTCTTTCCTCTCGCAAATGTAAATAGCGAATCCGCCATGGTGCAAACGCAACTGGCTTTTAAAAGGAATGAGAGATGAGACTCAGATTTATTGCACGTTACACCTAAAACACACCCATGAGTCCATGCTGAGTTCAAACCGAGGCTGACCAAAGCCTGATCTCAAGCAGGTCTATAGGCATTCTATTGTTGCATAGAATCTGTTTTTACACTGAGCTAGTTATAAATATATCGTAATCCTAACCCTCCCCCATAACCCTCACAGAAAAATCTAAATTATTCCAAACTTTTGACCGGTAGTATGTGTGTTTGTGTGTGTGACATTAATGTGTGATGTTTACTGAACACGGATGATGATGTGTATTATTGTAGATAGTCTCTGCCTGAAAAGGTAACATGACACACATGTGTTCTCTGTTAAGGGGAAACAACACGCTGTCACACAGTAGCCCAACTTGGAGGTTTGGTTTGTGACTGTAAGTCATGTGATATAAATAAGCCTTGTTTGTGCGTTTGGTACATGGAGTCAGAAGGGCTGGTTCAAGTGTTTTGTGTGATTGCTATGCTGTATGTGGGTGGACTTAAGCAGAGTGGGCTTGTGTCATATCACAGCATGGCATTATTCACACTGGACACTTACTCAACCACAGTATTTTGAGAGTGTAAGAACCTAATGAAATGTTCCAAAATAATAATACATAATAAATAATTTTCCTTATTATTATTATTATTATTAGGTATTGTTGGGTATTGTAAATCTCAAAAAGGTTATAAAATGCAGGCCACATTTCACCCCAAAATTAAAAGTAAAGATTACAAATATTGTCTGTTCAATCTATTAATTTGACAGAAGATGGACCATTAAGATTTTTTGATTTATATCATCCATCCATTCCCCAAATGTAGGGTCTAGGGATGCTGAAGCCTATCCCAGCATCTCGGGTCTTAACGTCAAGGTAATGCATGAAAGAAATGGAATTTGGGGTAAAGATGTGCTTAATCGTTTGTGCGTGTGAATTTGAGTACACTCTCAGCTCAGCTCTGACAGGATTGTATTCTCTCTCAGCCATTATGACTACTACAGTAAAACATCACAGTGTCTAAATCAGAGCTTGAGGATTTGAGATTGAAGTAGGTAGACATAAGCACTGGCCTTTATGCTCTTTATGTTTGATCTAATTCTGCATTTATTACAGCTGCATAAATCCTTCTGCTCACCACAAGAGGAACACACTCAGCTAAACATAATATCTAATACAGTTCCAGGAAATATTACAGGCAATTTGTTAGAATAGCACGGCCTGAATTTCGTTTTGGTAATCTCACCTAAAGTGTTTTGAGTTTTGAACGCCCCTGTGCGTATCACAGTTTTGAGGATCGTGAGATCAAATAAAAAGTGCAGTCCCAGTTACGCTGACCCCGTCTTCTTCCTTCCCACACCTACACGAGCAAACACTACACTGGTGCCGAAACCCGGGAAGGGAGAAGGTTGCCGCCGCTATGCAGACCCCGCCAAAGACTCCGCTTGCGGACATCATTCAGTCGCTCGCCGGTCTTCACCAGGAGACCCATCAAGACCTGCTGGCCGTGAGGGAGGAGCAACACAAACGTTTCGAAGCCCTCCTTCGGGCCCAGCATGAAGACCAGGAGCTGTTCCGGAGCTGGATGGACCGGGAGATTCGGGCCGTCCCCCAGACTCAGCCGCCATCCACCTCTCGAAGATGGGCCCAGAGGATGATCCGGAGGCATTCATCGACCTCTTCGAGAGGTCCGCAGAGTCCCGGGGATGGCCCCAGTCGGACTGGCCAATGCGGCTCCTGTCGCTGTTGTCCGGAGAGGCGCAGGTAGCCGCCCACCAACTGCCAGTCCAGAATCTCCTGGTCTACGACGACCTGAAGCACGCCATTCTGCAGCAGGTCGGCCGGAGCCCAGAACAACAGCGGCAGCGGTTCTGGGCCCTCGACGAGTCCGGCCGACCCTTCGCTTTCACGCACCAGCTCCGGGACTCATGCCGCAGGTGGCTGATGGCCGACGGAGGCGACATCGAGGATGTCATCGATCGTGTGGGTATCAAGGGGGGTACTTATCAGGCCCTGGTGGATTCTGGTTGTAACCAGACCTCCATCCACCAAAGCCTGATTCACCCTAGGGCATTGGGTACCAGCCGCACGGTTACGGTGAGGTGTGTGCACGGGGAAGTGGTGAACTATCCGTTGTTGCCCGTGGATATTCAATTTTGGGGACAAACGCATAGTGTTGAGGTGGCAGTTAACCCGCACCTCCGGCATCCGCTGATTTTGGGGACCAATTGGCCGGCATTTAATAAATTATTGGGGCACTTGTGCGCGGATGATTCTTGGGGAAAACATGTGAGGAGGAAAGAGACGGTTGCTCAGTTGGGAGAGGTGGATTCGGGACCTCTGGGAGCTGTTCCGGGGGAACAGAGCGGTCTGGAGATGCCCATTCTCACAGACCGCGATGATTTCCCCTGGAACAGTCCCAGGACGAGTCGCTTAAAAACGCGTTTAATCAGGTCCGTTCCATCGATGGCCACCTCCTCCACCCTGACCAGCCGCTCTCTTATCCCTATTTTTGTATTTTAAAAGATAGGTTGTATCGGGTAACCCAAGACACCCAGACAAAACGAGATACAACCCAGTTGTTTGTACCTAAAAGCCGCCGGGAAATGCTTTTCCAGGTGGCTCATTCTAATCCGATGCCCGGGCATTTAGGACAAACGGCTACACTTAACCGTCTAATGGCCCGGTTCTTCTGGCCGGGCATTCACGAGAATGTACGCAGGTGGTGTGCGTCTTGTCGTGAATGTCAGTTGGTGAATCCACCGGCCACCCCAAAAGCACCATTGTGCCCACTCCCTCTGATGCAGGTCCCCTTCAAGCGAATTGGTATGGACCTCATCGGGCCATTAGAACGGTCAGCACGTGGGCATCACTTTGCATTGGTTCTGGTGGACTATGCAATGCGATACCCGGAGGCAGTTCCGCTCCGCACTATTTCGGCGAAGTGTTGCGAGCGCACTGTTTTCGTTAATCTCCCGGGTGGGAATCCCAAAAGAGATTCTCACCGATCAGGGCACAGCGTTCATGTCACGGATGATTCGCGAACTTTACGAATTATTGGGCATTAAATCGATTCGCACCAGCGTCTATCACCCACAAACAGATGGACGCCCCCGTGCGTATCACAGTTTTGAGGATCGTGAGATCAAATAAAAAGTGCAGTCCCAGTTACGCTGACCCCATCTTCTTCCTTCCCACACCTACACGAGCCAACACTACAGAATACTCCTGATTCCTGAAATGTGCATGTATAAGATTGTAATATTTGCAATAGCTATGTGTTTACATAGCTTTTGCAAATATGACAATCTATACATGCACATTTCCTTTATTATTTCCAGGGAAATTAGAGTAGGACTGAAACAACGCATCGACGTAATCAACAAAAATGTGTTTATTTGCGCATCGATTCATCGCGCTGTTTATATTCCCCAATGATGGCGACTCCCAGGCATGCTGAAATCAGCCGTAAGTAAAGCTCTGTATATTGAAATGGCATAAGTCTACCACAGCAGCACAACTTCTATGCAGGAGCATCTAAAGAAAACATCCCGCGGCTCTCTTACCTCACAATGACGAGATGGCAGCATAAGTATTTGGATTATTACAGTTTAATTCCCTTTCAGTCGGTCACATTCGACGTACGTCGGAAGTCACCGACGAATTGGGATCACTTCTGGGAGCCCCTATCAGCTTCGAGATATAGAGAACGGGCCAATGGGCCATTGGCGTGCAAGATTTGCATCTTGCGCTCCGCCCCGCGGGTATAAACAGGAAGCGAGAGCAGCGCACTATTGTCATTCACTTTGGAGCCGAACGGCGTGAAGCTTGACTGCTTTTCCAAAAAGTTTCCTAGCAACGTTTCGAGAAGACTGGAGAACGAGAGGGAAGCTGTGCTGGTGTGACGGCACAAATCAGCGCGACCGCGAGACTGGTTCGGTGGGCGTTTCCTTGTTGAGTGCAAACACAGGCTGCACTATTCCCTGTGTGTTGCCGAGGTCTCCCCTGGGTGCTTCAGCACTTCTGAAAAGAGCGTTTCCTCACAAAAAGAGCAACACGGGTGTGACACTGCGTCTTTTTCACCCATGGGCGTCCGGCGGTGACCTTTGGGGCACCCGCAGATGAACAGATGTCGATCGCTGCATCGGAGGGGGAGTTCCTGTCCTCAGAGGATGATGACTCGGCTCACACTCAGACCCCACTTCGGGCCCCTCCAATGCCGTCCGCGTCGGGTCCCTGCACGCCGCTTCGCTGCGGGTACGTCTGTGGTGCCGTTGGTCCCGCTTGCACGGTCGCTGGGAGCCTGGCTCATCCGTACCATCAGACTCGGCTATGCGATTCAGTTTGCCCAGCGTCCCCCCAAGTTCAGGGGTGTTCACTTTACCTCCATACCAAAGGAGGGCGCCCCTGTGCTTCAGGCGGAGATCGCAGTCCTACTGGCGAAAGATGTGATAGAGCCGGTCCCTCCAGCCGATATGAAGACCGGCTTCTACAGCCCGTACTTTATTGTACCCAAGAAAAGCAGCGGGTTACGGCCAATCTTAGATCTGCGATTCTTCAACCGGTCCCTTCACAGGCTGCCGTTCAGAATGCTAACGCAGAAACGCATCTTCAGGTGCGTCCGTGCCCAAGATTGGTTTGCAGCAATCGACCTGAAGGACACGTACTTTCATGTCTTGATTCTCCCTCGACACAGACCGTTCCTATGCTTTGCTTTCGACGGACGAGCATATCAGTACAAAGTTCTACCCTTCGGGCTGTACCTGTTGCCCCGTGTCTTCATGAAAGTCGCGGAGTCGGCCATTGCTCCCATGAGAGAGCGTGGTGTTCGCATTCTCAACTACCTCGGCGACTGTCGCGAGAGCAGTTGTGCGAACACAGGGACATGGTGCTCAGTCACCTCAGCCAGTTGGGGCTTCGGGTCAACTGGGAGAAGAGCAAACTCTGCCCTACGCAGAGGATCTAACATCTTCGGGCTAGGGCTAACTTCCTACAAGATGGGTTGGAGCGAAGGCTGTCTCCCTCCACCCTCAAAGTTTATGTTGCCGCTATCGCTGCTAATCATGACATGGTAGATGGAAAGTCCTTAGGTAAACACGATCTGATCGTCAGGTTCCTGAGGGGGGCGAGGAGACTAAATCCACCTTGCCCTCCCTCTATACCCTCTTGGGACTTAACTCTGGTGCTAACCGCACTGCAGAGAGCGCCCTTTGAGCCTTCGCAGTCAGCTGAGCTTAAGATCCTGTCTCTAAAGACAGTACTCATGACTGCGTTTGCCTCCATCAAGAGGGTAGGGGACCTGCAGGCATTTTCGGTCGAAGAATCGTGCCTGGAATTCGGGCCCGGTAACTCTCATGTAATCCTGAGACCCCGGCCCGGATACGTGCCCAAGGTTCCCACCACTCCCTTCCTGGACAAGGTGGTGAGCCTGCAAGCGCTGCCTTGGGAGGAGGCAGACCCAGCCCTAGCTTTTCTTTGTCCCGTCCGCGTCCTGCGGACTTACGCAGACAGAACGTAAAGCTTCAGGACCTCAGAGCAGCTCTTCGTCTGTTATGGAGGCCAGCAGAAGGGAAAGGCTGTCTCCAAGCAGAGGATGGCCCACTGGATAGTGGATGCCATCATCTTGGCGTTTGAAACCCAAGACGAGCCCTGCCCGCTCGGGTTAAGAGCCCACTCCACCAGGGGTGTAGCTTCTTCCTGGGCGTTGGCTCATGGCGCCTTGCTGACAGATATTTGTAGAGCTGTGGGCTGGGCGACACCTAACACGTTCGCTAGATTTTATAGCCTCCATGTAGAGCCGGTTTCTTCCTGTGTGCTCACTTCCCATAGTCAGTAACACCGAAGTGCCCGTTCTAAGTGTCGGCTTGCTGCGCCATTCCCTTCCCTATGGAACGGATACGTGCGCTTATATGCTACAGTCGAGTTCTCCAGAAAAACGGCGGTTTTGAGGTCTAACACCCGTATACATTGGTGGAACTTGTGTTAGGCTGGGTTCCATATGTTGTGACCCCAACGGCGGTCCCATATGTGTATTATCCACGGTACAGCTCCCTACGGCGAGCTTGTGTCTTTCCCTCTGCAGAGTTTCCTCTGCCGTCTCAGTGTGGTGTTGTCCCCCGCCTGCAAACAGGCCGGGGCCCCCTCTGGGACTCCCGTATGTTGCACTGCCCAAGGTCAGTCCATACGTGTATTCTCCACATGGTAACTCCCACCGGGCTTGATGTGGCTTCCGCAGCGTCCCTCCGGGGCACGCTTTTCCAGCGTTATCCAATTGTCTGCTGAGTGGGTCTTCACCTGATGTCACTTCTCTTTAGCTTCCTTTGCTACTTCAAATGTGTTTTACCAACACACATTCGCAGAAACCAAAAGAGGAAGACACGTAATAAGAGTAAAGAGCCCAGCTAATGGAAACACTGATCACTGTCACTGTCAGATGAAACACATTAGAGTTAAACCTCTGTTAATTCTCAGTAAGAGCTTCTGTAGTCGTATAACAGAAATAAAGTCAGTCTGGTTAGTAATGTGTGAAGCTGGTAATGCTGTTTATGGAGTTGTTTAATCCTCCTCTGCTGAGATCTTCAGAGATTGAATGTCTTCTTTTATCTTCAGTTGATTTCATCTAAAGCTGTGGCTGAAGTCAGTTGTAGTTCTTGTCTTTCTGCTCGTCTCTTTTTCTGCTCTCTTCTCTCCTTCAGTGATTCTGCTTGTTAACAGGTTTATTAAGGTTGAGATGACTCCACATTTAATCTACACAGATTTTGTGGCTCAGATAAGGTCCAGTTCTGGTTTATTTCTTTGCTCTTGGCTGACATGTGGCATTGCTTTGGCCTGCTTGTGGCCCAGATCTGGCAAACAGGAGTGGTCCACTGAAGGGCCGTCATTCCACGCAGCATGTGGGCCAGATCAGTATGCCACAAGTGCCAGATGTGGGCCAGATCTGGGCAGACACAATGTTGCTATCTGGGGAGGGGCTCTCACTGGGCGCTGGAAGTGGTAGTAACTGTGGCGTTTTCCAAAGGGATCCCAAACGTACGTCGAACGTGACCGACTGAAAGGGAACGTCTCGGTTACGTATGGTAACCCTCGTTCCCTGAAGGAGGGAACGGAGACGTACGTCCCGTCGCCACAGTTGCTGTACCATCACTGCATGGCCGAGTCACTAGTTCGGCTCCTCAGTGAAAAACAATAGTACGCTGCTCTCGCTTCCTGTTTATACCCACGGTGCGGGGGCGGAGTGCGAGATGCAAATCTCGCACGCCAATGGCCCTTTGGCCCGTTCTCTATATCTCAAAGCTGATAGGGGCTCCCAGAAGTGATCCCAATTCGTTGGTGATGTCCGACGTACGTCTCCGTTCCCTCCTTCAGGGAACGAGGGTTACCATACGTAACCAAGATGTTTTACACAGCACTAGAATACGGTTGTCAGTCCTTTATTATGTGCTTAATACGGCTGTGCTTAAAACACAGCCGTGCTTAATACGGCTGCGTTCATGGAGCATTGTTTTTTTTTTTTACGAGCTGCAGTGGCTTAGAGACAAACGTACTCTCTGAAACCGCTTACAAATCATTTAACGCTGTTGTTGGTTATTTAAAATATTTAATGGATGAACTCACACATCGGTTGGACTCATTTAATAACGCACTGTCAATCGCTGTAAAACTTCATGGTTTTATGGACACTGCCATGTTTGACACTGTCGCTATGGTTTGTTAAAATGTGGCTGTGACTTCAGCTGTTTGATCATTATTTATACAGCTAAATGAACATATTCAAGCAGCTTCTTTAATATCCTGAATGAACAAAACATTTCAGGATTTACATTTGAAAGCAGTTGCTGCTGTAAATCCCAAAAAGGTACGTAAACGTAGACATAGGTTAATCGACTGGAAAAATAATTGTTAGTTGCAGCCCTATATTAAAGATGATGTCATTGGTTGATTAAGAAAGATCATGGTTAAAATGAAAAGAGAACACTGTAAAGAGTACAGAATCTCTGGACACAAAAAGTGTGATTTTCTCAGCTTAGGGTTAGGTTAGTTGTTCAAAATGTTGCTTTTTAATGAAACTTACCCACATTCAAGTTGAAAATGATCAAAAAACATTGGTGGGGAAATAGTTAAAAATGAATTAGTTACAGTAATAATTATTGATATTATAATGAATAATAATCAATCATTTCTGATAAAACAAGTAATCTAAATAGCTGTAAAAGTAATCTCTTGAGAATTAAACTGACCTTAATAAGAATTTGTTTTCCTCCATCCCCCTCACTGCCTCTGGGAATCTTTACGCCTTAATTTAACCTGATAGAGACACAACACTCGCTTCACTAGTCCTGCTTTTATATGCTGCTTCCACTTATATAACCAGAACATCACGTATTTGATATAAAAATAAAAACTAAAATTTTTTTAATAGTAGCTACAACACACCATAATCCTCATATTTGATGCTGAACATGTTAAGTGATCTAGATCAGCATATCAGATTCCTTGATCAAACACACTCATTTGTTTCTGTAAGCAGCTGAGCTCAGTTTCCCTTAATAATTCAAGTGTGTCTGCGGCTCATGAGGTACTTGTGTTGTTATGTCAAGAATGGATTATGATCCTGCAAGGCCCCAGGGCACCAGACGCCTGGATGCCAAAAAAAAATTGCATGCACCTTGGAAGGAAAGGATATGATACATGAGCTTGTAATACAGTGCATGTGTTTTCAAACGTGTGACTTCCTTAATGCCTTCAAAGACTGACTCTATATGAACAAACAGCATCCAAAGTGTGAAAGAACATTTCATTGTTTGAATATACAGAACAAACACGGGCCTTGAACGAGTTGCTGAACACTATTCCAAGTGGCACTCTGAGCAAGACAATTCATTCATGATCACCTTCTTGAATAAGAAGAGAAACGGATCAGAAGAATCGTGAATGTGTGACTGATGAACATTACATTTCCTGCTTTATTTAGGCCATAATTTGTGTCCCTTTACTATATCCTGTGTTGTTCTGAAGCCTCTTGAGACTTGTAGACACATATTTTAATGAAGAATTTCTGCTTGGTCGACTTGGGCTGTGTTCCACTTCAAATATTTATGCCTGTCCCTCACTTGCTTCCCTCTGTCTCGTGGAATCAGATGTATATCATTGTTCACGTTGAGCAAGTGCATATAGACAAAGGACTATATAGAGACTCATCATCGTGCTTTACCAGCCGAGACAATGGAAAATCAGTACATGTACGATCGACAAAGACAAAAAACAAGTGTAAACACTGATACGGCATACACGATTGCGTAGACTACTGTCATACACTGAACTGACTTGAGCTAAATAATGACAATATTGTCTTCTGTAGAGCTGCTTTACAGTAGAATTTGAATTTATCTCTGATGAAGTTTGCGTCACCATATTCATTACTGTGATGTTGCTTTGAAACTGTAAACCCTATATAAAAAATGGTGAAAAGATTTGATGATGGAGAAAATTCTGAGTAGCAATGTAGCTTCTTTTTGTTGGACTGGGAAGATAATTTTTGTGTAGACCACCCTCTAAAACTCACTAGTACCAGTGTAATTTACATAAAACTTAATGATCATGCTGAATCGTGTTGATAGATGGGAGTGCAGAGTCTAAAACCATTATGGTATTGAGACTTAAAGTACACAAAGAACAGCAATGCTAACTCTAGGTAAATAACTACTCAATGCACCTTTAAGAGAACGAATAAACAACAGTCACACAAGAATTTGGGCACGCAATATTTCTATGGACACTAGGGCCAGTGTCAAAGCATTCACAGGCCATGCCTCCCCAAACAAGTTATTGAGCCACACCTTGGGCTTTGTTCAAAATTGCCCCCTATACCCTCATTCACTATTCCCTACATTAGTCCACTAGTATAGTTCACTTGATGGGGTGAATGAAAATGAGTGAGTAAATTTGGACACTGAGTGCGGCGGAAGGGCTGCCGATTTGACAGTTTGTGCTTGCTGTTTAATAATTATTTGAAACGTAGGAAACTGGCAGCTTCAGTAGTAAGGAAAAAAATTATCTTGAACTCTGTCATGCAAACTAGCATGTATAAACCATAATTAAACAATTTAATAATCAATTAAGAAGGAAATCTGTACGATATTACATTGTAGCCACATTGGACCAGCGGTTTGGAAATGGATGATGATTCAGCTGAGGGCGCCATCTTCTGGTCAGACGCAGGAATTAATTCGCCGTGTTACTCTCACAGTGCATTATGTTGTACATACATCTGTTGTACACTCGTTTTTGCATTTCATTTTGGGATTGAATGAGTGCCCTTGATAACATCCACTATGGTTTCAGACACCACTACAAATGGCTGTCTGCTGAAATAGTGCCCTATTTAAGGGTATCGGGGGCGATTTCAGACACAGCCTTGATGTTTGCATGCGTATGAATGAGAGTCAATAAAACTAAATAGTGTGACCGCCCCTTTATGCGGGAAGTACTATTCGGTTACAGACCCCACATAGTTCTAGTGTATGATACCATAGTGATATCATACATTAGACCTATGTGGGGTGTGGGTAAATGGTAACTCACTAGTAATGACTCAAGTATTACCAAATCCTTCAGAAGGAATTACTAATTATTTGGAACAGTATTCTAAAGTGAAAAGCATGATAACTACTAGGGCTACGGCCATCTGCTGTTAAAAACTAAGCTCAGAATTGATTCAAGAGAAAATCGCAATGCATTTGGAAAATGTGATTTATTGTACCAGCCATAATAACTACCTAAAGGCCTGTACACACCGGGACAAATATCGCACGCGCTTATCGCCAGCGTTTTTCGTGACGTTTTTCGGCGCGTCTTGAGTGTTCACACCCAAGCGCTTTCCACTGGCGTTGCGCCGAGTGAACGTGCACATTCAGTAGATGCGCTCCCGGTACACAAGGTGGTGCTGCGGCACTTTACGCTTCTGACACTCGCTTGTCACACAGAAGAAGAGGAGAGACAGTATTTACGTGCTTGCCAAAACCATAGATATATTATGTCTATGGCAAAACCATTCACACACTTTTTGCTAACTGGCAAGCAGCATTAGCAGCCTATCTTCTTCTTTGTCTACTTACTACTTCTTCGTCGTATCAGTGTGTGCTCGGCAAGACCGATTTTGTGCTTGAGCGCCACCAAGTCGTGTTTTACTGTCACTTCAGCAGCTCCGGGCACGTGAACAAAAGCGCGGATCTCATTGGTCGGCCAGTTTTTTACGCGCCGCGTCAAAATAAAAAAACAAACCCGAGGCGTTTTTTTTTTAAATGACGCTTTTACGCCTGGCGTTTTACGCGTCGGTGTGCACACTCACATTGGCGCCCATTGTTTAGTCACGAGGCGTTAAACGTCGGCGATAAACGCGCGCGAAAATCGTCCCGGTGTGAACAGGCCTTTATAATGATTGAAGACTTTGTAAGGTTTTGGTGGATAGTAATTCCTTCCGATTGATTTGGTAACACTTGAGTCATTACTAGTGGGTTACCATGATCTTCACTTTAGAAAACTGTTCCAAATAATTAGTAATTGACCCTTTTGACCCTTCTCACATTTCCGGGTTTCTCAAAAGCGAAAGACGTCATAGTGAGGTAAACTTCTATAGCGGTGAATGAGAGACTACATTACAGTTTTTTTTATTTGCTTTGGTACTATTTTCACTAGTAAGGTGTACATTTTCAAAACTCTTAGTACAAAAATCTAAACTGATCACACTTGTAACACAGCAAGTCATTCTTTCAAAACCTGATCTCATGCTTTCATTCAGTGGCACATATCTTCAGTCCACATAATCATTGTTCCAACCACAAGATTATTGTAATATGTAATGAGAACATTCGGTTTAATCACTGAAACACAACAGTGTGATCTTCTGTCAGTTTAGTACTTTTAACAATCAGTTCATCCAACAGAAAACAATGCAAGATACATGTTTCAAATCACCCTTGTTGCTGAATTATCTACTGTAACACAGGCTACAGATGCCACATAAGAAAATACGCTTACATTACCTAATTTATGTTATTTAATCTATAATGTTTCAAGTAATTAGGATACTGCCATCTTTATAGGGACATTTTGTCCCCATAATGTAGAGTTTACCAGGCCACACACGCGCACGCACTTTGAACATAGTAGTTATAATCTAAGATAAATTGCTTATAATGTAAAAATAATTAATTACATATGGTTATCTATATCGGAAATTGCAAACAAAGTAGAAACTATGTTTATAGAATCAATATCTAAAAGAAATCTATAGGTGAACCAAATGATTAATTGATTAACCATTAAGATCTGTTGGATTAAATAATAGACAAATGTATTAAACTGAACGAGAAGAGATGCAAATCAAAAGTTTCATAGTAAGAGCTTTATGAAAGAAAGTTACTGTGAATGAAACATTTATATAGATGAAACAGTTATTTTTTGTGGTGAAAAGGATACTTTGTAGTTTTGTGTATTGTATTAACACAATTGAAAATATGCTTAAATGTTTGAAAAAAATGCACTTTTGATGATCTGTTGTGATATTAGTACCATGAGTTTTGAAAATGCACACCTTGCTTGTGAAAATAGTACCAAAGCGAATAAAAAAAACTGTAAATATATTTATTTGTGTGTTCCCATTTGCTTAAATAGCAAAAGAAAAACTCCACAATAGCGTTTTCACAACTTTCAAAAGAGGAAACAAATATAGAGAGATTGATAACGGCAATCAGAAGAGGAAAACTTTACCGTCACTCCCACAGCTGCTGTATTAGAAACACCATTAGTTTTTTTGTAATTTGATGCAAACAAAAGTAATGTAATTACTTTTCTGGTCAGACGCAGGAATTAATTCGCCGTGTGACTATATACTACTTTATAGTGTTATAAGTTTACATGTTTATATACAATTTTTTTTATTTTTATGAAATGTAATTTGAGCTACAGAGCTCAAATAATACAAATCACTTAATCACCCTCATATTCATAGTTTTCAGTCACTGTCGCAGAGCCTTGGAGGGCAAAACCACCATAGAACTCCATAGAACTGCAGCACAAGCTTTTTCCAAAATTTCTATCTTTATAAAACAAACAAAAATATGTGAACAAAATGCACATTTTGGGCACTTATGATCCATATACAGCACCTGCTGCAGTATTTCTATCACTTAAAACAGCGGGACATTTTGAAATCGCTTAACCTGAAAAACACTATAGGGTGAGTTGCACCAATGAGAATTCAATTAAGCAAAGTTTAACGCTAATCTATGATTTGTTGATATGGGTTTTATTTTAAATAGAGTTGTTGCAGCACATAATTTTAAACAGATTATCAAGCAGCAGACGGAGGGTGAACAGACGACAGGCTAAAGTATCCTTATTTGTACAACCCACCCTTAAAGTGCCGCAATGTACTAAAACAGTGAAATCAAAATATCAAATTCAGTTTACACCTTTTTGATGATGCATATTATATACAGGCGAGCAGATGAGCCAAGTATATGAACGCAACACGTTTTCTTTATTATGTTTCAATGGGAAAAAACACTTAACAAGAAACCTTGTCTTACATTAATATTCTGTGCTCATCTGCTTTCCTGTACAAAGTATGCAACACCAATAAGGTGTATATTGAATTTGGCATTTTAATATCACTGTCTACTGCATTAATACCGACTACAAACCTGGTCAAAATGACAATAGAAGCAATAGAAGAAAGCCTTGTTTTGCCCTCCAGGTGGGCGTTCCTATAAGCTTGTGACATCACGTGAAAACTATGAATTGTTTCAAACTCATATTGATTACTTTTGTGGAACACAAACTAAATTTTTGGACACTTCATATTCACATATTCTGGACACTTCAAGCTCCAAACTGTCAAAAAAAAAAAACACCATTAGAGCATAATAAAATAAACAAAAATACAACGTATGATATTAAATTTACAAATGTTTTGCACTCATCTATTATCTTGGAAATATGTTAGAATTCAGAAGTAAAATGTGTTGAAAACAGCAATTATTGTAGACTTATAAGCCAACATGGCACATAGAGGAACATAATAAAGTGATACAGTTAACTGAATTTTGTCTATCTTAAAACAAAATGAAAGCCAGCAGGAAAATGTCAAAGTATATATTTTTAAAAGTGATATATTTTAATCCACGTCCACTCAGATCATGAGGTTAAACCTGTTTCTTTCCACATCACTTTTCCTTTCCTTTTAAGACATTCTTTTTTTCTTGTTTAATTGAAAGGCTATTTAGGCTCTGTGAGCGGCGGTCAAAGAGAAAGGGCCGCTTATATAAGAGACCTCTTGCTTGAAGCCTTTTTTATATTACAAAGACAAGACAACACAGTCACATCAGGATAAGCAATCCAACTCTAACACACAACCTAACAAGAACACAACCAACCAATGGCTTTACTTCTACTCTAAATGCAATCACACGATAACCAATTATATATGTATAAAAAAAACAACAACAACAATTTGCAATTTATTAAATTATTATATTTTGTAATATAATTTATTTTGGTTTTTAAAAGCACAATATGTAAGATTTTTGGATTAAAATATCCAAAAACCACTAGAACAGTGTTTGTTAACTCGTGTACTTACATTATCCCAAATGTTTCAATTCCAAGAATGTTTAAATCCAGAGAATAAAGCCATTTTAACCAGGACACGGACCGCGTCCATGCGTCGCCTATCAATGGCATCATACCTGCTTTACCCTCGATTTTTTATTTTGTAGAAACCATGGAAACCACAAAGACGCTTTAATAAAGCCTATTTTTTATTAGACAAGGAAACAACTGTTTGGAGACATTTAAGTAATTATTGTACAGTAATACACCATTTTCTCCAACATACAATATGTTTTACAATGAATTGCATGCCATTTAGCAACTCAAGCCATCCAGCATTTATTAATATGATATTCTAATATCAATCTAGCCTACTGCAGATTGCAACAAGAGTCTCATAGCAGCCGCAGAGCGAAAGCACAGAGTAACGTTATAACATAATTTTCAACACACTCAAATGTATCTAATATGATAAACCGTGATCTTGCAAACAAATCAGCAAACAAGAACAAGCCCATAAAAAATGAAATAAATGAAAAGGCTTTATGTTGAAAAATATCAACAAAATATCATGACCCGCACCTCCCCACTTAAATAAATCTATAAACTTGATTGCTGTAAGAGCCAAGCTTAAACAAGAACCCCAAAAGTGCTTATAATAAGTGGACATGGCAACAATGCAAACGCGGGTTCTGTAAAGCAGCCTTTAAACAGAACACAACAAGTATTTTGTCATTGTAATATTACTTTGGTCAGAATAGCAGATAACAAACACTAAAACTTTGCTATGTTTACCACGGCGTCAATCATCGCAGTTTCGGGAGCGAGTCGTGCTTGTACACAAATGGACAGACAATTTAGGGGACTCACTCGGTTTAAATCTGGTTGTCACTCCTGAAACTTTACAGTGTGTACTTGGCCTAAGTGTCTCAGAGTACAAGGCATTTGCATAGAGGTTTCAAACTCACAACAACAACAAAAAAACTTTTTTATTTCTAATGGGGAAATGCTCATGAAAAACTAAAATATGACTAAATTATGATTAGATCTAATCTTAGTTGGGTTCCCATGAGTCATGTTTGACATAACCATGTAGGTATTTTAATTTTTACTTGCCTAGTTTAAATGTCTGTCTTTTCAAGATTCACAAGTCAAATTGGTTAGTGATTTACCAGTAACTCTATAACAGCTTTAAACAATCCTCACAGTGTTTTTGTAGGCTGATGTAGGCTGTAGTTTAGCACCGCAGTTCTGCCAGATTGAACCTGATTTATCCTGCCAGCTTCACTGCGTGTGACACTTCCTGTGAAAATACTAACACGAGAGGGAGGTGAGAATCATGCTGCTTGTCAATTCTATCTAATAAAAGAGTTTTTGTTGCATTCCTTAAAATGGAGACACATTGTACATTTGGGATTCAAACATTTGCTAACCCATGGAAGATTAAAAAGATAAGTTAAGCTCCATTCACAGTATTTGTGGCATAATTTCAACTTGTTCTTCAGTAAAAAAAAATAAAAAAAATAATAATAGTATTTAAAATGTACGATAATATTATTTAAAAAAAAAATATGAAAAAAATGTGGAGGGTTCGATGTGGGTGAAACACTATGGGGCCTATCATACACCTGGTGCAATAGGGCACCAGGCGCGACGCAAATGTTTTTTGCTAGTTTCAGCCCGATGCAGTTATCATTTTCACGTCCAGCGTGGCACTGTTTAAATAGCAAATGCACTCACGCCCATCTGTTTTCTGCCGAGTGCTGTTCTGAAAACGAGGTGTGTTCAGGCACATTGTTGGCGTTTTGCTATTTTGAGGCAACTGAAAACAACTGCGCCAAAAACTGGTCTAAAGTCAATAGCGCAGTATTTTTTGTGTTATTTAAAGGGCGCGTTAGTAATATGAGCCTATTGGCGGGTCCACAACGTCTGTCTTTGACTAGGGCCCTATACTTTTTACCTAGACTAGGACACTCAATTTTTCTAAATTTTTCAACTAAATATCAAAATAAATCTATTTATTAAACTAAATTAACCATATAAACTAAATTACTGATCTTATTACTGATCTAAAGCCAACACTGTCACTTTATGATAATTGAAAATAACTGATGACATCACCGTTTTCTCCGGAATGGCTATACAGCTGAATAAAATTCTGTTGTATTATTTTCCTGTTTAACACTGTAAAGCTGCTTTGAAACAATCTGCATTGTTAAAAGCGCTATATAAATAAAGTTGACTTGACTTGACTTTTTGAAACATTTAAAAACTTTTGAACAGGGTCGTTTTTGATAAATTCAGCTATTGTGGACTCTTTGTAAGCATCTTTAATGTAAAATATCTTATTCAGAGCAGTTTTGTATGATCCCTTATTTTGTTTAAATAATTAACATTTTGCAGATTCTGCAAGGGGTACGTAAACGTTTGAGAACGACTGTATTGTTTATTTTATTTTATTCTATAATTATAACTATGATTTTTCCCTTTTAAAAATGTGGGACATGTCAAAAACTACTAGTTAAATCAGCAATAGTCCAAAATTGCAGTTCAAAGACATGTGGCTCATTGAACCAGTATTGAACCTTGAACATTCCTGTAAACGTCATGCTCAGATTGTACTTCACAAAGCTGCAGGATGCTCTGCTGCTACACGCATTACTGTGGGTCATAAAGAGTGTGGCTAGAGGTTAAGTCTTTGATAAACCCTGTCTAATGCCATTTTCATCTGTTACAATAACGATTGTCCACCATTCAAGAGGTTTCTTTTATTAAATGTCTTGCAAATGAATTGTGTACTTTTACAAGCTTTGCTAGAATTTATGGAGCTGTCTGTGGTGCTGAAATCACACTTTCTCAGCAATATTGATGCATTTGACTAAAGAGACTATGATAAAAAATAAAACATACTGAGATCAACACATAGATGTTTGACTGTGAATAGACACAAAATGACCTAGACCACATTTATCCTGTAACACTTTCTGAGCCAGGTTGACAATTTTCCATCCTTAAGGATTTCAATGTTAAGCTTGAAACCAAGTTATACTTGAGTAAATAAAATGCCTTAAAGGGTTAGTACACCCAAAAATGAAATTTCCGTCATTAATTACTCACCTTCATGTCGTTCCAAACCCGTAAGACCTTCATTCATCTTCGGAGCACAAATTAAGATATTTTTTATTAAATCCGAGAGCTTTCTGACTTCTCCATAGACAGCAGCAACACTGCCATTTTCAAGGCCCAGAAAGGTAATAAAGACATTGTTAAAATACTCCATGTGACTACAGTGGTTCGACCTTAATGTTATAAAGGGACGGGAATACTTTTTGTGCGCAAAAAAATAAACAAAAATAACTACATTCAACAATGTCTTCTCTTCCCTGTCACACTCTTGGACTATTTTAACAATGTCTTTGCAACATTTCTGGACCCTGAAAGTGTTAATTAAATAGATGTCTATGGAGGGGTCAGAAAGCTCTTGGATTTCATCAAAAATATCTTAATTTGTGTTCCGAAGATGAACAAAGGTATTGCAGTTTTGGAACGATATGAGGGCAAGTAATGACAGAATTTTCTTTTTTGGGTAAACTAACCCTTTAAAGCATATCAGAGCTAAACAAATTATTAACCACTGTAGTAATTGCATAACATGCTAAAAACAATAACACTTTAGCAATGCTTTAGCAATACTCTTAATACACCTAGCATCATGTCAGTGCGTTTTGCACATGCAAACACCACCCATGTTTGCCTCAGAAAGTATAAAAAAAATCCAGTTAATATTAATCGATGAAAGATGAATAGTTGTGTTAAATAAAACTCTACTGATGCTCTATTAATATTTTCACCATAATCCCACAATGATGCTGTAAACCAAAGTAAACTGCACACATTGTTACAACAGGTTAATTACTTTCTCATTTGCTTTGATTACAGCAAAATGTCTTTAACTCCAGCCAGATGTTCATCTACAGCCAGATCACAGTGACAAAAGCGTGTCTATCGGTGTACAGTAACAGGTAAGATTCAGTAATACAACGGCCATTTGATTGCAAATGAAGCAAGCGTGCTATGATCAATACAGATAACGGATTCAATAAAGACAAGCAATTCACAATTACAACTACTCAGTTGATGAGCCCCATTGACTTCCATAGTATAGGAAAGCTTGTAAGCTTGGTAAGCTTGACTATAGTAAATCTACGAAGTTCCTGTTTGTTGATTGTGATCTTTTTTTTTAATATAAAGTACATTAAAGTAAGGAGCACAGGTTATGTTAGAATATAATGTTATTCATCTCTCTTTAATGGCACGGGTTTGTGCTGTTTTGGACTATTGTAGTGCCTTGAATCTTGCCTCGAAAGCCTCCATAACTATTCGTCCTTGTCAAATTCGTCTGCATTCACAGTCTAACCATCATGTTAATCATGTTATATTTGGTTGAAAAGAAGGGCCTGAGCTCATCACATCTCCAGCGAATGCTTATGATGTGCTCAGAACCTCCTCTTCCACCAAATATAACATGATTAGCTTGAACACATTAAAAAAACAGACAGTTGTGACATTTGCAATCATGAAGCACTTTCAAGAGCTTAAAGAATATTGCTCTTCATCAGCCATGTCTAGTCACCACATCTCTTTTAACACTTATCTACGTCAATCTATTGACCAATAGAAATGTTTTAAATCCTCATGATATTTGCAAATATTCCAGCAATCACCTGTTGAAAAGCTCAGTTCAGAGTGCATATGAAGATCTTTCTACAGTCACGTAATTAACAATAAGTCATTTGGATGTGCTTAAGATTTATTGCTATCAGTCCTGACCTACTGCCTACTGTCCAAATGCAGCTGTCTCATGTATCTATGCAACCAAAATAAGCATCCAGTACAC
The DNA here is from genome assembly GCF_949357685.1 of Gobio gobio. NCBI lineage: Eukaryota > Metazoa > Chordata > Actinopteri > Cypriniformes > Gobionidae > Gobio > Gobio gobio. The sequence continues at coordinate 31,919,650 of NC_137101.1, read as the reverse complement.
ACACTCAAACACTTTCTCAAAGGTTATGTAATATAACCTATAACGGGCATATCTAATCCTCTGTGAAACAGGATATGTCACTCCTCATAGAACAACCCTGTCTGTGATCGCCCCTGCCAAAATCACACACACTTATTTTCTGGTTCCTGGCACCTAATAATGACTCGCTCTCTGTCAAGCACTTGCATACAGGAGGTTCATACAGTGTCAATAATGGAAGTGAACTCACTCATTCACTGATTGTCACTATTTTTTGATATGTCATTTGACAGCTAAACATGACTACACTAATTCTCGGAATTTTAGATCATGCAATGCAATGCAATGGCTGTGTACAAATTGAAACACTTGTTTAGAACAATTTAAAGGGATAGTTCACCCAAAAATGAAAATTTTGCCATCATTTACTGGCCTTCAAGTTGTTCCAAATCTGTATTTTCTTACGTTTGTTGAACACAAAAGAAGATATTTTGAAGAATGTTGGTAACCAGACAGTTATGTGGCACCACAACTTTTTCCTATTTTCCTACTATGAAAGTCAATGGCTACTGTCAACTGTCTGGTTATCAACATTGGAACAACATGAATAAATGATGATAGAATTTTCATTTTTGGGTGAACTATCCCGTTAATAATAGGCGATTTCAGGTTGATTGGGACACTTTCAAAGTCATTTCAATGTCAAAAAGTATCCCAATCATCCCGAATTCACCCTATTTTAATAAATATTGGTCACAACTACACATGACAGCAGCTCACACTGTGAAATCCCTTATAACAACATGCCAAGCAATTTTAATCACCCAGCATGCCATTTCAGGTATTTTACAGGGTGTCACAGTGAGTGAGGGAATATTCTAGAATCATGAAAACTGAAAAGTGTGCGAGTCGACTGCTCTGAAATTACAAGTATTCAAGTCCGTATTCTTGAATATGTTTCTTGCACATTTTTTGGATTAACGTTTTTTACATAAATCATGGTTTTTTTTTTTGGATGGGGGGTCTATTAGGGTTAAATGAACAAATGCTGAAATAGTACAATGTTATAAAATATTATAATAAACAATAACTGATTGCAATTGTGTATAAAAACACATTTCAAATGCAAGAAAAGCACTGAAAGCAAATGAAACGGACAGTGAAGGAGTGAAAGACTTAATGAGGAGACTGACCTTATATGAGAATGGATCACTGGATTTTCTTCAAGCTCTCCTCTGGTTTCAGTAGATTATCATGGTTCAGTCATTTGTTGTGGTTTCTCTCTCCTGTACACGGTCGTTTCTGCTTGAAGCCATCTTACATCAAAAAAAAAAAAGTCGACAAGGCTTCATCGTTGTGAATTCAGCGGCAAAACACATTAAAGTTGTCCTTTTCCTTGAAGTGCTTCTTAGATTTCATACACCAATGAGTTTTAAAATTGAGTGAAAAAATATTGCTATAAATAAATTAAGATACTGATAGCACAAACGTCACATAAACTGTGTTTTAGACTAACAATAAAAGTGGTATTGATCAAGACCCTAAAGACCAAACAATTATTTTACAAAAAAATATGTACATGCATTTTTTTTTTAATATTACGCTTTAAAAGAAGAAAACCTATTTTGGCTTTTCACTTAAGTTGGAGTCATTGGGGAACTATATACAATAGAAGAGGTGGTGAAAGAGTTAAGGCCTGTGATCGAATTTCAAAGCATCCCAGAAAATTCTTCATATTTTAATTCATCATTTTTTGTTTTCTGTTCGGAATAAGAAATCCTAAAAGTAATGCTTAAAAGCTGTTGATGCCCAAGAGATCAACAGATTAAAATGTACTTTAAAAAAAATAACTGCAACTTTCCAGGATTTTAGCCGTGCGTTGATCCTGGGATTGCACAGACTTTGGGTGCATTAACTTAGCATGGTGGAGATGGATGGACTAGAGGTTTGTCTTTCTCAGGAGCATTTAATATCCAGTTTATCATGTTAGTCTTCTCAAACATGTTGGATTCCTCACTGTATTCTCCATCTCTTGAGCGATTGAAAGATTTCTTCAACACAGTTGCACCGCCAGGCTCTTCTCTGAGAGATGCCTGCTCATGGTCAGTATCCCTGAGATAAAAATAGCTGAAGTTGGAAACAATGACGGGCACCGGTAATGCAATGGGGTGGTGACGGACAAACTAGAGGTCCGTTTCTCTAGCGTCCAAGCAAAATGTATAAAGGGAGCGTTTAATATCCATTCTGCTGTTGGCTTTCATGTTAGTCTTTTCAACAGGCATGTTTGTTTCATCATTTTGTTCTGTATCTCTTGAGTTGGAGGTCGACGATTTCCTCAGCACAGGAAGTTCATCACATGGGTTTGAAGGGCCACCATTATTAGGCTCGTCTCTGAGAGATGCCTGGTCTTGGTCAGTTTCTCTGTGGTAGAAATAGTTGAAGTTAGACACGATGACGGGCACCGGTAGTGCAATGGTCAACACCCCTGCAATGGCACAGAGCGAGCCCACAATTTTGCCCCCCACTGTCACCGGTCTCATGTCACCATACCCAACTGTTGTCATGGTCACTACCGCCCACCAGAAGGCATCTGGGATGCTGGAGAAGTGAGACTCAGGTTCATCTGCCTCAGCAAAGAAGACAGCACTAGAGAACAATATGACACCAATGAAAAGAAAGAAGATCAAGAGCCCCAGCTCTCGCATGCTGGCTTTCAGAGTCTGACCCAAGATCTGAAGCCCCTTGGAGTGTCTAGAGAGCTTAAATATGCGAAACACCCGAACCAAGCGAATGACCCTCAGTATAGCCAGTGACATGGCCTGCTGGCCATTGTTATGCTCCTGGCCCTGCTGCTCCGCCAGCTCTGTTCCCAGTGTGATGAAGTAAGGCATGATGGACATGATGTCAATGATGTTCATGATGGTTTTGGAGAACTCAGACTTACTGGGACAGGCAAAGAAGCGCACGAAGAGCTCAAAGGTGAACCAAATCACGCAGGTGGTTTCAATGATGAAGAACGGGTCGGTGAAGGTGAGCGACGGGCGCTCTTGGGTACCATTGATCGCGCGACTGGTCACTGGAAGCTCTCGCTCGTCGCGAAACTCGGGTAAAGTTTCCAGACAGAAAGTTATGATGGAAATGGTGATGACGAGCACTGAGACTATTGCGATGCCTCGCGCAGGACTAGAGCTTTCGGGGTACTCAAAAATGAGCCATACCTGCTTCTGAAACTCGTTCTGTGGCAACGGTTTCTCTTCTTCTTTGATAAAGCCCTCGTCCTCGCGGAAACGGTCCATCGCTTCTTCTCCCAGCTGATAAAAGCGGATTTCATCGGCAAAAACGTCGATCGACACGTTAACAGGTCGCCGGATTTTTCCGCCGGACTGATAGAAATAAAGAATTCCATCAAAACTCGGTCTGTTGCGATCAAAGAAATACTCGTTCCTGAGAGGGTCGAAATACTTTATTCTCTTGTCAGGATCTCCCAGTAAAGTGTCGGGAAACTGGTTCAGGGTGCCCAACTGGGTTTCGAACCTAAGCCCGGCGATATTAATAAGAACTCGTTCGTTGTTCTCATGGTCCATATCCATATCCAGAATGTCCTCATCAAACAAATGGGGACTATAATAATCCACCGTATTCTCAGTGGAGCCCATCATTGTGTTGTTCATGTCGTTCATTTTCCATGAGCTCTGCTGTGGACTTCTCGAGTATATTTCTTTGTTGTGGACCAAGCGCGGATGATCCAGTGAGTTTTGGTTTTGGTAGGTTTCTCCATCACTGCCTCCATCTCCCCGCTTCTCAAAACTCACCAAAGCTATCTCCATTTCCAAGCCATTAAATATTCATTGATTAAAGACCCGTAGAATTGAAAACGAAAAGCCCCTCATATCCACAGTCGTTTTCTCTGCCGTTAGATTGTTCTGCTTCGGATAAAGATGCGTATTATAATCCAAACATCCTCCCGTCACTCTGGTAATACGTGTGTTCTCTGCGCGTAAGTACTAGAGTGATTCACAGGCGACTCGGTTCTTTTGAACAGATTCTTTCAAAGGAATCGATTCGCAAAGCCTTGCTCACTCGGCTTTTTAAGGACGTTCTTTGAGCTGGATGGATATGGAAACAAATTCGTAGTGATAAACCAGCTAATGTTGATTTTATTAATAAGAAACAGCCAATAACCTTTCAAAACCAAAAAACTAGAGTGGTCACACAAATTAATTGAAACATTGAAGCGAACCATTTCGCTGAAATGTGGGGTTCCCTCCAGGGCCGTGCAGAGAGTTCGTCAGGGGCAGGGGCTCAAATGTAAAAAAGGGGCAATATGTAAATATATATATATATATATACCCTGTTCGTCCCTGTTCGTGCGAACCAGCCTCTTACTGCATTTCGTTGCCTTGTACCTGTACTTGTGTAATGACAATACAGTTGAATCTAATCTAATACACATTATATATATATATGTATGTATGCATGTATGTATGTATGTATATATATATGTATGTATATATATCCTTATGCTCATCAAGCCTGCATTTATTTAATCAAAAATACAGAAAAAACAGTAGCCTAATATTGTGAAATATTATTACATTGTATTCTTTTTAACTTTTTATTAATCAAAGAATCTTGAAAAGAGTATCACAGTTTCCATCATTGACATTAAATCCTCATATTAGAATGATTCCTGAATGATCATGTGACACTGAAGAGTGGAGCAATGATGCTGAAAATCCAGCTGTGATCACAGGAATAAATTATATTTTACATTATTTTAAAATGAAAACCATTATTTTAATATATTTCGCAATATTGCTGTTTTTTATCAAATAAATGCAGGCTTGATGAACATAAGAGACTTCTTTCGTAATGCTGCATAATATTAAAAAATGGTAATATAATAAAGTCCTTTCATGTAACCATTTTGCCAGCTTACACTTCACATAATAGGCCTGTAGGAGCCGCTGGCACTTGGGTTTTGTTAACTTTGATAGTGTCATGAAATAGTAAGCGGTGTATCAATATACATAAATACAAGTGAATTTAACACTACTTACCATTAATGCGACTTTTGCTGCTGTGGTTTTGTGCAGGGATTTGTTTGTTGTCAGTTAAAATCCATTTTGTCAGTGATGCAATTTATAAAATGAGACAAACCGCAGGAAATTGTTCCACAAACGTTAGTTCGTCTGTCCATGTAATTTTCAACCGATTTATGAATAAGAACAGAAAATTACTGTTTCACATCACCCAATGGAATTTGAACTTGCTTTGCCAGATCACGATTGGTTGGTGTATATACATGACAAACGAGCATTGGTGAATTGAGTAATACTTTAAAATATATATAGCTAATATATAGATTTTTAATTAAATCAACACATTAGCTCTGATTATGGATGAAAAAAAAAATATTGGTTTACTTTTTTCCCGCGAGGCCACACACTCTCTGAAAGGACCATATTTGGCTCGAGAGCCGCTTCCGAACAGTGGAAAATCAGCTGTCAATCAAAACGCACGCGACCCATAGCAACGCGTTATGGCAACGCCTCAACAGAAATTGTCCGACTTTTGAGCCTTTCGTTACTATTGTATGCATTGTCATGTTATAATAATCACATTTATTTAGTTTTATTGACCACGATATTATCATTGATATTTGTCTGAGAGGGGCACTTTTGATTCATTTTGAAAAAGGGCAGGGGCTCGAGCACCCAAAGCCCCCCCCTCTGCACGTGCCTGGTTCCCTCCGTTCAACGGCTATTCGTTTTTTTTTTAATTAGCAAACATGCTATTAACGTATTTTTAATTTATTTTTAAGATCGAAGGATTAAGAGGTTTGTAGCAACTCATTGTAATAACGGCAATGTAATAATTTTCTCAAAACGTAATAAAATCTTGAGCTCATAACAATTTTTGTTAATTATGAATAGAAATTCATTAACATAAACATCATATGTCATATTGTCATATGTCATAATTGTTATAGCTTAAAACATACAAATAGTATTCCCTTACAGTACATTTTTAAACATCTAAATCCAGTCTTAAACTACCTGTGAAATGCAACATTTAAATATGCAATTATTATTTATATTATTATTATTATTTTTATTGAACATAAAGCATTGGAATTTTACAGTATATTTTAAGAATCAAAATCCAGTCTTAACCTGCCTACAAACGAAAATACTGATATTAGGTTACTGATACTACTACTTATAAGGTATACATACTGTTAAATAACAAGCAGTGTTAAATACAAACAAATATATATGTGTGTGTGTGTGTGTGTGTGTGTGTGTGTGTGTGTGTGTGTGTGTGTGTGTGTGTGTGTGTGTGTGTGTGTGTGTGTGTGTGTGTGTGTGTGTGTGTGTGTGTGTGTGTGTGTGTGTGTGTGTGTGTGATCACGTTATCTGCTTCAGCCAATGGCAGCACGGAGCACAAGTTAAGCAAATATTTCTTCACTTTAATACAAGTTACAGCAAAATAAAGCCAAGATGGCATGTTTAAAAATACAGTACAACTTACAGTTTATGTACAGTGGTTATAAAATGTCTACACACCCATGTAAAAAAAAGTTTTTTTCTGACATCTTGGTTGCACCCTATTACAAAAGCCATGGGTCACAAAGAGCTTATATGAAACATAACAGGATCTTATTTTGAAAGGTATTACTAAGGTGAGGGGCTACACAACATTTCCAAGGCATTAGATATACCATTGAATGCAGTGACAACAGTCATCAATGAGTGGAGAAAGTAGGACACAACAGTGATAATTGTCAAGAACAAAATTTCCCTCCAAAATTGATGAGAAGACGAAAACTGGTCAGCGAGGCTGTCAAGAGGCAGACAGCAACATTAGAGTTGCTGCACTTTCTGGCAACTATTGGTTGATCCTACATGTGACAACTAACTCCTGTATTCTCCATCTCTGGGCTTTGAGACGCAAACCTTTTCTGACTAAAAAACATCCAAGCTCAGCTAAACTTTGCAAAAACATGCGCATAATCATATATTTGTGGAAATATGTGATATGGTCTGACAAGACCTAGATTGAACCTTTTGGCAAAAATTGTAAAAGGAATGTTTGGCACAAAAACAACAGCACATCAGCAGAAGTATGCCATACCCATGTGGTGAAGCATGGTGATGCAGCATCATGCTTTGGGGGCTGCTTTTTTCAGCTGGGACTGGGGATTTAGTGAAGGTGGAAGGAATCATGAATAGCTCTAAGTATCAGTCGATTTTGGCCCAGAACCTTCTGACATCTGTTAGACAACTGAAAATGAACAGAACCTTTCAGCATGACAATGAGTGGGGAAATATTCCCAAGTCAAGATGTGCCAAGCTGATAAAATCCTATCCAAACAAACTGAGTGTTTTAATACAATCAAAGGTGCCTCAACTAAGTATTAGTTCAGGGCTGGGGTGTGAACACTTTTTGCAGCTAGTGATTTTAAGCTGTTGTTGTTTTTTTATTATTAAATGTGTCACTTTGGTTTTCAGTGCATTGCATAACCCAATAATGTCTTTTGTTCATTTTTATCTAGAAAAATCTAAAACATCTCTATAAAGAATCATATAGCTGTCAGATTTGGGCTATACGTCTACATTAATCCGGATAGTTTTCGTTTCAAAACACTCTCTATCCACACTATTGTTTTCCAAAAGTTTCTCATCCACACTGAAACATTAGTAGGCCTACAACCTCACTGAGACGATACAGACATCATAAAGTTATCACACAATTCTTCTGGCAGGATCATTTTATTTAGCAAAATATCTCGCCATTCACTGATGCGCAGTGACCCAGGTCGCACTCGGTCAACCATTATTATGTTTGGTCTAAAACGCAACTCCACTCGTGGTTTGCTGCAGGACAGCAAATGCAAGTACATTTTCTGTCATCCTTGCAGGACTGTGATATGAAGTGTGCAAAGTAACATATTTTAGCAACTGTGTGTAAGTAAATAGCACATAACTCTGGCACAATAGCAGAATAAACATGCATATCTATTGGTACATTATGCGTCACATTTTATTTACATGTTTATATGTATGCAATACAAAAGATAAATATGCTGTATGAAATATGTGAAAGCTTGCCCAGTTTTTGCCACTGACATTTTCTGAATCTTTTCATGTGATTTATTGTCTGGCATCTGTGCTAAATTAGCATACATTCACACATGAGTTGACATTTTGCCTTGGCCTAAGTTGCATCACCACAGTAAGTTCATGTGCATGTGCGGGTGTCATTTTCTGACATTATTTTGAGAGACAGTACACATATTCAACTAACCGAGCACAAAGGAATTCACATGGATGATTCCTGTATGTACATCAATTAAGAATTGCAAATGATGCATCACAATGGTACATTTTAGTTCAGAAATCTCACAGGACCAGAGACTTTCTTCTTCAAATATTGTGTAATATCAACTTGCACACATTTTAAGCCTTGCATGAACACAAAAGTCAAAACTGAATTGAAGCCAGATTTAAAATTAGATTTTCAAAATCTGGAATATTTCTCCGCACTGGGATATAACCATGGATAAAACTATGGCAACAGCACCTCTGATTGACTTACTGCTCAAGAGACCTGTGAAGCCAACTTCATGACTCAGGTCATTAATGTACCAAAATAGAATATGACAAAAAAAAAAGCAAATTTTCTTTATTTTGTTGGTACGGCGAGGGCATTTCCAGTGAGTACAGGCGTAGGCTGTACTATCCCTGTGTCCTGTCGTGGATACGTGCGCTTATTTGCTCCAGTCGAGTTCCCCAGACTGGCGAACCCTGTCGAGTCCTCCGCAACCCGCGGCAGTCGGACATGGCGGAGCGTCCCACGCCAGGTCTAACACTTGTATGCATTGGTGTGTTAGGCTGGGTACCATATGTTGTGACCCCCACGGCGGTCCCATATGTGTATTCTTCCACGGTACGGCTCCCTACGGAGAGCCCGTGTCTTTCCCTTGGCAGAGTTTCCTCTGCCGTCTCAGTGTGGTGTTGTTCCCCCGCCTACACTGGCCGGGGCCACCCCTGGGACTCCCGTATGTTGTACTGCCCAAGGCCAGTCCATAAGTGTATTCTCCACATGTTAACTCCCTCTGGGCATGATGTGGCTTACGCAGCGGCCCTTCCGGGCACGCTTTCCCAGCGTTATCCAATAGTCTGCTGAGTTGGTCTTGCGGAACAGCAGTGTGACTCTCCCTGCATGAGTTTTCCCGCCCGGTACAGACGGGGTCTGAGGGGCTCTTCGCTGGGCGCTGGAAGTGGTAGTAACTGTGCCGTTTTCTAAAGGGATCCCAATTCGTCGGTGACGTCCGACGTACGTCGAACGTGTCCGACTGAAAGGGAAGGTCTCGGTTACGTATGGTAATCCTCGTTCCCTGAAGGAGGGAACAGAGACGTACATCCCATCACCACAGTTGCTGTACCATCACTGCATGGCCGAGTCACTAGTTCGGCCTCTCAGTGAAAAACAACGCATGCAAATCTCGCACGCCAATGGCCCATTGGCCTGTTCTCTATATCTCGAAGCTGATAGGGGCTCTCTGAAGTGATCCCAATTTGTTGGTGACGTCCAACGTACGTCTCCGTTCCCTCCTTCAGGGAACGAGGGTTACCATACGTAACCGAGACGTTTTGTTTTCTTCCAGCTGCGCTCCATTTTTCTGGCTGCTGTTTTAAATGCCCGAGTGGGCTCGTTGTACTAAGGCGTTGGACTATTTTCTTTAATCTTCTTTGCAGAGGAGCAACTGTGTCTAAAGTGCTGGAAAAAAGAGAGTCAATAGTTTCTGTTGCAATAGTTCCTCTAGGCTATTTGGGATGCTGAGGAGATGGAACTGATGAGGAAGATTATTTACAAAGCAATCTTTAGTGGTAGTGGTGATTGTCCTACCATATTTGTAACTAGGGTACGGCTTTGCAGCCATGGCCAAATTAAGTATACACGATACTAGATAATGATCTGAGATCTCATCGCTCTGCTGCAGAATTTCAACGGCATCAACATTGATTCCATGTGACAATATTAGCCCTTAATCGTCCCTCAAGTAGGGTTTACGTTTGAGTCCCTTGGGGTCAGATAGACCCCAAACTTTTACAGAGCGATTGCATAAGGAAATATAATTTTTTTACATGGAAAACTATATATAATTTTTTCTATTTACTTCTCAACTATACATTTATGCTGTGTTTTTTGTGGGTATTTGGTAGTTTTTTACCTATTTACTGCACAAATACTTAACTATGTCATAAATTGGCTCATTAAAAATGATTTTTTTATGAAAAAATCACTTGAATGATGATCTTAAATAAATATAAATAGTTTTTGGACCTTGCTCTATGTGTTAGGGATAGAATACCGCCATCTGTAGGTTTGTGGAAAAACTTTAGGAATTATAGTTAAAGAGAAAGAGAGTGCAATGACCACATTATCCACTAGAGGTCCATAGGGAAGTTATGCAAAAGTTAAGCTGCCTTTCATCTTTCTTTTATTTGCCCTTTTCCCTCTCTTTCTCATGATTGTTCCATGTTGCATTTGTGCTCTAGTATTTGTCCTTCATTTATGTATGGAATTTTTTCAGATTTATGCCAGTTTTGTTGATTTTATTTGCCAGTTTCTATAAAAATGCTCTCTGTTGCAGTCACACACGTGTGTGTGTGTGTGTGTGTGTGTGTGTGTGTGTGTGTGTGTGTGTGTGTGTGTGTGTGTGTGTGTGTGTGTGTGTGTGTGTGTGCGCGTGTGTGTGTGTGTGTGTGTGCGCGTGTGTGTATGAGACAGAAAGTTCGTTCCACTTTGTGTTTATGCTCTAGGACCAGATCTTGATATAAATGTAGACATTTTCAGATTTATACTGGATTTAGTTGATTTTTTTTTACAAACAAAGTGAAAAAAAAGCATTTTTTACATTTTCCCATTCATTGCCAAAATCCAAAAAAATTATCCAGACACCTGTGTTTGTGTTTGTGTGCGTGTGCGTGTGTGTGTGTGTGTGAGTGAACATGCTTGTTCCATATTGCATTTGTGCTCTAGTATTAGTACTTCATTTATGTATGAAAATCTTTCAGATTTATGCCAGTTTTGTTGATTTTATTTGCCAATTTCAATAAAAATACTCTCTGTTGCAGTCACACACATGTGTGTGTTTGTGTGTGTGTGTGTGTGTGTGTGTGTGTGTGTGTGTGTGTGTGTGTGTGTGTGTGTGTGTGTGTGTGTGTGTGTGTGTGTGTACGTGTGTGTGTATGAGATAGAAAGTTCGTTCTACTTTGTGTTTATGCTCTAGGACCAGACCTTGATATAAATGTGGAAATTTTCAGATTTATTCTGGATTTAGTTAATTTTTTTTTGACAAAAAAAGTGAAAAAAATGTATTTTTTACACTTTCCCATTCATTTTCAATGTGGGGTCAATCTGACCCAGAGGGACTTAAACGGTAATTTTTTTTTTTTACACACCTTTAGAACAACCAAATCAAGCCCAGATTTTTTGTGCATGTTTAGATAGATTATTTAGGAAAAGTCACAGAGTCTCATGGCCCTGAGATGAAGGGAACACTTTTTAAAAATGGAGGAAAAGTCCAGTGGGGTCAGCTGGACCCCAAGGGACGATTAAGGGTTAGGTCTAGGGTATGATTACGACAATGAGTGGGTCCTGACACATGTTGCCTAACTCCAATAGAGTTTAGAATGTCTCTAAATGCCAATCCCAATGCTTTTTTTTCAATGTCTACATGGATATTAAAATCAACAATTTGGACTATCTGCAGCCAGTACTAATGCTGATAGAAAATCATAAAATTCTTTGTCAAAGTCTGTATGTTGCCCTGGCGGCCTGTATACCGTAGCCAGCGCAAATGTCAAACAGGACTTATTATTTACACTAGATTACGTTACGTAAAGCACCCACACTTCAAAAGAATTATATTTGAAACTAGACTTCTGAGTAATACTGAAGATATTATTATAAATTACAGCAAAACTTCCCTTCTTTTCCTTTCCGACGCGGCTCGTGTTTATAACAATAATCTTGGGGGGTGGACTCATTTAAAGTATTGTAATCGTCAGGTTTTAGCCAGGTTTCTGTCAAAACAGCACATCTAGGTTATGATCTGTAATCATATCATTAACAATAAGCACTTTTTAGGGAAGGGATCGAATATTCAGCAGCCCACGCTTTATCATTTGTTCATCTGTATTATATCTGTTTTTTATTTGTTGAACATCAATAGAATTTTTACCCTTAAATGGGTTTGAGAGTTTTTTGTATTTACAAATTCGGAGAACAGACACAGTCTCTATGTGATAGTATCTAGGTGAAAGAGCCTCTATGTGCTGGAATTTATCTGACTTCTGTGACGTGAGACAGCTAGCAGACAGTCAGTTAAGCCAGTCCGTCTGCTTCCTGACCTGGGCCCCAGTTAGTCAGGGTTCAACTCTAAGACTATGTGCCAAATTATTAGAGAGAAGAGCAGCACCACCTCAGGAGGGATGAACAGGAGGGATCTCTTTTTAAAAGCTTTTCCAATTATCTTTGAACCCTATGTTATTCTGCAGACACCACTTAGACAACCAGCCATTGAGTGATGATAGTCTGCTAAGTATCTCATCACTCCGCCGAACGGGGAGGGGGCCATACAAAAAAAAACTTTAGCTGACATCATACTTGCGAGTTCACACACCTCTTTAAATGTTAATTTTGGTGATCTCTGACTGGCGAAGTCAAACATCATTAGTGCCGACGTGAATAATAATCTTAGAGAATTTACGATTTGCATTAGCCAGCACTTTTAAATTTGCTTTGATGTCAGGCGCTCTGCCTCCTGGTAAACATGTGACTATGGTGGCTGGTGTCTCTATTTTCATTTTCTGTGTAATAGAATCGCCAATAACTAGGGCACTTTCAACAGGATTCTCAATGGGTGCTTCACTGAGTGGGGAGAACCTGTTTGATATTCTAATCTGAACGGAAGAGCGTTGTTTTGATCCACAACTATGCCATCTCACAGTCACCCAGTTGCCCGGCTGCTCAAGCTCTACTGCCGGAACCGAAAAATGTACACTAATCACTAATTCACTAATCTAGTCGCAATCCAAAGCAGTGTCTAAAGCCCTTGCATTCTTACTATTCTCAATTAAAGTTTGGATGTGTGTCTCTAATTCTGAAATCTCCCTGCATTTATCACATGTGAAGGACTCTTCGCTGACAGGTTATTCTAAACATGTGACAGTCAGTGCAAGTAACAATGACAGGAGAAGATGACACGGCTTACTGTGTTTGTTGACTTATTCAAATCACCCAAGTTGTTTGATGGACTCGTAAAAGGCGTGCGAGAGAAAAACAGGAGACCCGAATGCACGTATGTCAGGCTAGCAAAATGCTAACACGTTGTGATAGTGATTTAGATTAAAAGCTAGAGATGTCAGATTTAATGTGATATGCAATATATGGTGATGAGTAAGTTATATTTAAAAGTATAAACAACAAGGAATGATATCAAATAGAGATTCAAACGCAATGCTGTACAGAACTACAGACGCAAACACTCCGCAGCGAGGCAGTCCTCTAAAAATGATGGGTTAAAAACAACCATTTCTAGGTCATTTGGCAACACAGTGCTGGGTAAATATTGGACAGAACCAGAGGTGGGTAGTAACGAATTACATTTACTTCGTTACATTTACTTGAGTACATTTTTTGGGTAACTTGTACTTTTAGAGTAGATTTAAAGATGGGTACTTTTACTCTTACTCAAGTAAATTTCTTGTGAAAAAACTGTACTTTTACTTAGTTACATGCGGTGGCGTTCCTCCGTTACTGTCAAATGGTAATAATTATATTATATATTTTAAAATAAGTTAATATGACTTTCGCAAGTCTCGCGAAATGTTGGAGAGGCTGCTTCGCGAGAGGTTGCTACGCATCACCCGCTTATAATTAGCACGCGTTTCGTCGGAAGATGATGGCCGAAGCAGAGGAAGATGTGTGTGAGCTACGGGAGGCAGATTGCCCGTGGCCTCAAGTTCAGTCTATGTTTTCACTCCAAGATCTCAAAAAGAATAGTTTCATAATGCGATGCATGTTGTGTGCACCAAAACGAACTGACATCTCTCAGCATACAAGAATTCTACCCTGAAAAGAACATGTAGCGGTAAGTGTCACAATGATGCTTATATTTGAACACTATTAACGGTCATTTGGTAACTATGGGAAATTTTCCCTTATTATAATACTATTTCACACACTGTCCGAGTGTTTTCCTCATATGCGCTCTTGTGCAAGCAATGACAAATCGTTTGAATCCTCCAAACAACACACGTCCACAAACAAACTTTCACATCTTCACATTTACATATCCTTTTCTTCTCAAAACGAAACAAATTGAATAGCCTAATGTGACGTCTTGCATTTATACACAAATCCAGACAGACACCTGTCTGAAGGGTAGAAAATACATACATATAAAAACGGTATTGTATATACTTACTTGTATATACTTGCCTATATACTTGTAAAAATATAAGAACAAAGTATGTTTTAAGAAGAGCTCTAGCCCAGCACACCATTAATTTACACTGTTTAACCATTAATCACACACACACACACACACACACACACACACACACACACACACACACACACACACACACACACACACACACACACACACACACACACACACACATATATATATAAATATATATATATATATATATATATATATATATATATATATATATATATATATATATATATATATAAGGTTCATTAGTTAACATGAACTAATAATGAACTGCACTTATAAAGCACTTATTTATCTTTATGTTAATTTAAACATTTACTAATGCATTATTCAAATATTGTTAACATTAGTCAATGCACTGTGAACTAACATGAATAAACCATGAACAGCTGGATTTTTATGAACTAACGTTGACAAAGATTAACTAATGCTGAACAGAGGTGTTGTTCATGGTTAGTTCATGTTAACTAATACATTAACTAATGTTAACTAATATAACCTTATTGTAAAGTGTTACAGAGAGGTGTGTGAAAACTCTCCAAGTAGCCTGAAATTCAGGGTTTTTGCTTCTTATCAATCAGATCGAAAGTAACTAGTAACTAACTCCTTGAGTAGTTTTTTCATCGAATACTTTTTTACTCTTACTCTAGTAAATATTACGAGTGTTACTTTTACTTTTACTTGAGTAAATATTTCCGTAAGTACTTTTACTTGAGTACAGATTTTGGCTACTCTACCCACCTCTGGACAGAACACATGCTGTTTTTTTTTTTACCTAGCTTGTTGGGTTTTATACATGAACCCATTTGCTGGGTTTTTTTTAAAAAAGTGGAGCCAGTTCGCACAACATCTGCTCTAGTGGGGAAGGCTTATTCAGCTTCTGGTCAGGCTGCAGCATGCTTACACACTATGTCGCTGCTGCAGGCCTACCAGGCTGAATTATTAAGTGATATTGATGAGGGTGGGGGAATTGGGCCCGAAGTAGTGTGTGAGCTACGTCGGGCCACAGATTTGTCTCATAGGGCTACCAAGGAGACGGCTAAATCAATCGGCCGCTCTATGGCAGCCTTGGTGGCCTACTGAGAGGCATCTCTGTTTGAACCTCAGTTCGATTACGGAAAAAGATAAAAGCTTTCTGATGGACGTGCCCGTATCTCCGTCAGGCCTTTTCGGCGACACAGTTAACACAGTTGTCGAAAGGTTTCAGGAGGCTTCCAAGCAAACGGTCGCGTTCCAGAAGCTCCTCACAGAGAGCAGCCCCAAACATCAAAAGCCAGCTCTTCATACCGTGCTACTCAGAAACAGAGTGTGGCTTCCCATGCTCCCCCTCAGAAAGATTGGGGACACGGGAAGCGCAATCTGCCGCAGCCTTCGAGGGGTAAGACGGATCTGCGGACCATCATTACTTCCAAGAAGGCTGCGGGGAAAAGGTCCTGACGCCCGAGGGGTCAGGATTATGGGGGCATTCCTCCCCGAAGGTAAGCAGTGTACACCTCATTACACGGTGCCTGTCTCCCTTCGGCGCCCTCTGGGGGTCGTTCTGCCAACCCTGCCACCTCTGATGTTACAGGGCGCAGCGGTCTCCCACGAGTGTGTATCCCAGGGTCCATCCAGAAATGTAGTGGTCCTGGGCTGCATGCCCCCTCCAAGGAGGGTCCTAGAGCAGTCAGTTCAGGTGTTCCCTGCCGGTTCGCCGTTACAGGGCACCGTTCTGACAGTTCAACAAAAACCAGAAGCCATTCTCGAGAGGATGGGACCTCTAGAAAACTTCTTGGCAGCGTGGAAGCTACTCCCAAATGTTTCTCGTTTCTTGTTTCTCTGGTCCTTCACTCTATAGAAAAAGGGTATCAAATACAGTTTGGGTCTCGCCCGCCCAGGTTTATGGGGGTCCTACCCACAGTGGTGGGCCCCGAGCAGGTTCTGGTAATGGAACAAGAAGTAAAAGCCCTGTTAGAGAAAGGGGCCAAAGAATATGTACCTCACTCAGACAGGGAAGCCGGGTTTTTCAGCCGGTACTTCATAGTTCCAAAGAAGGATGGGGGTCTGCGTCCCATTTTAGATCTTCGGGTGCTGAACAAGGCGGTCATGCAACTCAAGTTCAAGATGTTAACCTTGAGACAAATCGTGCCACAGATCAGGTCCGAGGACTGGTTTGTCACGATAGATCTCAAGGACGCATATTTCCACATTTCCATCCTTCCATATCACAGGAAGTTCCTGAGGTTTGCTTTCGGGGGTAAAGGATACCAATACAGAGTTCTTCCATTCGGTCTAGCACTTTCACCCCGCACTTTCACGAAATGCGTAGATGCAGCCCTGGCGCCTATGCGCCTGCAGGGGATTCGCATTATGAATTACATCGACGATTGGTTGATTCTAGCTCATTCGCATCAGGTAGCAGTTCGGCATCGAGATGTCGTTCTCGCTCACATGAAGGAGTTGGGGTTACGGCTGAACGGCAAAAAGAGTGTGCTTTCTCCACTTCAGAGGACCACTTTTCTAGGCGTGGTATGGGATTCAGTGTCAATGCAGGCGCGCCTGTCACCGGCACGGATAGAGTCTATACTGTCAGCAGTAAAGAGAGTAAAACTAGGCCAGTCACTCACAGTAAAACAGTTTCAAAGAATTCTGGGTCTGATGTCAGCAGCATCCAACATGATATCTTTTGGACTGCTGTACATGAGACCCCTACAGTGGTGGCTCAGAACCAAAGGGTTTTCCCAGAGGAGCAACCCCTTTCGCATGATCAGGGTCACGTGGCGTTGCTCACGTGCCCTGGTTATGTGGAAGAAAACTTGGTTCCTGTCCCAGGGTCCCGTGTTTGGAGCTTCTGGTCATCGCAAGATGCTAATGACAGATGCCTCTCTCACGGGCTGGGGAGCGGTCCTGGAGGGTCGCTCAACTCAGCTTTTGTGGGGAGACCACCATCTCTCATGGCACATCAATCGCCTGGAGATGTTGGCGGTGTTTCTTGCCCTCAAGAATTTCCTCACAGACCTCAGGGGCCAGCATGTGCTAGTTTGCACGGATAACACATCGGTGGTCGCCTATATAAATCACCAGGGGGGTCTGCGTTCACGTCCGCTATGCAAGTTGGCACGCCAGATCCTCCTGTGGTCTCAGGGGAAGTTCTTCTCCCTCAGAGCGGCTTATATCCCTTGGGCCCAGAATATAGGAGCAGACGTCCTTTCAAGGCAGGGGCTGAGGCCCTGGGAATGGAGGCTCCACCCCGAGGTGGTGGAGCAGATTTGAAGGGTGTTCGGCCGGGCTCAAGTGGATCTGTTTGCGTCTCGAGAGACGTCTCACTGTCCACTCTGGTTCTCCCTCACGCATCCAGCTCCGCTGGGTCTGGATGCTTTGGTACAGGCGTGGCCGAGGCTGCGCCTGTATGCTTTTCCCCCGATCGCTCTGCTCCTGGAAGTTCTGGAGATAGTTCGCAGGGACCAAGTGCGCCTTATTCTGATAGCCCCACGTTGGCCGGGCAGGGTATGGTTTCCCAATATAGTGTCGCTCCTCGACGGGCATCCACTCCAGTTGCCGGTCAGGAGGGACCTTCTGTCCCAAGCAGAGGGGTCAATATTCCACCCCCGTCCAGAACTATGGAATCTATGGGCGTGGCCTCTGAGGGGGCCCAGCTCATAAGGTCGGGTCTCTCAACCGAGGCTGTAGATACCATTCTTCACTCCAGAGCTCCATCCACGAGGAAGCTTTATGCTCTGAAATGGACATTGTTCACTACTTAGTGTAGTAGCCGTCACCAGGACCCAGTTAACTGCCCGGTCGGTACAGTGCTGGAGTTCCTGCAGGAACGGTTTAATGCAGGTCTATCCCCCTCCACATTGAAGGTGTATGTGGCGGCCATTGGTGCTTACCACACTCTTCTGGGTGGGTTATCTGTGGGTAAAGATCCGTTGGTGTCTCGTTTCCTCCGTGGTACTTTGAGGCTGAGGCCTGTAGTTCGCACCAGGGTGCCAGCGTGGGACCTGGCTACGGTCCTCCAGGGCCTGTCCCAGGCTCCCTTTGAGCCGCTGGAAGAGGTTCAGGCTAAGAGGATAGGAGATCTTCAGGCTCTTTCTGTTGCACCCTCGTGCTTGGAGTTTGCACCTGGCATAGTCAAGGCCTTCCTTCATTTTATTTTATTTATTTATTTATTTATCAGGGACAATGCAGCGCACATTATTACATACATAATTATCATAGACAAAGCCATAACAAAAAATGTGTAGATGTGTTGCATAAAAGGTTTCTAGCAGATAGGCTAATTTGCAACCCCAGTCCCTGGTCAGGCCTTTCTAAAAACAAATACCCAATATATTTACACAACCACATTACACAAAACAACACATCACATCCAACACAGACGATAGCTTAATGTTCACATATTTGATTTTCTTTCAGCCAGTGTTTCACCTTTCTATTAAAAGTTTTCAGGTCTGTTTCTGTTATTTCCGTTGGTAAATCATTCCAAAAATGGGTCCCTATCACTGAGAAACTTGACTGGCCAAAAGTAGTTTTGCGTCTCTCTGCTATGCAGTTGCCACCCAATGCTCTCCTAGTGGCAACTTTCCTTGTGTTTATTTTTGTCACAAAAGGACAGAGTACGACCGGAGCTAGATTATTTATACATTTAAAAATCAACTTAAGAAAAGAAAACGTGATAAAACTGTCAAAATTTAAAAGCTTATACTTCTGTACCATCAAACAGTGATGCCACTTAATTGGTTTCTGATCCATTATTTTCAGTGCTTGTTTATGTAATGATATGATGGGTTTGACTGTTGTCTGGGAAGCTTGGCCCCATACAGTAACACCATACGATAAATGAGAGAGTATCATAGCATGAAAAAACAGTAAAGCTCCCAGCCAGCAGAGTCATGTGGGGCCCATATGGGTGTCACCTGGGCTGTCTAACTGGGGCCCAGTCAGTTTTGTCCTCAGTTTCCATGTAGGCCCCACATGGGCTAGCCCAGATGAACTTAACACTGCTCAGTGTGCACACTACAGGCTGTTAAATGTAACTGAATCAGTGTTGGAGTTAATGAGATAATTAAGTGATTAATAGAGTAATGACTGAATATTACTGAAGACTCCTGATGATAACAAGCAGAATCACTGAAGGACAGAGAAACACAACAGACTTCAGACACAACTTCACAAAAGCATTATCAGCTTCCCTTTTTACCTATTAGATTGACTTTCTGTTATCTTAGTTTTTATTGATAATTCCCACTGAGCAAAGGCGTACGTTGAAAAGACGTCCACTGAGGAGCCAGAATGAAAGTTTTTATGACGTCTGTTTTTGACGTGTTCTGCACGTCCAATATAGACATTCATGGAACCTCAGGGTTAAAAACTAGTTCAAATTGTGGAAATATTTTCCATTTGTAATTGCAAAGCAACTCACAGACAGTGTGTGTTTGTCCAGAAATCATGAAAATAAAAGAAACTTAGCTCACACCTTTAGACACTTTAGAAAACTTATAATCTGTAATTCACACATCTTTGGATCGTGAGAGAATCGTGGGATTCAATCCAGGATCTTCTTGCTGTGAGGAGACAGTGTTTCCCACTGAGACACTGGTGCTGCCCTTAATCACAGACATAAGACACACTTTGACTATTTCTGTCAGACGTCTACAGAAGCTCTTACTTAGAATTAACAGAGCTTTAGATGTTGATATTTATGTTTCATTTGAAGTCACCATTGTGGTGGGAAGCGTTTGCTTTAGTTGTGCTCTTGGTCCCCGTAGTTGTGTTAGCTTTTCTTTGGCTGCTGTAACTGTGTGTGAGAAACACAATAGTTATGGCTGAGAAAGCAAAGATAAAGTAACTTCAGGTGTTGTCAGCTCCTTGTTGATGACTAAATCATCAGAAGTCTAGAATCTTATGTTATGCTTTTGAGTTTTGTGTTCATGTTTGGCAAATAATAATTTGTTTATATACTATAACTTGTGAATCCACTGTATCGGGACTAATAGCAATAAAATAATCACTTATCCTGAAAGATGATAAAACTGCATGTGCACATTGTTTTGAGAAAATATTTCACATAGTCACACGTAGACATCAAGATTTTGCATATGATTCACAACAACAGTGACAATCATAAAAAAAAACTTCATGCTGCAATGCATGATGGGTAGCTTCAAAGTACAAAACTCATGCTTGATAGTCACCATTGTTGTGAATCATATGCAAAATCTTGATGTCTGCGTGTGACTATGTGACATATTTTCTCAAAACAATGTGCAGCTGCTGTTTAATCATCTTTCATAATGAGTGATTTGTTTATTGCTATTGTTGTCAATACAGTGGATTCACAAGGTTATAGTAGGCTATATAAACAAATTATTATTTGCCAAACAAGAACCTAAAACTCAAAAGCACAACATCAGATTCTAGACTTCTGATGATTTAGTCATCAACAAGAAGCTGACAACACCTTAAGTCACTTTATCTTTGCTTTCTCAGCCATAACTATTGTGTTTCACACACACAGTTACAGCAGCCAAAGAAAAGCTAACTCAAGTACAGGAACCAAGAGCCCAACTAAAGCAAACGCTTCCCACCACAATGGTGGCTTCAAATTCACCATAAACATCAACATCTAAAGCTCTGTTAATTCTCAGTAAGAGCTTCTGTAGACGTCTGACAGAAATAGTCAAAGTGTGTCTTATGTCTGTGATTAAGGGCAGCACCAGTGTCTCAGGGGGAAACACTGTCTCCTCACAGCAAGAAGATCCTGGATTGAATCCCACGATTCTCTCACGATCCAAAGATGTGTGATTTACAGATGCTAAGTTGTCTAAAATGTCTAAAGGTGTGAGCTAAGTTTCTTTTATTTTCATGATTTCTGGACAAACACACACTGTCTGTGAGTTGCTTTGCAATTACAAATGGAAAATATGTCCACAATGAGCAGATTTGAACTAGTTTTTAACCTTGAGGTTCCATGAACGTCTATATCGGACGTGCAGAACACGTCAAAAACAGACGTCATAAAAACTTTCATTCTGGCTCCTCAGTGGACGTCTTTTCAACGTACACCTTTGCTCAGTGGGAATTATCAATAAAAACTAAGATAACAGAAAGTCAATCTAATAGGTAAAAAGGGAAGCTGATAATGCTTTTGTGAAGTTGTGTCTGAAGTCTGTTGTGTTTCTCTGTCCTTCAGTGATTCTGCTTGTTATCATCAGGAGTCTTCAGTAATATTCAGTCTTTACTCTATTAATCACTTAATTATCTCATTAACTCCAACACTGATTCAGTTACATTTAACAGCCTGTAGTGTGCACACTGAGCAGTGTTCAGTTCATCTGGGCTAGCCCATGTGGGGCCTACATGGAAACTGAGGACAAAACTGGCTGGGCCCCAGTTAGACAGCCCAGGTGACACCCATATGGGCCCCACATGACTCTGCTGGCTGGGCTGCTTTGACAGGTATATGACACCTAATCATTCTAAAACAGATTTTCAGTTTAGATTTGTCCGGACAGTCTTACATAGTTTGTTAATATGTGCATTGAATTTGAATTGGGAGTCCAGTTCTTAATACCTAAGAATTTAAATTCCTCAACTTCCTCTATGGCTTCTTGATCTATTTTAATAATACATTTAGCTTTTTCTCTAATTAAGAAGCACATAGATACAGTCTTTTTGACGTTAAGCGTCAGATGATTGTCTTTAAGCCATTTGGATATACCCTCCATTTCCTTGGTCAGGGTTTCTGCTACTATAGTTGGTGTCCTAGCTGATGCATAAATTATTGTATCATCAGCATCCTAGGCCAGGCTATATTCCTAAGGTCCCTACTAACATAGCTAGATCAATTATTCTTCAGGCCTTCTGTCCTCCACCTTTCCTCAATCCGGACCAGGAGAAAAAATATTTGCTTTGCCCTGTGAGGGCTTTAGATGCTTATGTCCACAGAGCTGCCCTGTGGCGTAAAACAGAACAATTGTTTGTGTGCTTCGGGCCCCCCAACAAGGGGTCCCCAGCATCTAAGCAAAGAATGAGCAAGTGGGTGGTTGAGACTATCTCACTGGCTTATGAGTCGGTCGGATGGCCTTCTCCCTTGGCCGTCCGGTCCCACTCTACTAGGAGTATGGTGGCCTCTAAGGCCCTTATTTCAGGAGTGGCTCTGCAGGACATTTGTGATACGGCGGGTTGGTCCTCACCGCATACATTCGTCAGGTTCTACTCTTTGGACTTGGACTCTACACCAGGGTCTGGGGTTTTGTCGTCCTAGTGCTGCTTTTTCACACTGGACAGGCACGTCTCGCTATGGTGGCGTTGGTATTAACGTTCCCCATAGCGTCATTCGATGCAATGGGAGTTCCCTTGAAAGGGAACGCCTCGGTTACGACTGTAACCTCGGTTCCCTGAAGAGGGAACGAGCGTTGCATCGTCCTGCCATATCTCCTACATGCCTGTCAAAGCGACTACTTTAGACTTACGAAGCTAGCGCGGCTTTGTTTTGTTTATACTTCCTGGTTCATGACGTCATCCACCTCTGACGTTCCCTCACACTATTGGACTGATTTCACATGTGCTTCATGACTTCATCACGCAAAGTTTCCCATAGCGTCATTCGATGCAACGCTCGTTCCCTCTTCAGGGAACCGAGGTTACAGTCGTAACCGAGGCGTTTCTGGTTAGCAGATCGTATTGGTGATACTCGTTTGAGAATGACTTATCTGTATTGCAGGTTTCAGAGAGAGGTGGCTGAAGAGAACAGATCACTGAAGAGGACCTGACAGTTCAATGCAAAGGTAAGTAATCCACAGATAGGCATTCAGGGTAGAACAAACAAGACCAGACAAAGGTGAACTGGAGAGTGTAAGCTTTATGGTGCTAGTGAAGGTGACAATGACTGGGTGCAGGTGGTGCTGATCAGTAATCAGGTGATTGGTAGCAGGTGTAGGAATCTGGTGCTGAGGGTGTGGCTGATCCTGTGCCAATTTTAGGTACAACGTTTAATGAGATGTCACTTTAAAACTCCAAGAATACACAATTTCTTAAGCTGGGCATACACTGTGCAATTTGCGACTCTTTTTTGGGTCGGGCCGATTTTCAGCTTTGTTGTGCGTCATTTGTCGTGAGGTATTCGTGCAGTGTACAGGGGGAAATGAGAGGTGATAAACCTCTCCCGATCGGCAATCGGACTGTCGGATGAATTTCTGGCATGTCAGGAATTCTGGTCAGCCCTCGTGAGGGTATTGCACAGCTGAAGCAGAGCTACAAACTGATTGCCCTATTTCCCCTCACTACGCCTGCACGAAAGCAGAAGTTGAGCCATTTCTTTAATGCAGCAAGAAAGAAAATGAAAAGAGGGAGATCTTTAAGTTCTGCAGGCAGCTATCAAATAGCAGCAATTTAACAAACTCAAGTAAAACTCCAGTTCATGTTGTGAAATGGATAATCCAAGTCTTCCAAACCACATAGTCATTGCCTCTTTTAATAATTTAGGTTTAATAATTTACTCATTTATTTAATATTTACTTAATTTTATTATCACAGGAAATGGGAACCATTGTCCATCATTGACAATTGGTGATAAAAAAAAATGTCACGTCGCAATAGGCTATTGAAATGTATTTTTTTTGCTACCAGTCAATTATTCACTACAGATTACAGAAAGTGAAAGTAAAATCTGACAAGCTTTCGGTGCATATTCTCAGAGACGACGAGAGATAAACTAGGCTACAGATAACATATAGCTTTCTTAATTTATTTTCTTAATATTTCTATTGGAGCCCATATAGCCTAGTGGGGGAAAATGAGAAGAGATGTAGGCCAATTTCATGTTAAACAAGTTGTTTAAAACTGCTCTTTTCATTTATACTGTTAATCATTTTAATTATAGGCCTATAATTCATTGTATAATCGACCTAAATGTTTTTTAATAATTAAATTTTAATGAGTAAACTAATCTAATATTTTATTATGCAGCGTGTTGGTTACTGATGCGTTATGAAATTGTTGTGGGGCAAATTAAATGTAATATCAATTTAATAATAAAATTAGGCCAACCCTAATAATAATTTAACACATAAATTGGAAATGCTAAATCATCTTGATATCGATAGCTGATGCATTTAACCATTGACTATCTTGCACCATATCATGGTCTGTTGGCACAACCTGGCACGGGGTTTTATCGCACACATTTCACTCATACAGAGTGAGCAGTCAAGTCACGCTCGATGATCGGCCCGTACAGTGTGAGCACATAAATCCTGAGCTCTGGCTTAACATCGCATGCGATCTACTCATACCGTGTGAGTTGGTAACCTTGCTGAAATCGCACAGAAATCACACAGTTTATGCCCAGCTTTAGTCATGCTGAGCAAGACATGTCCCTGTTATCATGAGATTGTTTGAGCGGGGAAGCTGTTATATCTTACAGAAGTGCATTATCCCTCAAACACTTGCCCTCTCCATATGCTGAACGATCTGCCTGTGTGAAAATAAAACACTGAAAAACTGCTGCTGCCGCTGAAGACAAGTACGGAAATAATAAATGCTTAAAAAAGGAATGAGTGGGTTAAGTGTGAGATTATGTGTTGAAGGAGTCAAGCAGGTTACAGGTGATGGAGAACTGATCCCAGTGGAGTATTAACACTGAATGAGGTGGCTGAAGACCTGCTGCTGCTTCTGGCAAATTTTTCGCTACGTGTCTTTATTAAATCATGACAGTAGTTTTTTAAGCTGTTTTTATTTTGCTGATTTTTTAGCTGTTAGTAAATCTGGCTTTTGATTTACATGACCTCAGTCTTTATTCATGCTTCAAGATAATCTCCAAAGCTATATAAAACAGTTTAAATATAGAACTGCATTCACCTGATTCTGTGTCTGTAGTTTGTTGAGGCTATCGCTTGTTAAACCAGATGTATAAGTATTGTTACATTGAAATCAGGGTCAAGCGTTCACCTAAAGTTTGACATACTACCAACCACACACATAAACACACCCCTCAATGTATTTAGTCAAATAAATAAAACTCTTCAGGTTGTGTTATATTGTGAATAAGGTCACTCCGCTGTACAGACTTTAAATATTAAATATGCCTATATATTCACTATAACACAACCTCTTGACATTACTTACTTTTATATTTATTAAAAACAAATCAAATATCTTGTGTTTTTAAACATTTTTATTAGAAATGGGTAATACCATAAATTGTATTTTCGATCCGATAATAAGAATAATCTAAGTACGAAGGCCAGTATGCTGATACCAAGAGGGATTTTTTCAATTTCAGATAAAATCAGTATTTAATAGTAATAGTATTTTTATGTAATTTAACATTGGCACATGATTTGATCTGTTTTTGTTTATCATTTATTGACAACAATTAATACACTGCACTCTGGAATACTTGATTCTAATTGGTCCGTTGTACCATCCAACTGTCACATACTGGCTTGATAATCCACAACAAAGATGCATGATGCAGAAGGATAAACTCACATTTAATAACCAATAGAAACCATACAGAGAAACACCAGCACAAATTTAACAAGAGACTAAGTGAAGGACAGGTATAGGTGATTAGTTGACGTGGTAAAAAAAACAAGGGTTTCTATGGAAAC
This sequence comes from Gobio gobio, assembly GCF_949357685.1. Taxonomy (NCBI): domain Eukaryota; kingdom Metazoa; phylum Chordata; class Actinopteri; order Cypriniformes; family Gobionidae; genus Gobio; species Gobio gobio. The sequence continues at coordinate 31,893,535 of NC_137101.1, read as the reverse complement.
TAATGCTGTGTTCGAAATCGCCATTCGGAGTGAAATCGGACACTGAGTGTGCTGGAAGGTTTTGCCGCTTTTACATAGTTTGTGCTTGCTGTTTAAAGGGTTAGTTCACCCAAAAATGAAAATTATGTCATTAATTACTTACCCTCATGTCGTTCGACACCCGTAAGTCCTCCGTTCATCTTCGGAACAGAAATGAAGATATTTTAGTTGAAATCTGATGGCTCTGAAAGGCCTCCATTGGCACAATGGCACGGTTCACTCTCAAGACCCTTAAAAGGTACTAAAGACGTCGTTACAAAGTCCATCTCACTAAAGTGGTTCTAAAATAACTTTATAAATCGGCGAGAATAGTTTTTGTGCGCAAAAAAACTCTAAATAACGACTTACATAGTGATGACGATGTCAAAACAAGGCATCATGAAGCTTCGAAGCGTTATGAATCAATGAGCCGAATCATGATTCGGATCGCATGTCAAACCGCCAAACTGCTGAAATTTGGTGATTCAAACTGCTGATTCGGCACGCAGATTTTTTTAACCTGATCTAAGGGAAAGCCTAAAGGCCAACGTCAAAGCCATGGCCCTCAAGGCCAACAGTGAATGCATATTGCTCACCTGATAGGCCAAAACAATAGCCTGAACAATCCAATTACTAATGCTTTGTTTAGAGGCGGGGAGCCCCTTCCATTGAGAGGACTTCTGAATGTAAGAGCTTAAAGCCCAGATGAAACCTCTCCTCTTCCTCCGACACATGTGGTGGAGGATGGAAGGCCTGAAGCACTGTAGACCACACTGGAAGGCACCTTAGGCACATAGTCTAGTCTAGGGTGCAAGATGGCTTTGACTCCACTAGGTGCAAACTCCAGGCATGATGGAAGGGCGTGGAGGTCTCCCATCCTCTTGAGGGATGTAATAGCCAAGAGAAAGCCACCTTGAATTTTAGCTGACGCTGACTCCAGAGGTTCGAAGGAGCCAAAGGACAGCCCTTAAAGAACCACTGCCAGATCCCAGGTTGGGACTCTATGATGAGTCATAGGCCTCATCTTCCATGTGCCACGAAGGAACAGTACAACCAACTGGTGATTCCCTAGAGGCCCATCACTTAAAGGAGTGTGTAAAGCCGCAATGGCAGCCACATGCACCTTAAGTGTAGATGGAGTAAGACCAACAGAGAAGCGATCCTGGAGGAACTCCAGCATTGAAGCCACCGGGCAGTTAACTGGGTCCACACAATGCTCTCTACACCAACTGGTGAAAACATTCCATTTCAGGCAGTTTCCTCGTGGATGGAGCTCTGGAACTAGTATGGTCTCAACCATTTCAGCTGACAGGCCAGCCTTTAGGTACTGCACCCCCCCCCACCCCCCCGGATGGGGCTACTAGAAGTAGACTGACTCCTTCCTGTCTGACCCGCTTCAGAACTCCCGGGAGAAGAGCGATGGGGGGGAAAAGCGTATATGCGTCGCCTCGGCTAGGCCTGCACCATGGCATCCAGCCCCGCAAGTTCTGTGTGAGAGAGAACCACAGTGGACAGTGGGTGGTCTCTTGAGATGCAAACAGATCCACCTTCATGGGGCCGAACCTCTCGCACATTGACTTCACCACCTCTGGGGGAAGTCTCCACTCCCCGGGCCTCAGCCCCTGCCTCAACAGGACGTCCCCAGGGACATACATTGTTCTGAGAGACAACCGTTTCCCCTGTGATCACTGGAGGATCTGGTGCGGCAGTTTTGATAGAGGGTGCTATCTCAGACCTGATGATTTATATGGGAGACCACCGACACGTTGTCTGAATGTACCAGAATGTAGTGGCCCCTGAGGTCTGAGAGGAAGCTCCTCAGAGCCTTGAAAACTGCCAACATCTCTAGTCAATTTATAGGCCAAGAATGATGATGGTCCTGCCACAGACCTGCCGCAAAACGGTCCGCAGATCGACCTCCTTGCCTGAAGGCTTTGGGTGAGAATGCTCTCTAAACTCACAAGCTCTTTGAGGGGGAGTTCTAGAAGCGACACTCTCTTTTTGTGCCTGCCAGTACGGGGAGCTCGATGACGGCTGAGGCTGTCTACTTGGAGCAGCCTTCTTAGACTTAGAGGGGCGGGGGAGATATTGAGCATTGAGCAGCTGATCGAGTGGGCCGTCTCCTTGGTAACATGGTCTGCAGTCTGCAGTCTTACGCAACTCAGCAATATTGTGTTGGTCCCTCGCCCTCATCAAGGTCTTTAAGGAGGTGGTATGCCTGCATATTCGCCACAGTATGCAGGCAAGACCAAGTTGCCACCATATATGCTTTGCCCACCAAAGAGGAAGTGTTACAACAGGGTTTGGTGGGCAGCGCCGGGGTTTTAAGGGATGACGCAATGTCAGGTGAGAGGTAGCTTGCTTAAGCCTCTTTCTACCACAGCATCATTCCATGACTGTTCTCTCTCACAGAGGGGTTGGACAACCGAGAGCAATATGGCTTATTCCATGACTTACCCAACTCATTGTGTAAGTTAGGAAAAAACTGTAAGCCCCGGTGTTGAGGCTGTGATCTGTGCGGATGTGCTGCGCTCCCAAGCAGTGTACACATAGCTCATGTGTGTCCTAACCCGTGACTGTGGTGGTCTTCTGCTCCGACTGCTCCGCCTTGGAGGTCTTCTGCTCCGCTTTGGGGGTCTCCTGCTTCCATCCTGGTCACTGTCAGCCCCACCTTGTCTCTCAGAACTGCCAGCTCCACCTTGGTCTCTAGGCCCATTTCCACCACACGGGCCCTCCAACGTTAGAATATGGTTACAAATAATAGAACTTAAAAAGAACAGAAACCCTACGTATAACAAAATGGTATGCTAGGCACATGGTGCCCCCCCAGCCCGCTCAATCTGCTGTTGGACAGATACGAAAAATAGGTGATTTATACGTTGTTTAATCTTATTTTTCCTAATATTTCTCATGTTTTATTCTTGTAGCCTACTATTGATTTTTGTTTAAGATGGTACTGCCAGCCAGCCCCCATATATATTTACACAGCAAAGATATTTAGTCTTCTGTTGCGTTAGCTCCCTTTAAGCATTCTGAATGAGCGGTAAGTCAATGGAGATTTAAAGAAACTCTTTTTTCTTGTTTCAGCAGAAGCTGAGAGTGCAGCAGATGCCAAGGGCTGAAGTCTGAATACATGGCTTTTGTGAGAGACTCTAATCTGCACACGTGACACAGCTCTTCTCGTCTTTGCATTAACTGTCATGAGAGCTCGCCCGGAGCAATAATGCCAGTCTTCAGTTTAATGGAAATGCAAAAAGACGCAAGCTCTGGACATGATCGAGAGATGACCGCAGCTCAGATGATGGCTGCTTCCTTTTTATGTATGTCCTGTTTAAAAGCTTCCATTGAATTTGCTCCTTTGATGACAGTGATTGTTGGATTTATGTTTATCTGCTCATCCAATTTTTATCTTGTGAGAATCTGCATGTTCTTGACACGTATAAAGGTTTTGTCCGCAGGCCTGTGCTAATATAAAAGCACACAACAGCAGCTAATGTGGCAGTGTAATTGGCCTCTAGCCGCATTACAATTTCATGCACTAGATACAAAATTTTCTTATCACGTGCATCTTATTTACCAACCCCAAACACCAGAACTACACTATTAAGTAATTTGAATGGAAAAGATTAAGATAGTACAGTAAAAGGGTGTTAACTAGTTAACGATTTAGCTTACCATTTTATTTTTTTATTTTTATTAACCAAAATTAATTGCCTGAATAAAATTACCATTACAAAATGGAAAATATATATTATAAAGCATATTATTACATACTGTAAAATGGTGATTTAAAAAAAAAAATTAAGTAAATAAAGTGTAATACTTGTATTCTTATTTATTTATTTATTTTTACACTGAAGTGGAAACAAGCTTTAATGATTACATTTTAATTTGTGGTAAAACCTCTATATAAACCTTAACCTTCAAAATAAAAATTAAATTAAATAAACGTATAAAGCAGAATTTTGTTGTTCCAGGTGTACAACTTTACTAACGGCATGTTTGTGGGTTTGATTCCCAGCCAATGCATGAACTGATTAAAAAAAAAAAAAAAAAAAAAAAAAAAAAATAAAAAAAAAAAAAAATATATATATATATATATATATATATATATATATATATATATATATATATAATAGTATACCTTGAATGCAGTGTGCATCATAACCAAAATGCCTCAAAATAAAAATGTTACTTTTTTGTTAGAACAAACAGATGCATAAAACAACCATATTACCATAAACAGGATGGGCTTTCTTCTATACCTACATTAATGTTTTAGTGTTATTTGCATTAAATTTCATATTTTTATATTCCGTTTATTGACAAATAGACTGTGTACACATGTGTGTGTGGTCCTGGTATGTGGTACTACGTTATGGGAACAAAATGTCCCCCAAAAGATGGTCATATCAGCAATCTTTGTCTTTGTGGGATTTTTTTGGTCCCCATGAGGAAAACCGCTTATCAAACAGAATTATGTTTTTGGAAAATTAAAAAATGCAGAAAGTTTGAGATGGGTAGGTTTAGGGGACAGAATTTACCATTTGTACAGTATAAAATCATTATGGAAAGTCCCCATAAAATATAGAAACCCCAACATCTATGCAAGTCCTCAAAATATAGTGAAACGTGCATGTGTGTGTTTATATATGCTGAGTAACTGTCTGCACGTGTTTGTATCTGCTGCACAGCTCAGGGACAAATGCCACGTTCATACACTATACAGGGTCTTGGTGCTTACACAGAACTCTTGGGAGATTTTGTTGCGAGGAACGAGGGAAATGGTAACCATAACAACAGGTAACCACTAACAACCAGCATTGATCATGTTGAGCACACTGGTGAGCACCTCTAATTGCAGTGGAAGAATTCAGTTGTTCAGATCAGCAGGCTGGAGATGGTGATATCAATGAGAGCAAGTGCACAGCTATTCATGAGACATGAAACCAAATGTGTCTTACAATTTTACTTGCCATTAGCTGGTAAAATAACAACTTGAATATGATATGATCACTACAACTCTCAACTGATATTATACATATTAACATCATGATTTTCTGTAAAACTGCTTTGAAAAGTGCTATACAACTAAAATTTACTTGACTTTAACTACAATGTTCTTACAAATCACAAATCACCAATTCCTTTGATTTACTATTTATGTGTACAAAATTATGATACTACCTCAAATCCTAGACCATACCATATATCAATACCCTATAGATTCAATTACATATTATATTAAGAAAATAATATTGTTCAAAGAAACATTACGATATTCTTAAAGAAAAAGTAGTTCAGGTTACACTTTATTTCGATGGTCCACTTTAGGCATTCTACTAACTATAAGTAACTTTTCAAATACATGTCAACTAACTCTTACTAACTTTAAGAGTTTTAGTAGATTTTAGTAGACTGTTAGTAGATTATCAGGTTAGGGTTAGTATGAGATGACATGTAGTTGAAAAGTTACTTATGGTCAATGTCTAAAGTAGACTATTGAAATGAGGTGTTACTGAATTCATTGTTTTAACCAACCAATAGTTGTGAAAACATCTTAAAAACATCTTTAAAAAAAGTCAAGTCACCTTTATTTATGTAGTGCTTTTTACAATGCCGATTGTTTCAAAGCAGCTTCACAGTGTTAGACAGGAAAATAGTGCAACAGAATTTGATTCGGCTGTACAGCCACTCAGAAGAAAACGGTGATGTTTGAAAGTTCGGAGTTATCACGCCGGAGATGGTATATTGGGATGTCGTGTCGATAAGGCAATTATTAGTTAGGATTATTCAAAAAGATTGGAGTCATCACGCCGAGGACGGGTTTATTGAGGATGCCGTGTCGATGAGGCAATTTCAGCGGGGAGTCTAATTTACACAGTCTCTGAAGACACTTCAGGGATGCGTTGTACATGTCTGGCCACAGGTCCACCATCTGATCTGGATACGGCCCGGATCCGGCTGACTGCAGTAAACCTTGGGATAAACAGAGAGACTAACATTAGCGTAGATGCCATTGTTTTTATGATGTAACGAGTACAAGATTCAAGATTCAAGATTCAAGAGTTTTATTTGTCACATACACAGTTATATACACAATATACAACTGGCAGTGAAATGTAAACAGGTCCGCTCCATGGACAGTGCAAATAACAGTTACAAGAAATTAAAATAGAAATAGAATAAAATTAGAATAAAAAGTATTAACATAAGTAGGATTATAAATAAATCAAGTAAAGATAAAAATTGGAAATAAGATAAAATAAAAATATAAAAAATATGTGGATATGATAAGTGAGATAAACTGTAGACTTAAAAATAAGTGGTTAACATAAAATATATATATATGTATATATAAAGAAGTATAATGTGCAAGGTTTATTACAGGTTGTTACACAGTAACAATAGGAACGTAAAGTGCAGTGCAATGGCAGTATGTGAATGTTAATGTATAAACTGGATGTTTATGCGTGTGCGGGGTGAAGTGAAGTCACGTGACTGAGTTCAGGAGTCTGATGGCCTGGGGGAAGAAACTCCTCCTGAGTCTTTCAGTCTTTGCCATCAGGCTACGGAAGCGCTTACCAGATGGCAGCAGGGTGAAGTGAGAGTTTGCAGGGTGATTAATGTCTCTGATGATTTTAGTAGCTCTACCTCTGCAGCGTTTGGTGTAGATGTCCTGCAGAGACGGGAGAGCTGAGCCTGAGATGCGCTCGGATAAGCGCACCACTCTTTGCAGGGCTTTGCAGTCGTGACTGGTGCTGTTCCCGTACCACGCTGTGATGCACTGAGTCAGGACACTTTCTATCGCCCCTCGATAGAAAGTTTTCAGGATGGCTGGTGAAACCCTGAATTTCCTCAGCTGGCGCAGGTGGTACAGTCTTTGCCTGGCTTTTTTCACCTGTGTCTGGATGTGTGTAGTCCAGGTCAGATCCTCGGAGATGTTCACACCCAGGTATTTGAAGCTGCTCACTCTCTCTACCGGTGTCCCGCTGATCATGAGAGGGGAGTATGACCGATGCTGTCTCTTCCTGAAGTCCACAATCAGTTCTTTGGTCTTGTTGACATTCAGAGAGAGACAGTTGTCCTGGCACCATGATGTCAGTTGCTCCACTTCGTCCAAGTATGCCGTCTCATTGTTGTTGGAGATGAGACCCAGGACAACAGTATCATCAGCAAACTTGATGATAGAGGTGGAGCTGTGTGTGGACAAACAGTCATGGGTGTAGAGAGAGTAGAGCAGGGGACTCAGCACACAGCCCTGTGGAGCTCCAACACTCAGGGTGATGGAGGTGGAGGTGAACTGGCCTACTCTCACCGCCTGGGGTCTGCCAGTGAGGAAATCTTCAATCCAGAGGCAGAGAGAAGAATTCAGGCCTAGATCCAGGAGTTTGTGTGTTAGCTTAATGGGAACTATGGTGTTAAAGGCGGAGCTATAGTCAATAAATAGCAGCCTGACATAGTTCCCACTTTTGCTGTCGATGTGAGTGAGGCAGGAGTGAAGGACGTGAGAAATGGCATCTTCAGTCGATCTATTGGGACGATAGGCAAACTGAAGAGGGTCCAAAGTGTCAGGAATGGAGGAGCAAATGTTGTTTTTAATGAGTCTCTCAAAGACCTTCATGACTAAAGATGTGAGAGCCACTGGACGATAGTCATTTAGGCAAGAGGGTTTACTGATCTTAGGTACAGGGATGATGGAGGATCGTTTGAAGGAGGTGGGGACAACAGATGTAGCAAGGGACTCGTTAAATATGGATGTAAAGAGCCCTGCGAGCTGATCAGCACAGGACCGCAGAACACGACCTGAAATACCATCCGGCCCAGCAGCTTTCCTGACATCCACACGTTTGAGTGCCCTCCGAACCTCGTCCTCCGAGACAGAGATCACGTGACCGTTGCTGCTCTGAGGGACTCTCTCTGACGCGTCACTCGCCGGAGTCGCGCTGCCGCGATTACCATCAAAGCGAGCGTAGAAAGAGTTTAACTCGTTCACCAGCAACGGATCAGCTCTCACCTCTGCAGAGGATTTAGTTCCAAAAGCACAGATGGTCCTCAGTCCCTGCCACATCCGCCGGGAGTCGTTGAGTTGGAAATGAGATTCCACTCGGTCTTTATAGCGGAGTTTTGCGGCTTTAACGGCGCGCCGGAGAGCGTAACATGAAGCTTTGTACTCCCTCATATCCCCCGTTAGGAGACCGGCATTGTAAGCGGTGGTGCGCGAGTTTACTGCAGTGCGAATTGAACTGTCCACCCACGGTTTCTGATTAGGGAAGGACGTTATAGTTAATGTTTGTGTGGCTTGCTCTGTCAGTGTGTTAATAAAGCAGAGCGCCACTTCTGTGAACTCGCTGACGTCTTCAGAACTCGCGCGGAACATGTCCCAGTCGACGTCATCAAGAGCTGCCTGTAGCGTGATCTCTGAATGGGATGACCAGCGTTTGACTTCCCTCCTCACCGGGGGCTCTTGAACGAGCCTTTGTTTGTATTCCGGTGTGAGGAAAATGGCGGCATGGTCCGATTTGCCAAAAGCTGGCTGTGAACGAGCTTTGTAGGCGTTCTTAAACGGAGAGTAGCAATGATCCAGTGTGTTTGCTCCTCGTGTGGGACAGGAGACATGCTGGTGAAAGTTTGGCAATACTTTCTTTAGGTTTGCTTTGTTAAAATCACCCGCGACGATGAAAGCAGCGTCGGGGTGTTTGTTTATGAAGCCGCTGGTCACATCATGGAGGGCAGATAAAGCCAGCCCCGTGTCTGCTTGTGGTGGAATATAAACGGCAGTGCAGATGACCGAGGAAAACTCCCTCGGCAGGTAGAAAGGCCGGCACATGAGAGATAAATGTTCCAAGTGAGGCGAGCAGGATCGCGAAAGAATGGAGATGTTCCTAGGATCGCACCATTTCTTGTTTATCATGAAACACACTCCACCGCCTTTAGATTTCCCGGCCTCGGCTGTTCTGTCCATCCGAAAAACAGAGAAGTTCTCGGACGGCGTCACGGCTGTATCCGGGACCGCTGGCGTGAGCCATGTTTCGGACAGACAATAGATGTTGCAGTCTCTCATGTCCCGTTGAAAACTTATCCTGGCTCTAAGATCGTCCATCTTATTCTCCAAGGATTGGACATTTGCGAGCAAAATGCTCGGGAGAGGAGGACTGAATGCTCTTTTTCTCAGTCTGTTGCGGATCCCAGCGCGTTTCCCGCGGTGTTTTTTGAATCTTCGCCGTCGACTCGAGTGGCCATTGTTCAACTCGGCGTCCCGGCGAATCTCAGATGGAAGATTGGAGAAAGTGTCCTGAAACAGGTCAGTGTAGCGGTAACCAATTTCCAGAAGTGTTTTGCTGTCGTAACAGATCAAAGCAGATGATCCGTTGGAAAAAATAGAGAGTAAAAGAGAGTAGAATAATAAATAAAAGCAAAGTCTTAGCGGAGCGACCTGAACGGCGACCGAGCACGGCGGCGCCATCTTACCTTCCTTACCATCTTACCTACAGTAGGTGTTATGGGAAGTGTTCGGGCTGACCTAGTTAATGCAGCCTAGCAATCATTTAACTGATTTAAATAATATAAATTAAAAATGTTTTATGTGTATACCATAGTAAAGAGATGTGTTTCTATTTAAACTGACAGAGTGTGTCTGCTTCCAGAACAATGCTAGGAATACTGTTCCAGAGTTTAGGTTCTAAATAGGAAAAGGATCGACCACCTGCAGTTGTTTTTGATATTGTAGGTATTATCAACTGGCCAGAATTTTGAGACTGCAATAGACGTGATGGAGTATAATATAACATTTATCATTCATTCTGAAGATACTCTTTGCACAGTTAGGGCGTTTTCACACCTGAAAGTCCGCACCAAGGTCCGAACCGAAGTTGTGTTTTGATACATCAATGTTTTGATACATTTTATACATTTGGTTAGTTTTGGTTTGGTTTCACATTGCAATTATGCGAGCGGACTAAAGAACTTTACATGACACACTTGCGTCCACTCGTCATCATCTATGTGGGCTGCATCTTGACATTGATTGGTTTGTAAACGGGCGTGCGTCTGACGTCAGCATCTTTGACAAGAATGAATGAACGGACACATATCGTTGCCACTATTGAACAGTGCGCATTGCTTGACTATTTTTTTTTTTGTTACGTTTACAAGTGGACATTTCAAGCTTTATATATTTCTCATGTTTGTGAGACGAGTAGCCTGCTGAGCTTCGGTTTATTTGAGACGCGCTCCAATTCATGTACAAAGCATGTGATCGCTCCCGCGGTTAGTGTCTGCTATAGATTATTTGCTTCTTATTTATTAAATCCAGGCAATTATCTGATTAAATGTTGATTAAAATTAAGATACAATTTATACAAAACAATATTAAAGAAAGGCTTTCTAAGCAAAATCATACAAAATTTCTTTCAAAATAATTTCTGACCTTCTGTCTTCTGACATATTGCGCATTTTTTCACTTTTCATAATCAATGTAGCCTAGATGAAATTTAAAAATAACATTATAATATTTAAACATAAACTTCCTGAAAATGTTCTGAAAGTACGAACCATACAGAAAATACTTTCACACTAGAAACTAACCAAACCTTTGTTCAGTTTGATCCGGACCGAGACTACCTCTTTTCGCCGGACCAAATTTCGTCTGTTTGATCCGGACCGTGGTCCGTGGGAGGTTTCACATCTGTAATTTTGATTCGGACCAAACTGAAAAGTCTGAAAATCCGGACTAAACAAGGTAGGTGTGAAAGCGCCCTTAACCTGGTGGTTCTAAACCGGCTCGATTTAGTTCAATTTATTTTTCAATATCTATTTTAAATATCTGAAACATATTGAACAGATTCATTCATATATTTGTTAGCTTTGTTGCTTCAGAATCACTGCGTTTATATTCCATTTATCAGTTTTTGGAGCATATAGAGAAAGTCACAATCCACAAAGAAATTAAACAAAGCCTTTTCAAAGCTTGACAGTAATAAATAGAAAGAAATAATGTTAATTCTGCAAAATTCATTATGAAACCCATTCAATTTCAGTGGAATATAAAATTATTCAAGGTTCAAGGTTCAAGTTTATTTAGCCATTTCAACAATACAGTTGATAGGAATTTGTCTTGGTATGCTCACATAATTAACAACAATGCACTGACACCGCACACATATACACAGACATGAACAACATTTGCACACTAGGTGTGTCAACGGGTTGTGGACCAGTCCATAAGGTGCTTAGTGCAAGCGACACAGCCAGAAATCAGTCCACAAATGTATAACCCCAATCAAACATTCAAGCATTAAGCCATGTTTAAATGTCATATAGCTTGGAGGTAGGTGCTATCTCTGAAGCGTGATGTTCTGCTGGTGATGCTTCTGTACCTCTTGCCTGATGGCAGAAGAGTGAATAGGTGATGTGCTGGGTGATAGGGATCGGTGCATGTTTATCGCCTTCCTAATATTTGTGGTGGCATAATGTGAGTCTATAGTAGGTAGACTGCAGCCAATGATCTTGGAGGCTCTGCACACTACTTGTCCGTTCATTCATTCATTGTTTATTTACAACGCACATGTAAAAACAACCAATGTGCTGTACCGAAACAAAATTATCAATAAATAATGAAAAACAAACATTCCAATATTAACATTCCATATAAAAAAGATTAAAGATTCATGGAAGGCCACAGTAATTATGTGAGTTTTGAGCTTTGATTTAAAAAACAGTTAGAGATGATGCTGTTCTGATAGATACTGGCAAGTTATTCCAAAGTTCGGGGCCAGATGTAGCAAAAACTTGGAATGTACTGCAAATGTTCTAAGGAACAGAATGAGATGTAGCCTACATTCTCTGCTTGCATTGCATCAGTCACTTTTTAAAGATGGTTTAAAGATGGGTATTACAGAGGTTTAAAGATGGGTACTTTTACTCTTACTCAAGTAAATTTCTTGTAAAAAAAACTGTACTTTTACTTAGTTACATTCGGTGGCGTTCCTCCGTTACTGTCAAATGGTAATAATTATATTATATATTTTAAAATAAGTTAATATGACTTTCGCAAGTCTCGCGAAACATTGGAGAGGCTGCTTCGCGAGAGGTGGCTACGCAGCTTATAATTAGCGCACGTTTAGTCGGAAGATGATGGCCGAAGCAGAGGAAGATGTGTGTGAGCTACGGGAGGCAGATTGCCCGTGGCCTCAAGTTCAGTCTTTGTTTTCACTCCAAGATGTCACAAAGAATAGTTTCATAATGTGATGCATGTTGTGTGCACCAAAACGAACTGACATGATCTCAGCATACAAGAATTCCACCCTGAAAAGAATATGTAGCGGTAAGTGTCACAATGATGCCTATATTTGAACACTATTAATGGTCATTTGGTAACTATGGAAAATTTTCCCTTATTATAATACTATTTCACACACTGTCCGAGTGTTTTCCTCATATGCGCTCTTGTGCAAGCAATGACAAATCGTTTGAATCCTCCAAACAACACACGTCCACGAACAAACGTTCACATCTTCACATTTACATATCCTTTTGTCACAGGTCGGGGCGGGCCAAGCCAGACAGCACCCACCCCTGAAAAACCCAGGAACCACCTCAAGGAACGTGTCAAGGACCAGACAGACAAGGGAATAAAATAATTTAAAAAAAATTATTATATTAAAAGGTTGGTAAATTAGATAAGTCCTAATTAAAATCTTCTTGCCGCCAGGACAGTTCAAGAGTCTCTAGACCTCCTGGGACAGGAGGGGAGGAACGATCGTGACGGACCGGAGGCTCGTCGAAGGGGAATCAAGGGGGAATCCCCGCGCCGTCCAGGTAGGTCACTGGGTAAGTACTCCTCTACGGGACTCAAGAGGGGAGGTCGTGGTCATACGAACCCCATTCAGACTGGAACCAGGTAAGTATGCAGATGCGGAGGCGAAGCGAGTCACTGGTGTTACTCCGGAGGGAGGTACTCAGATGTGGGGGCAAGCGAGCCACTGGAACAATACAGCAAGGTTTAACTGTCCAACAGTATATGGAACATTCAACTGAATTACCTCTCTTCTTCTGAACAGGGTAAAGGCTTCCAATAAGGGCGTGTGGGGACCACCAGGCGGGAAGGACACTTTGGGGCGAAAAGCTCCACTTCAGCTGAGCTCTGGAACAGTAATACAAGGTCTCAACGGTTCAACAGTATGTGAAGCTTTCCAACTGATATACCTTCCCTTCTTCTGAACAGGGTAAAGGCTTCCAATAGGGGTGTGTGGAGACCACCAGGCGGGAAGGGCACTTTGAGCGGGACGCTCACTTCGGCTGAGCACTGGAACAGACACAGCACAGTTTCAACGGTTCAACAGTACATGAAGCTTTTCCACTGATATACCTTCTCTTCTTTTGAACAGGGTAAAGGCTTCCAATAGGGGCGTGTGGAGACCACCAGGCGGGAAGGACACTTTGGGCGGAACGCTCCACTTCAGCGGAGCACTGGAACAGTACAACAAGGTCTCAACGGTTCAACAGTATGTGAAGCTTTTCAACTGATATACCTTCTCTCCTTTTGAACAGGGTAAAGGCTTCCAATAAGGCGCGTGGAGACCACCAGGCGGAAGGGCGCTTTGAGCGGGACGCTCACTTCGGCTGAGCACTGGAACAGACACAGCACAGTTTCAACAGTACATGATATATGAAGCACTCAGCATTAACGGGGCCGGGTCTTCTCAAAGCAGGAAGTTGGGCGGTTGCTTTATCAAAACCCTTCGTTAGAGACAGCGGGTGGAAGACTGTAGGAGGAGAGTGCACGGCAGACTTCTATTACTTCTCCACACACCAATTTCACTTCACAGCACAAACCGTGTGAATCGTCACTTCAGGCACTGCAATTCCACTCGCACACCGTGCATTCGGGCCAGCACTCACCCACCGGTCTTTTCTCCCACCAGATCGGATCTCGTCCTCGATCAGGGCTTGACTTCGCTCCGGGAAAGCAGAAGAACGGTGCAGCGATCACCACATTCGGCAAGGAGAGGACAGAAGTTGGAGACAGATCATTAATTCACTCGGTGTAATAGTTCACTCGTGCCACACATTTTCCAAACTCTCCACACCACTTCAGTGTTAGTGCATATAAACAACGGATCCAATACTCATCACTTGCGTCTTTCTCACTACTGACAATATTCCTCAAGTCTTCGCTGACAAATCCTTCACTCCTTCCTTTCTCTTCCACAGCTTCAATCTTCCCCACTCCACAGCCCAGCCTCAATAAAAAGAACAACCCACTGACAAACACAGCATCATACGGGAGGAGATCCACCCCACAGTCTGTTTTCTCTCTGTTTTTAAAGCCCCATCTGAATAGGTGTCCCTCTCACAGCGTTCTCTGTAATTGCCCCACACCTGCTGTCACTCAGGCAATCAGCCCCGCTGCCATGGCAACAGATTCACAGTGCATAGAACGGATGTTCACTGGAAAATCCTGAATAACTGCATTCACCAGGATCTTAGTCCTGTTCGGTTTTTGTCACCCCGTGACACTTTTCTTCACAAAACGAAACAAATTAAATAGCCTAATGTGACGTCTTGCATTTATACACAAATCCGGACGGACACCTGTCTGAAGTGTAGAAAATACATACAAATAAAAACGGTATTGTATTTTATTCCTACCTAAAGAATAGCCTATATACTTATAAAAATATAAGAACAAAGTATGTTTTAAGAAGAGCTCTAGTTAGCCCAGCACACCATTAATTTACACTGTTTAACCATTAATCACACACACATTTTTATATATATATAAGGTTCATTAGCTTACATTAGTTAACATTAACTAATAATGAACTGCACTTATTTATGTTAATTTAAACATTTACTAATGCATTATTCAAATATTGTTAACATTAGTTAATGCACTGTGAACTAACATGAATAAACCATGAACAGCTGGATTTTTATGACCTAACGTTAACAAAGATTAACTAATGCTGAACAGAGGTGTTGTTCATGGTTAGTTCATGTTAACTAATACATTAACTAATGTTAACTAATACAACCTTATTGTAAGTTACAGAGAGGTGTGTGAAAGCTCTCCAAGTAGCCTGAAATTCAGGGTTTTCGCTTCTTATCAATCAGATCGAAAGTAACTAGTAACTAACTACTTGAGTAGTTTTCTCATCTAATACTTTTTTACTCTTACTCAAGTAAATATTACGATTGTTACTTTTACTTGAGTAAATATTTCCGTAAGTACTTGTCCTTTTACTTGAGTACAGATTTTGGCTACTCTACCCACCTCTGCACATTTCCATGTTATCTTCATGAATGGAAATGAGAAATGTATATTTTCTTTGAGGTTAATTGCACTGCTATTAGTTAAAAAATAATCGTGTTTGTGTTTAAACAAATATTGCAACTCTTGACAATTACAGTAATATAAGGTTTGTCTATATTCTTAATGAATATTAGCTGGTTATTTAAAATGATTAGAAATTATATCAGGGATTATCAGGGATTGACTTGGGTAGTGTAGAACCTAGTGTATTGTTCATGCAACCCTAGTAAAAAAACAATATTTAAACTTTTTTTTTTTAATCATACCCTCATTGTGTCATGTAACAGAAGAAAAAGGACAAGGTGAAAACACCTAAGAGTTATTTTATTGATGTAGGCAGTACCGTCGCAAGGGCTGTGCCAAGTGTGCGACCGCACAGGGCCTCGCGCAAAAGAGAAGTGACAGCTGACTTGATGATGTAGGCTACTAAAGCCAATAGTTAAAGTTCATGTTTTTGGCCTTCAAATTACTATAATAGATAAAAGACATTGCTAAAAATGTGTATCGGGATGCTGTATTATTCTGCTTGTTAAAAATGTATTATGCAGTAAATTACAATATTTCTCTGTGCGTGAGACTGTGTGTGACAGTGGCTGCGTCTGAAACCTGCAAAATGCTGCCTTCAGAGGACACATTTCAAGGCAGGAAGGCATCAAGGCATGTCCGAATCTAATGTTAGCTTCACTTCCTGTCTCCTGAGATACCTTCCTCTGATCAATTTTCGATGGCAGCATATTTGTATCCTTTGCTGCCTTTGATATCCCACAATCCTGTGCTTTCCATTCTGTGACAGTTGAGCTGGGGGAAAAAGATGGCGTCCGAAAGTTGCATTTGCTGGTCATTTTGTGTGTAAATGTACGTTTTTTACCAAAAAGTCCGGGACGTCCCGAGCAGGAATCCAACTCCTCTCCTTGGGACCGTATCCCTCCCAATCGACCAGAAATTGATGACCACGAGGGCGAACGTCCAACAACCTGCGAACAGTATACACAGGAGAAGCCTCGACGCGGATAGGAGGAGCGGTGGGATGCAGAGGAGCTTCGACTACGGGCTTAAGGCAAGAGACATGAAAGACAGGATGGATACGGCGCAAATTAGGGGGTAACCTGAGCCTGACAGAGACAGGACTAAGGACATTAATAACGCGGAAGGGTCCGATAAATTTAGGGGCTAATTTGCGTGACACGGACTGGAAATGAAGGTTAAGGGTGGAAAGCCACACTCTTTTACCACAGACGTAACGAGGGCTCTTAATATGACGCCTATTCGCGGCTCGGCGAACGTGAGAATGGGACTTAAGAAGGGCAGATCTCACCCCTCTCCAGGTGCGTTTACAGCATTGGATAAATGATTCTGCTGATGGGACATTGGACTCGGAATCCTGAGCAGAAAAGAGGGGAGGCTGGTAACCTAAGCAGCAGTAAAACGGGGAAAGACCGATGGCGGAGGACGGAGCCGAATTTGGGCGTATTCAGCCCAAGGAAGCTGCTCGGCCCAAGAAGTAGGATTACGGAAGGCAAGACTGCGAAGGATGCGGCCGATATTCTGGTTAGCCCGCTCGGCCTGGCCATTAGTCTGGGGATGAAAACCAGAGGAAAGGCTAGCGGACGCACCGATGAGTCGACAAAACTCCTTCCAAAATCGCGTTGCGAACTGGGGACCCCGGTCGGAGACAATGTCTGAGGGGAGACCGTGAATACGAAACACCTGCTCTACGACGACTTGGGCTGTCTCCTTGGTGGAGGGAAGCTTAGGTAGAGGGATGAAATGGGCTGATTTGGAAAAACGATCGATAACAGTGAGTTCCTCCTCGAAGGAGGAAGTCCTGTTATAAAATTAAGAGCAAAATGGGACCACGGCCGCGAGGGAATGGGCAGGGGTCTGAGGAGACCAGCGGGTGGTGAATTCTTAGATTTAGTCTGAGCGCAGACGGTACAAGACGCGACGAAGCGCCGGATGTCGCGCTCCCTGGTAGGCCACTAGAACCTCTGGCGTACAGAGGCTATGGTACCCCTTACACCGGGATGAGCGAATAGTTAGGACGAATGCCCCCATTGAAGAATGGCTAGACGAGCTGAGGATGGGACAAACAAAAGTCCCTGAGGACACCCGCGCGGCGCGACGCAGTGAGAAAGAGCGCGTTTGACAAGACTCTCGATTCCCCAGACCGCAGTACCAACCACACAGCCCTAAGGAATGACCGCCTCTTGGGTTGGCACCACCTCTGGGGAAACTAACTGACGCGAGAGAGCATCGGGTTTGAGGTTCTTGGCACCCGGTCGGAACGAGAAGGTAAAATCAAACCGAGCATTAAGCATTAAGCCTCTTAACCGAACGGATATACTCTAGATTACGGTGATCCGTCCAGACTATGAATGGAACCGAGTCTCTATCCAACCAATGGCACCACTCACCCAAAGCCAGGCGGACCGCCAGCAGCTCGCGGTTACCGACATCATAATTGCGTTCTGTGGATGTGAGACGATGCGAGAAATACGCACAGGGATGAATCTTATCATCGGAAAGGGGAACGCTGGGAAAGGATTGCCCCCACGCCCACCTCCGAAGCGTCGACCTCGACAATAAACTGCTTGGTGACATCAAGAGTAGAGAGAATGGGGGCTGATGTAAAAAGAAGCTTAAAGGTGAACTATGTAAGATTTTTGCAGTAAAATATCCAAAAACCACTAGGCCAGTGTTATATATTTTGTTCAGTTGAGTACTTAGAATATCCCTAATGTTTCCAACTATTTGTAAATCATGAGAAATTGCTATTTTAATCAAGGAACCGGGACGTGTGAGCTATGCATTTGAGGGAGTCGCCTGTCGATTGAGTCATATCTACGTTACCCACGGTTTCCGGTTTTATTTAGCAGGAACGCTTTACTCTCACTGCAGTGTGAACAAGTGTCATAGCGAACATCATAACTTCCTTTTCAACACACTCAGATATATCTAATACGATAAACAGAGTTGCGTTACCTCATACTCATGACCAGAAAAGAGGCACCGGCGACCGTGTCATAATAAAAGTCCCCCCGGGGACTATGCCATAATAACAGTCCCGCTCTTCAATCGCTCCTGCGGCCTTGCTCAGCTCCACAAAACTTGGTCCTGCTCTGCTTCATACTACAGTAATGTTAATAATCGCATCCATGAACATGATTTCTGCCCGAGTCCTATCCTGACTCTTTTCCACTGGCTGTGAGGTGAAGGCCACATGTCCCAAGATTCTGCGCTCAAACATGGCGTCATCAAACTACGCCTTTGTTTTAAACAGGCGACTTCTAGTGGACGGAAAAGTTACATAGTGTACCAAACAAAACGGGTCTTGATAGACGTGAGCGCAGTTAGTGGGGCCGCGATCTGACTGAAGTTATGTATAAAGCGCCGATAAAAGTTTGCGAATCCTAAAAAACGTTGGAGCGCGACACGAGACTCTGGAATGGGCCACTCTGTAACAGCGCGGACCTTGGAAGAATCCATGCTGATCCCCTCCGCCGAAACGGCCGAATTCAAGAACGTAACCGACTGAGCATGGAAAGTGCACTTCTCAGCCTTTACAAACAAACGATTCTCCATGACTGACCTCTTCGACTGGCTGGTGGAAGGTAGAAAGAAGGCGCAAGACTTCAGCACCATAGGCGGAGCGGTCAAACACTCGAAGCAAGACCCAGACACGCAGCCTCAGCATTCCACACAGCCGTTCCCCACTCCCGTACCCGTCCCTCCAGGAGCGAGACCATGAAAGCGATCCGGGAATGATCCTCGGCATAAGTCAGGGGATGTAGCGAGAACACAACCTCACATTGAGTCAGGAAAGGACGGCACTCGGTGGGCTCGCCAGCATAGCAGGGCGGATTATTGACTCTGGGTTTGTGCGTTGAGAGGTCTTGAAGAAGACGCTTCAACACGGGAACGATTCAGCCGGACAGACAGATCAGTCACCTGGACAGCCAATGTCTCAACGGCGTGACGGGCGGCGTTCAACTCCTCCTCGTGCTTGCCCAGCATAGCCCCCTGCATCTCGAGAGCAGTCTGAAAAGGGTTCTCCTTCGCTGGGTCCATGTTGCCCAGATTATTCTCAAGGATGAGAGAGAGGACCCAAAGGCAAAAGCAGGTAAATAAGTATTTTTAATAGAAAATAAGTAAACGGCCGCTGAAGCCGATGAACAGAAAATCTTTCTTGACAAATAACAACTCAAGGTGCTGTAGACCTGGATAGGCAGACCGGTCCGTAGATGCAAAGTGGCGGTGATGAGCAGGCGGCCGTTGTGAGGAGTACTCAAAGGTTCCGATGGTAGCAATCAGCGACAGGCGAACTGGGCAGAGCACAAATTAAGCAAAAGCAAATAAACTGGTCTCGTAGATATAAAGGTCTAGTAGACCAGACAGGACAAGATAGGGGAAGGTGAAAACAGGCTCCGACA
This sequence comes from Gobio gobio, assembly GCF_949357685.1. Lineage (NCBI taxonomy): Eukaryota > Metazoa > Chordata > Actinopteri > Cypriniformes > Gobionidae > Gobio > Gobio gobio. Next base: position 31,873,771 of record NC_137101.1, on the reverse strand, counting down.
CATCTGTAAACAGAGTTAATAATCTGGCAGAGAACAAAGGATCAACAAGGACTAGAATTAGAGAAACCCATCAGGAGGAAAAGGGGAACAGGTGTGGAAAGAATGAGCATGATGGCAACAGGTAATGAGGGGCAGGTGAATCCAAGTGAGTGTGTGTCCGGAGGAAGGGTGTGAGTCTAAGAATGTGTGAGTCACTTTTAACCATGCCTTTCACCCATAAATACAACACATCATACACAAAACAACTTAATATACAATAAAGAATTATAAGAAAGTTATACCAATAAAATAAATTAACCAAGAACATTAAACAAAAGAAATAAGAACAAATATTTTACAACCAACATACAACAACAGAAGAAAACAAAACCAAAGAAAAACACAACAAATGTATAAAATGACAGGCAAAGCAACAGCGCCCCTGGATGATAATTCCCACGAAGCCCCGACAGCACAAGATTTAATGGCCCATAGGCGCAAGTCTACCTGTGAATTTAAAATATAAAAACAGATCAGACAGCCCAACCCAAGTGCCAGCTTATTGTCACTTTCAGCACATACCGCTACAAATCGGTAGAATCAGATGTCTAGCACACGTTACCATTAAGTGCACAGGTGAACCAGACAGCTGCGGGCTCGTTCTATCAATCCGCGTCAAATACGTGCACAGGGGGGAACAAGGAACCGCTGATAAGCAGCAGCGCAGTCTATAATACAATTAACAATAACATAAAACACTCTTTTATAAATAAACACTAACAAACTTTAAAACCACATACCGTATGCGTGCATCTGTGAGCTCACTTCAATGGTAATACAGCACACAACGGGAGACAAGTCTGTAGCGTCAGGAAACCGCATGTATTGAACTGCACAAGGAACCACATCAACCAAGCACCAGCCGCAAGGTTTGTCCCAAGTTACAGCTCTAAACAATGATAATACTAATATGAAACAGCGCACTACTAAAAGTTAGCCAACATCACCAAACATACCTGACCGGCGACTAGAAATGATGCAGAGCAAGGGGGCGTGACTCGTGACGCCATACAACCTGACGGCCAAATTTATACCTGTCCACTACACAGTGATAGGACAATCAATGAGCGGAATAATCGCATGCAGCTGGAAAGGAGGTGATTCCTAGACCTGCCACATAATATAAACTGGGTCTTCTTCTTTGTCATTAGGATATGTACCGAAAACTTTTAAGTTGGCTATTATTAAACCACTTTTTTAAAAAACGCAACTTGATCCTACAGAATTAGTCAATTACAGGCCAATCTCAAATCTACCCTTTCAGTCAAAAATACTTGAAAAGACAATTATGCTCCTTTTTAGAAAGAAATGGTATCTGTGAGAAATTCCAGTCAGGATTTAGACCGTATCATAGTACTGAGACTGCTCTCATCAGAGTTACAAATGATTTACTCTTATCATCCGATTGTGGCTGTATCTCTCGATTAGTGTTACTCGATCTTTGCACCAGGGGCGTACATTTCATCTAACAGTTGGGGAGGACAATAAACATGAAATTTCTCAAGAGCAAATTTTGAAGGGGACACAAATAATACAGCCAAAATCGTACTTATAAGGATATGTGTACCACAAAAAAACACACAAAAAAAAACACATTTCGTACTTATTTGGCGTTTTGGTGCACTGAAAAATGATGTAATGTCTGTTGTTCTTTTCTCTGTAATTTTATCTGACCAACAACACAAATTTATAGTTGTTTAAATACGATTAAGGTTCACCACGCAGTCATATTATAATTATTAAATTATCTTGCATCCTCCACATAGTATTTTATACTATGATATTCAAATATTCAACTGCAGCAAGCCCACTGATTTAACACTTATTATCATATTGAGCAAAACCCAACACAGATCTGACATAGCGGCTGTCCGCATATAGCCTGGCTCCACCCTCCTACGTACTTCCGCTCAATTTTCATTTTCCTTCAGTACTCCGTCTGGGACTGCTGTATATGCTTAGGTTTTCACCGAACTATTTTTTACCGGTCCAATCAGCGAACAGAGGGAGTGGCTGAGAACGATGACGTTGATGTTGTGCGCTAGTTTGAGTTGTAGTTCAGTAATGGCGGCGGAGAAAAGATGCGAGTGAAGCCATTCATTCCTGGCACCGCTGCCGAATATCCAGAAGTTAAAGCCAGGGCAAGAACAATCTTTGCTGAGTTTTATTGGAGGCCATGATGTTGTGTCCCGGGAAAAGTTTGATTTACCAGCTCGCTCCGTTAGTGGTGTAGGAGTTGGCCGAAGGCATCCATCTCCCACCACCTACATTAAAATAACCGGCCGAATTACCTACTGTTTTAGACAAACACCAAGGTCGTGTGGTAATTTAATTGCTCTCCGAATCCACATCTCTGAGTTTTCAAGAATATATCTTATATCTTATCTATATCTTTGACCAGAATATAACCTTTTTGACCACTGCAGAGCACCGTGCGGTTGCGTGTGCTGTAATTTGGATGCATTTCTAGACTTGTATTTCTTTAAATGCTGGCAAGTGTTTACAAGAGCAATATATTTAATCACCGTTAAAAAAATAAAAAGAAGAAAAGCACGTAAACATTTGAATTGGGCCGTTATTTACGGCAGCATTTATTCTTATCATACCAAGCATATGACAGCATATTTACAGCATATACAATCATGTTACGGACCACGAGAGCAGCGCGTTCCCGATCACAAAATTCTCCCCGCCACCGTGAATAAATCACAATCCAAATGCACAATTACGTATTTCCATTTGAGAATCAAAGGCGAACAGCACATGACATACGTCACGACCAAAGGTTAGCGATTGGTTATGGCAGATCAGAGTGACTCTTCAACAGAGAACCCGCCTTCAAGGAAGTAAACGCTTGTCAATGGAGGGTGGCCAGACTATCTATACAAATTAAATGTACGAGAGTCTGGTAAGACCAGGCCTAATCCGCATATACTCTCGGTTTAGAATGAGCGCCAATTCGGGGGCTGGTTGCTTGCATTTTGGGTTCATTGGCCTATTATTCGTAATGAAAAACACAACAACAAAACAGTACAATGACACACTCCCTTAAATAGGCACTTTTACATTTCGCTTTGAAACCAAATCTTCCGCGATTATCTTGTCTGTCAGCTGTTTGCCCGTTCGGCTCGTGCTGTATTGAGCAGACACGTTCAGTTTATATTAGTTGTGTCTGTTCTCTAACTGAGCTAAATTATTTTATTACTATAAAAATTAAAATGACGGTGGCCCAGGGCAGTGCCTCAGCGGGCAAGTGATGTTAACTGTGTTTTGTCTAATCTGTATTAAAGAGAAAAGAATCACTTCATCTGATATTTAAAGTGAATAAAATAGCCTTGACAGCTACTTACTGGTGTTTCACAACTGCTGTCTGAAGAGCTTTGTTCTCTCCCAAAACTTGTGTGGTAGTTTTTTACGGTCTATGGGTAACGTTAGTTGAGGTGCGCGGTGGATCAAACCACTGTGGGGCAAGGGGGAGGGGGGGACTCAAAATGTTTCTAAACTAAAAACACTTTTTTTGTCCCGTTTGCTTTTGTATTGTTTTACTACTTACACATTTATTTTAAGTATATATCATTATATTATTTACAATACTCAGCATGGTTTTCAGGGGAGTACATCCCTCAGATTGGGGGGGTCATGCCCCCCGGCCCACCCCCCCACCCCCCGCGATTTACGCCCCTGTTAAGCGCTGCGTTCGATACTATCGACCACAACATTCTTTTGAATAGACTCAAAAATTATGTAGGCATTAATTGCATTGGCATGGTTTAAATCATACCTATCTGACCGTTATCAGTTTGTAGCAGTAAATGAAGAGATATCACACCAATCACAAGTTCTGTATGGAGTACCACAGGGCTCAGTGCTAGGACCGTTGCTTTTCACCCTGTACATGCTAAGCTTGGGAGATATCATAAGGAAGCATGTTGTTAGTTTTCATTGTTAAGCTGACGATACTCGGCTCTATATTTCTTCACACCTTGAAGAAACTTACCAATTCACAAGATTAACGGAATGCATAGCTGATATAAAAAACTGGATGACCAGTAATTTCCTGCTACTAAATTCAGAAAAAAAAATATTTTTAATTATTGGACAAAAAAGCTCCACAAGTAGTAACCTAGAATACTGTCTAACACTTGATGGCTGCTCTGTCAAGTCCTCGTCATCAGTGAGGAATCTGGGTGTGCTCTTTGATATCAATCTCTCATTTGAAAGCCACGTTTCCAGCATCTGTAAAACTGCATTCTACCATCTTAAAAATATATATAAATTACGGCACATGCTCTCAATGCAAAATGCTGAAGAGTTAGTTCATGCGTTCATGACCTCAAGGCTAGATTATTGTAATGCTCTACTTGGTGGTTGCCCTGCTTGCTTAATAAACAAACTCCAGCTGGTCCAAAACGCAGCAGCTCGAGTTCTTACTAGAACCAAGAAGTATGACCATATTAGCCCAGTTCCGTCAACTGCACTAGCTCCCTATTAAACATCGCATACATTTTAAAATCTTGCTTATTACTTACAAAGCACTAAATGGTTTTGCTCCCCAGTACTTGAGTGAGCTTTTAACACATTATACTCCATCACGTCTACTGTGATAATACAGAGAATATCGAAATCAACTGCAGGCGGTCGATCCTTTTCCTATTTAGCACCTAAACTCAGGAACAGTCTTCCTAGCATTGTTCGGGAAGCAGACACACTCTCTCAGTTTAAATCTAGACTAAAAACACATATCTTTACTATGGCATACACATAAAACACTTTTTCAATTAAATGATTGTTAAGCTGCATTAACTAGGTCAGCCGGAACCGGGAACACTTCCCATAACACCTGATGTACTCGTTACATCATAAAAAAGGATGGCATCTATGCTAATGTTAGTCTCTCTGTTTTATCCCGAGGTCTACTGCAGTCAGCCGGATCCAGGCCGTATCCAGATCAGATGGTGGACCTGCGCCCAGACAAGACCAACGCATGACTCTGAAGTGTCTGCAGAGACCGTGTCAATTAGACTCCCCCTGAAATTACCTCATTGACATATTGCAATTTAATAATTGTTTAATCAATACGTCATCCTCAATAAACCCGTCTCCGGCGTGTTGCCTCCGATCTTTCGAATATTGTAATTAAATAATTGTTTAATCAATACGGCATCCTCAATAAACCCGTCTCTGGCATGATGCCTCCGATATTTCGAATATTCTGATCTATTATGACCTCTGACCTGTAAAGTTGCCAGACTAATAATCATACGCTGTTTGTTAATTGGCCAGAGGAGAACTGGCACCCCGACTGAGCCTGGTTTCTTCCAAGGTTTATTTTTGGCCATTAGGTCACCTGATGGGGTTTTGGTTTCCTTGCCACTGTTGCCTTTGGCTTGGCTTGCTCAGTTGGGGACAATACATTGTTCAACTAAATATCCAAATAAATCTAATTAGTAAACTAAATTAACCATATAAACTAAATTACTGATCTAATTACTGATCTAATGCCCACATTGTCATTGTATGATAATTGAAATGAGCTAGATGACATCACCGTTTTCTCTGGAACGGCTGTACGGCTGAATAAAATTCTGTTGCATTATTTTCCTGTTTAACACTGTGAAGCTGCTTGGAAACAATCTGCATTGTAAAAAGCACTATATAAATAAACTTGACTTGACTTGACTTGACAAACGCTGCCTTACAAGCAGGGGCGTAAATCGCGGGGGAGACGGGGGGGACAGGACCCACCCCAATCTGAGGGCCGCCCCCCCCTAAAAACCATGCTGAGTATTGTAAATAATATAACAATATATACTTAAAATAAATGTGTACGTAGTAAAACAATACAAACGCAAACGGGACAAAAAAATGCCTTTTAAGTTTAGAAACATTTTGAGTCCCCCCTTGCCCCAGAGTGGTTTGATCCACCGCGCACCTCAACTAACGTTACCCATAGAACGTAAAAACTACCACACAAGTTTGGGGAGAGAACAAAGCTCTTCAGATAGCAGTTGTGAAACACCAGTAAGTAGCTGTACAAGGCTATTTTATTCACTTTAAACATCAGATGAAGTAATTCTTTTCTCTTTAATACAGATCAGGCAAAACACTGTTAACATCACTTGCCCACCGCGGCACCGCCCCGGGCCACCGTCATTTTCGTTTTTATAGTTATAAAATCATTTAGTTCAGCTAGAGAACAGACACAACAATTAAAAACTGAACGTGTCTGCTCAATACAGCACGAGCCGAACGATTAAACAGCTGACAGACAAGATGATCGAAGATTTGAAGCGAAATGTAAAGCGCTATTTAAGGGACTGTGTCATTGTACTGTTTTGTTGTTGTGTTTTTCATTACGAATAATAGGCTAATGAACCCAAAATTCAAGCAACCCGCCCCCAAATTAAAAAAAATTGGCGCTAATTATATAAAAATTATAAAATACTATGTGGAGGACGCAAGATAATCTTTTTTTTTATTTTTTTGGTACACATATCCTTACAAGTACGATTTTGGCTGGATTATTTGTGTCCCCTTCAAAAATTGCTCTTGAGAAATTTCATGTTTATTGTCCCCCCCAACTGTTAGATAAAATTTACGCCCCTGCTTACAAGCCATTGTCTGATAAGGCAGTGAGGCAACGAGTCAGCTGCCTAGGTTTTCGGATGCAGCCACAGTGATTCATGCACATGCATGTCAGTTAGCACGGCATCGCACGTCAAGTTTGTAGAGCTTTATTCACAGTCCATTTAAATTCTGATGGCTGCCTCTGAAAATGGGTCAAACCATGATATTACCTAAGAAGTTTAAGTAGCCTAAATACGCTAGAAATCCACACTCATTCAAGGATGTACATTTATTGCATGAACAGAGAAAGCATAGATGCCTGCATTTCATCTGACAATACACACAAAAGATTTTTTATTTAAAGGTCCCATGGCATGCCATTTTTCTATTATTTTATAATGTTTCCTGAGGTGTACTTATATTGTTAGTATAATTTTTACATCATAAAATGTCATAATTTAGAAATAAAAGGCATTTTTTCTATACTGATGTTTGCCCTGTGGCTGAATGCCCTGTTTCAAGGGGCGTGTCTGCTGCGAGACATCAGTAAAAACGTGATTGGCTGACATCTTTGCATTTGAAATGAGTATCAGATCTTGAGGCGGAGGGGGCGTGGTTTAACGAGGGTGAGCAGGCACGAGCCTGCTGCCAGAGAGACGGATGGACCTGAGTTCACTTCTCATCAGTTCTCAGCACGTCTCAGTTCAGTGAAATCGTTAGCAATTATTAGTTACTTTAGTTTATTACTCATGAAATGTAGGCTAACTGTTACAATATTTTTTTAGATTTATATATTTACATCCAAGTCTTTTTTTAAGTACTTATTTTTATTGAACTCACATAATCTCAGATGCATTGTACTTTTTATGACATGGCAGCCGTCGACTGATTCAGCCCAGCAAACCAGTGGAAATATACACTCATCCCGGTCCAGCGGCACCACCAGCGTCTCCCGATCAGCTCAATTAAAGTGTACATACAAATGTTTTCTTCTGTTTTAGCTGTCAATTTTAATTTCTGTTGTTTCTGAGGTTAAACTTCAGTTATACTTTGTAAATAGTTGTAAAAACTACTTTAAGTAATGTATATACCAATTTATTTTCATTTACACATTTTAATTTACATGACAAAATAAATGTATAGAAGAATTTGTTTAATGTAAAAATTATAACTTGCATTACAAAAATAAACAATGTACAGAACAATCACTTCTTTTATTTAGCCAATACATTTCAAGTTACATAACGAAAATAAACAATGTATAGTATTACTTTGGTTCATTTCAAAATAACTTACATTACAAAAATAAATATAGGCTATAGAACATTTTCATTTTTAACTTAGGCCTATACATTACAAAAAAAAATAACAATGGAGCAATTACTTTGTTATATTTACAAATAACTTGCATTACAAAATAAAATAAAAATAATGGATTGGCCAACATTTACAAAAGAATATGTAAAAAAATGTTGTGTGCATCGCGGCCACGAGTTTAGAGAGAACATTCAGCCTTTGTGGTCTGGGGGTGGAGGAGACTATCGGTAATGGACCGTCAGCAGTGAGCGACATTCATTCATTTATATAAAATTAGTGCTGTCAAACGATTAAAATATTTAATCGCGATTAATCGCATTAATGTCATAGTTAACTCACAATTAATCACAATTAATCGCACATTTTTATTTATTCTAAATGTCCCTTGATTTCTTTTTGTCCCATTATTTTTTCTTATTTTAATGCTCTTATCAACATAGAAAAGTGGATCGGCTTGCTTTGTTCAAATGTTTGTTTTATTGAAAACAACATTGGCATACTTTAGTGTTCGATTTCACACCAACATTCTCACTTGGAGCAAATAATCTCACACAATGTAACACTGCCCATCAATAAAAGGGTGAAACAAATACTTTGTTGCACAAACAGCCCCTTCAACAGCCCTTTCTAAGGGATCAAAACAGGGTGATACAAAATAAAATTACAAAGTGCACATGCAAGGTAAACTAGGACTCCGCCTATAGTGCAGTTAAACCAGGGGTCGCCAACTAGTGAACTCCGGTCCGAATCCGGACCGCGAGATGCGTCCATCCGGACCGCGAAGCCTTTTGACATAATGAAACAGTTAACGTTGCAATGCTCTCTGTTACTACGTTCAGACCCAGACGCGCGGTCAAGCATGCAGTGAAGAAGAGACTGATGGTGCGCTCACACCGGACGCGAATGACGCGACATGCACGCCGCTTAATCCGCGCCGCAGAATGTCTATTTGCGTCTTTGCATTGACTTAAATCACTCGCGCAAAACGCTTCATTCGCGTCTGGTGTGTAGGCTACGCACCATCAGAGCAGAAAGCAGCGCTCAAGACAAGCACTTTTAGTTGAAGACCCCTGAGTTAAACCATGGCTTAATACGTTTCTCATTTCGGCGTCTCACGCTTGCCATCCACGTCTACTCTTTTAATGGCCCAAACGAGTGCGGGCAGCCGCAGCGTGCCTGATGTTTTGTTTCCGGTCTAGCTACATCCGGAGTGGTGTTGTAGTTTTTCTAACGTTACTAGTTGTTGCAACAGCATGTGAAAAAACTACAAAGTTTGTTAGACCAAAAAGAACGTTAATCTCGCGATAAAAAAATTGACGCCGTTAAAATAGGTTTGCGTTAACGCCGTTAATAACGCGTTTAACTGACAGCACTATATAAAATACTTAATTTTGCTGTATAGTTGTGACACAATCGCACTTCAAATGCAGCCTTCACATTGGGACAGCCTTCGTAGTGCCGCTATGACGCAATCGCACTTCAAATGCGGCCTTCACATTGGGACACAGCTTGTGACACATTGGAGGCCGAGTCCCCTAATATTGAAATCGCCCCTGGGTGATATGTTCACATTTATGTTTCTGCATCAACAGCCTGGATGCGTTAATCTGAACAGTTTAATAGATGAGTGATTAACTCCATAGAAGAGTAACTCAGTAATCTTTTTATGTTGCTTAGAGAGAGAAAGGATTTATCTTTTACTAGGCGTCGTAAAAAATTTTTTTTTATAATAATTCAACACATGCATGTGTGCTATTGCTAGTTTGATGATAGAAGCACCTGTTTTACTGGAGTAACACTTAAAGGTGAACTATGTAGGATTTTTGCAGTAAAACATCCAGAAATCACTAGGCCAGTGTTATATATTTTGTTCAGTTGAGTACTTAGAATATCCCAAATGTTTTCAACTATTTGTAAATCGTGAGAAAATTGCTATTTTAACCAAGGAGCCGGGACGTGTGAGCTATGCGTGTGAGGGATTCGATTGTCGATTGCGTCATATCTGCGTCACCCTCGGTCTCCGGTTTTATTCAGTGAAACACTTTACTCTCACTGCATTGTCAAGTGTCATAGCAGCCGCCGAGCGAACGTCATAACTTCCTTTTCAACACACTCAGTTATATCTAATACGATAAACAGAGCTGCGTTACCTCACACTCAGCACTGGAGAAGAGGAAGTGCCGCCGGCAACTGTGTCATAATAAAAGTCCCGACAGCGACTATGCCATAATAACAGTCCCGCTCTTCAATCGCTTTAATCGCTCCTGCGGCCTTGCTCAGCTCCACAACACTCGGTCCTGCTCTGCTTCAGACTACAGTAATGTTAATAATCGCATCCATGAACATGATTTCTGCCCGAGTCCTATCCTGACTGTTTCCCACCGGCTGTGAGGTGAAGACATGTCCCGAGATTCTGCGCTCAAACGTGGCGTCATCAAACTACGCCTTTGTTTTGAACAGGCGACCTCTAGTGGACGGAAAAGTTACATAGTGTAGCTTTAAGGCCAATTTATACTTCTGCGTCAAGTACACGCAGAAGGTACGGCGTACCATACGCATAGACATGTTCCATACAGCGTACCCTTCCCCGTACCCCAAAATGCACCTCCCCAAAAATGTAACTACACGTTGCAATGACGCAGAGCACAAGATCTGTGATTGGTCGGCTTGGTACCGTCACATTTCCGGCGTGTTCTTCTGCGTTGCCCGCCATTTTTAAATTTAGAAGTTCAGAGAAGAACATGACGAACATGGATATGGACCAAGTCACCAAGCAATTGATTGAGGAGGTGCAGAAATATATAGAAATATGACTCCTCTTCAGCCGATTACAAAAGCGAATTCGTGGAGAGAGATTTCTTCCAACGTTGGTTTGGAGGTAGCTGAATGTATGAAGCGGTGGAAGAACTCCGTAAAAAACCCGCCGTTTTATTTCTTTCTGTCTTGGCTGGCACCCCATGTTAAACACCGGCTTACAGAGTCAGACTTTGACGATAAGGTAAATATTGCATGTCCTTTGTTGTGTTTAGGCTAACATTAGCTAACTAGCAATGCTATCAGGCCGCAAATGGCATATTTGTGCAAAGATAATGTTTATGTGAAACAAAGAGCATGTATGTGTAATAGGTTGATATTTTACGTATTAGGCTGTATTTATATTACATGTAATAGGTTGTAATTATATCCGGCTTGCAGATAATACAAACACAGAACACAACAACACAGCAATTGCAATATAGGAATATGCAGTATTCATAGCTCTGTCTATCTGTGAATAAACACTGAATGCATCAGTGGGATGTATAATGACGTATACTATTTGCTATTTCTTTCATAATCACAGGATGGGAGCGATGCAAGCTCAAACTCCTCATCCTCCACTGCTTTGGCTGTTGTGAGACCTCCAGCCAAACATAACAACACTGACCAACCATCAAGAAGTAGCCCCCATCACCAGCCAAGTCCTCCAAAATCTCTTCCGTCCCCCAGCCCAAGGATGGCACAGAAAAGGAAGAGGAAGGAACAAGATGACTGGATCCAAATGCAGGTTGCTCGCTTGAAGGCTCAGTTGGAGGAATGACGGGTGGAGCTGCAACAGAGACTGAGTCAAAGAAATGATGAGAGTGACAGGTTTGGGCACACTGTTGCTGATATGCTGTGGAGGGTGTCGGAGGAGCACAGGGCGCAGGCAATGTTTGCTGTGTCCAAGGTCCTGTGTGCACCTATTATTGTTTCTATTTTTTGCGCCTTTTACTATTTTGCCTGTGTGCACATATTGTGCCCTTTAATATTTTTTACATTTGCACCTGTTGTGCAGGTTATAGTTTGCACTTTTTGCATCTTTTTAATATTTAGATACAAATATAGTTGCTTATATTGGGTATAGTATGCTCTTTTTAATCTATTTTAATATAAAAAAAATTAGACCATTGCACCTCTAATACATTGCACTAGATGTACATAGTGTGGCCATTTGTGTATATAGTTTTGGCTTTTGCATGTATTGTACAGGTTATATCTGTATACTGTATATACATGTGTAGTTTGCACTTTTGTATTTTTTTAACAATACTCTGTTCCTGCTGTTTGAACCTTCTATTGTGCAGGTTACTGCAAATAAAGAACAACATCAAAACAATAACATGATTGCATGTCATTTATTTTACACCAGTACAATTTACTGACTAAGTTGACCACAACACACAATGTTGTTCTGCCATGGAACAATTCCGTGGGGTGACTGAAAGAAGGCCATCAGGTCATTCTGCACACCAATTGCAGCTCTGGTGGAGTGGGCCCTTGAAAGGTGGCATGGATCCAGTGGTTCCAAAAGGTTTGTGTCCCCTGCCACCACTCTGCGCCACTCACCTAGCTGAGGTGACCCTGTAGTGTCAGAGTCTGTGAAATTAGTAGGGATGTATCTGCTAACAGGTGTGCTGACCTCATCAGTGTATGCCAGGAAGTTGTGTAAAGCAGAACAAGCTTCCACAATGTCAACTGCTTTGTCTGGCAGACCTTCTAGTGGTCGCCCGAGGATTCACCACCTTGCCACCAAAATGCCAAATGCATTCTCAATCACCCGCCTGGCTCTAGAGTGACGCTATAGGTCTGCTTATCCATGGGGAGGTTCATCCCTATATAGCAAAACAAAACAGTATTAATGAATAGGCAATCGTTGTGTGCCAATTTACACAGCAAGCAACGGCAGTCTTTTCAGTGTCTCGGTTAACTATAGACCCGATATTGTCCGGCTATGAATAACCCATATCTAGACAAAAAAAAGGGCTGTGAATCGATTAAATTTTTTTTACTAATTAATAAAACAAAAAATCTGTAATTAATCATGATTAATCGCAATTTAAAAAAACATGGGAGTTTTTTATATTTTGTTATTGTAATAATTTCAGTTACTCCTCAAATTAATGAAGAAACAATTTAAAGACAGCATATTTTAAATATTTGAAGGCCAGTATCACTGAGACTAATGTCTCTATGAAACATTAATGACGTTACATTACAGTATAATTGAAAGCTACCCATTTCAACATTTATTAGGCTTTAAAAAATAACAACTTTTAATTTAATTGAACTTAAAACAATCTTTACATAAACCCATTATAGGGCCCAAAACAATTATCACAATATAATTTTCCATATCAGTCAATGAAATTATTTTATTTCTCTTTTAATACAGGCGATGCTGAGTTATTAATAAATCACCAAAGACAAAAAATTATGATACCGATGTATTTTTCCATAAGTTTTTCTATAATGATTATAGTTTGGTAACGTTAGCTTGTTGTAAGTCACCCACTACAACTAACAAGGCGATAAGCCTATGCGTGAACTGATATTAGGATAATGTAGATTTAGCGCTGTGTTGGGCTCAATGCTATACGGAAGAACTTCGAAGAAGCAAGATAATTGAATAATTATATTACCGTGTGGTGAACCTATGATAAGCAGTGCACGTTGCTCTGTTTTATGTCGGATTGCAAATAGCCAAAATATCTCCAAACCACTGAAGTTGAGTGACCTTTCTTGTCAACGATATATGTGTCCCCCAAGCTGGTCGTGAGCGCTGAATTTTCTTCACTATCACTAATTTTTCTCCCTCCACTCCACTCCACTCCAATCTTCCAAGCCTGTCTGCCTGTCGGTCACTGTGACTGTCAACTACACACCCAGAAGCCCGGTCTGCAAAACGCATGCGCAGCATTATGCATAGCACGTAAGCATTATTCTCACAGGTAGCCATCAGAAGTGTGTGCCCTTGTAATTTTAGTAGTCACTCCCGGCGTGCGGTGGTGCTTTTTTGTTGACATGCTTTCCGACGATGCTGCCAACACAGTTCGGGAAGTTCCACAGTTGCCAAAAATCAGCAGCAATATTTTCCCATTGGGCGACTGAACGGCAGGGAAGAAACTCTGTCAGCAGTGCTTTCCACAAAGCTTTACAGACCTCTGACACTACGGAAGACACTGTGCTTGACGACACTTTGTAGCTAGCTACAGCCTGTTGGCTTCCACTTAAAGCCAAAATTCGCAGGGTGATTGCTAGTCTGTGTGTAATGTCTACAGGCATGCCTTACACGATAAATGGCTGCACACGTCGAACCAAATCGTCAAATCTACCTGCTGACATCCGAAAATATCTGAAGTGCATTTTCTCATCCATATCTCTCAGTGGCCGGACAAGCACAGAAAATTCACCCTCCTTCTGCCTCAATTGGTTCACGGGTCGCACATACCATCTCCTCTGCTGACGCTTTCTCTCTTTCTGCTTTTTAATTTTAGTAATTTCACTAAAAGTAACTCTTTTTCAACATCGATCAGCTCTAACTCCAACAGGATCCACTCAGTTTCATTCACCATTTTTTTGCTGGAAAAAAACTCAACACAGTTGAACATAGAAACCCCACCGCCTACTAGATGGTGTAATTGCAGAACAACGCTGAAGTATAAATGCTCATGACGGTGTCGACGTACAATACAGCATACACTTGACGCAGAAGTATACATCGGCCTTTACTTGGCCTTTTTGAGATCATTGTTGAAGTAAATAACAGAAATTCCAAATTGCGGAAAATGTTACATTAGTTAGCTGAACTAACGTCAACATTTGAACATTAATTAAAATGAATTTGATGTTGAAACTAAGATGTGTTTTTTGCTTTACTTAGTTTTTAAGGCAATACGTTTGCATGCTTTTAAGTAAAGATAACTACAGAGATATGCTGTTAAAGTTGTGGTTCTATCCAAAGTAACTTATGCTGCATTCCAGGTAAACCGTAACCCATGTTTTTCCAACATTCTAACCGTGAAAGTGCACTGGAACGGCAGTAAAACTGTGAACTTGTACTAGATCGATATAACTCCCAGTTACGAGCTCTGATGTCACATAGCCTGCAAAACAGCAATGGCAGCCCCTACGGATGCAGTGTTTATGGAAGTCGCACACGTTATTTTATAAATGACATAAAATAAAAGGTATAACAGCTTCTCTTGCCTTATGCACCATTTTTCTCCTCTGTATCCCTCAAATAAGCAAGGAGTAAGCACCGTTGGTGATATAAATGATTGTAAATGAGCATAAGCCCCGTACAGTCCATGCTTTGTTTACATCTAGCTACCGCAATTCCTTGCGCTCAGGCAGTTTGGCGTGACTTTGCCTGGAACACTACAAAGTCGCGAGTCGTGGCTTGAAGTCGTGACTTACCGGCTCAAAAACCTGCCTGGAACGCAGCATTACATTGCATTCAAAGTATACATTTTATCAATTCATGCATTGCCTGGGGATCAAAACCTAATTGGCGTTGCTAGCACTCTACTGTGTGAGCTGAATATGTGCAGTTTAGTTTCATTAAATGGATTGACTGATGGAAGTCATAGTATGTTTTAATAGTCTTTTATCTCAAAAGATCAAAGGAAATGAGTTTCCTCCCGACACAAGCCCTTTAAAGTGCTATTATCCAAAGCTCCTTTCAGTGCACTGAGTAAAGACAGAAGTTGGAATGAAAAAAAGAGTCATGATGTACCTGCAGGGAACAGAAGGCCTGATGACTAACACTGACCATCATGCACTCAGAGCAAACACAGAGAGCCTGTGGCATCTGCGCACTGAGAGAGAGTTAGCCGGTGAGGGCTGGTTTGAGTGCACTGCTATGAAGGTAAAGCGTCCTGACAGCAGATCTGAGCTGATGTCAGGGCATATGTATGTACCAACAAAACACTGCGGCATGGTTAATACTCACTTAAACACAGCACAAATATGTTCAGAAATCATTTCTCACAGTTACAAAGCTCTATAGTATGACCTTAAACCTTGTTTCTCAAATAGTGACATTTTTTGCCACACTCTAATGTAAAAAACATAAAGAGATCTGGTGACGCTGCCTAAAAATATGCAACCAAGTGTCACGGTGTGACTTTTCCTGGGGCGGAACCATAGTGGCAGAGATTTGTTCCGCCCGGATCAAACACCACTACTTCCGGGTTCCCGTCCCCGCGCCAAAAATCATAGAGAATCGGCGGCAGGTGCTCCAATAAACAGCGCGATCTCCGGATTGGGTGAAGGGGAGGTAGGAGGAGTACAAAGAGGGCCTCCAGAAGTCAGTCGGGGGTCAGTCGTTGCAGCGGTCACACACAGCCGCAGCTGTTAGTTCCGGGTCGGGCTCAAGCTGAGCGTGGTGGTAGCCACTTCCAGCCGTTGCGGCGAGAGGATCTGGGCATCTGGGCAAACAAAGGATAACACGAGGTGGATATTGTGGACTGAGCGATCAAAGATCCGGAGAGCTATAAAGAGAAGAAAAGAGACGAGGCTGAGTATAA
Source organism: Gobio gobio (assembly GCF_949357685.1). Lineage (NCBI taxonomy): Eukaryota > Metazoa > Chordata > Actinopteri > Cypriniformes > Gobionidae > Gobio > Gobio gobio. The sequence goes on along the minus strand of NC_137101.1, from coordinate 31,857,518 downwards.
TACAGACCGAGTTTTGCATTGTGATTCAAGTGTCAAGTGTGTGTCCGATTCTGAGAAGTTACATGCAGGACAGTTGCCGGAAGTGCTAATGAGCAAATCCCTTCGGGAGAGAGAGCACAGCGGTCAGGACGCGAGCCAGACACTGGAAGTGAGAACAAGACGAGCACACGGGTTGATCAATGTGTGAGTACCCTGAGAAACGTATACAGTAACAACTTCATCGGAAGTTTATCATCTGTGAGCCTTGTGACGTTGAAACTAGGAAAACGAGTGGCCCCACCGCGGAGAGTGAGCGTGGGAGAGCCAGAGACGGCGGACAGTGAAAGCCGCCGTGGTGGTGTAGCAGCAACGTCCTTTTCGTTGGTTCTTCGCTATACCAGCGCTTCAGCGATCTCCCCCCCCCCCCCCCCCCCCGAGATAAACGACGCGGGAAAAGTGGTCTCTGGACCTTAAGTGCACCTGGTTAGTGTGTAGAGTGCCGTGGGTGAGTCAGCATCTTGACTTTGAGAGTGTACACTTGGAATCTGCTGTGTTGTGCTGTGTGTGTGCATGTCGTCCCAGAGACCATTGTCCAGGCTGACCCACTCTCTGGGGAAGGTACGATCCCGAAGCTGGCGGAGTAACTAGCCCTAACCATTCACGCTGTGAACCTCACCCTACTCTCTGTCTCTACGGGGGTAGCACGACCGGAGCCACGTAAGCACTCTCTTGAATAACTATTGATACGTGCTTGTGTCGGAGGAAATTGTGTGTGCGTGTGCAGGGCCCGAGGAGAGGAGAGGGGAACGCTACATACTCCCGGAGCAAAGTCATACTTACCTGCACTTGCCTATGTGAAACCACCTGGAGAAGCGTCCGATCCAGCACCACCGTCGTGGTCAAGCCCCCTTGAGCCACCGCTATCACGGAGCCTGGAGCAAGGAGAGAGAAACGGATGAATCGTGTCTACGGAGTCTGTGAGTGATATCCATTGAGCAAAGTCATACTTACCTGCACTTACCTGTGTGAAGCCATCTAGAGAAGCGCCCGATCCAGCACCACCGCCGTGGTCAAGCCCCCTGAGCCACCGCTATCACAGAGCCTGGAACAAGGAGAGAGAAACTGATGAACCGTGTCTACAGAGTCTGTGAGTGATATCCTTTGAGCAAAGTTATACTTACCTGTATGCCAAACCAAAGTCCCAGTATTGACCCAGATCCAGCGGATGCCCCGGAGGTACCGACTTCTATGACACCGGCCCCTTGATCCATTCTGAAAGGAAGCCGTCGGAGCACGCCCGAGAGAGAGAGGTACCCCTGTCGCCCCGTTCCCCTGTACTTACCCGTTCTACCCCTGTGTTCAGGAGAAGGAGCAAGCCGTGGCTTAAATCCCCCAAAAGGTCCGCCCTGGGAAAAAGAAAGATAGAGACAAGTGAGCACATAGCAGGACATGGAAGCCAAACATTGAGAAAAAGGACGAAACGACTTATCTGAGGTTCTCCTGCGGAGAGAGCCGGCGAGCTCTGAGGCGGTGTCCTCACTCTCCAGTCCTCTTGGATTTTAGCCCCCTCACTTCCCCTTCCCCCCAATTTTAAGTAAATTAATAAAGACTTGTAATTTTAAACTTTACTCCAGTGTCCTCGTGTGTCTGGTCGTCTGGGGTATCACTGGGAACCTCCCCGAGGTGAAAAATAAGGGAGGAGCGGGACTCACGCGGTCTGCTCCGACCTGTGACACAAGCATTCACATTTATACCAAGCTTGGTTCTTTTTAATTTAGCTTTGATTGATATATTTTAAGTCTCTGTAACCATTGTAATTTTAATTGTTAATTTTACATCAATATTTTTTTTGTTGTCTTAAATTTTTTTATACTATGAAGCACAGAAATAATATTAATCATAATGTTGTTTGTTTATTGTTTTGTTGTTTTTATAATATTTGTCCATTTGTTGTTTCTATGTTTCCATTCTAATTTGTTTGGGTTTGATGCTGAGGGGTTTGATGGTATGTTTCATGTGAGAATTACATAAAGCATTAGTAATATGAGTTCTTTTGAAGAGTCAGACAGCAGCTGCTGTCATCGGTGGCCGTCCTGCCTGTTCCTGATGCTCATGAACAAGTTAAACCATTCTGCGCAGCACAGACTGTTGAGTCATCCCTTCATCATATCAGCGGAAGGGAAAGGTCTTTCTCTTGCTCTAAACAAGACTAAAGTCTGTCTGCAGCACCTCTTGTAGCAGTAAATAAAGTGACCACTCATGCAGAGTATGTCTGTATCTGCCTGCTAAACTGAAATTTACAGGCAACATGAATAAAAATGTACTTTCTTAATGGATATTCATGGTTGAACAGCATTATGAATCAGCATCAGTGCATGCTATTCCAATTCTTTATAAAAAATGTATTTAATTTTGCTCCACCTCCGACTTTCCTTTTCTGATGATGTTATAAAGACTGCGTGGGCAGGGGTAATGTGAACCAATAGATCTAAACTATATTTTGGTGATGAGTGATTGATTTTGAAATATTGATTTTTCAAATACAGACATTTTATGACAAGGGTGGACAATGTCCTATTAATATTATAATATTTTATTTTATTGTTAGCATGAAAATCAATGTATATTAAAATTCTGAAGTGGAAATTTCATATTACTTAAAGGTCCCATGGCATGAAATTTTCATTTTATGAGGTTTTTCAACATTAATATGAGTTCCCCTAGCCTGAATATTGTCCCCAAGTGGATAGAAATGTTGATCGGTGTAAACCCGAGTTCTGGCTGTCTCTCTCTGCCTTTGAGAAAATGACAGGCCAGACGAGCCAATCCTGAAGTCTCCTGGTTTGACGTCCAAGCAGGAACGGTTACCTCCCTTTCCTCCACCCAGAGAATCTGGCACGCCCATGCAAACGCTCGAGAGATCATGGGTTGTGAACGAGTGAATGCTGGCAGTTTCTCAGTGTTTGGATGTACAAATGAAAACAGAAGTCTTTTTTCAGTTCCTTCTGATCTGTGATCAGTAATTTCTGATGTGTAGCTAATTATTTATTATTCGTGCACACAATGCGGCTTCTCTCTCTCCAGACAGAACGGTGTTTTCGTCTTTTCTATCTTGTGAGTCAGTGTTTTATACGTCCTTGTCGCGTCTATCGGTTCTAAAATGTGCATACAGTCATGAGTTGCACTGGCCGTTGGCCTTCAACATCCCCGACCCCCAGTACTGCATCTGGCCCACAGCGGAGGCACCAAACGCGGCGTGAGATTAAGCAGAAGGGGGGTAAGTGTGAGCATATTCGGGCTAGCCAGCCTAGCCCCACAATAAACTGGATTACATTTGATTACTGCTGTTGTGTCTTTGTTTGCGCTGTGTACTCAACGCGCGTCACTGACGCTTTTATTTTATTTGAAAAATAATGCTATTATCAACACTTACTTTTAACTCGTTCATCTCGACAGCTGTAATGGTACTTTGCATGTGTTACAAAGTTAGTAATAATGATGAAGACGGACTCGGTGTGACTGGGACTCGTGTTTATTCAGAACTCTCAGATACAAACACAATAAACTCGCGCAGACTGACAGCGCTCTCATAACTGAGTAGTTACTATAAATAACTTTTTTAGCAATCGCTGATCTTCGTCTCTGGTACGTTAGTGATGTCCGGTTCGCGAACGATCTTTCTTTTGAACCAGTTCTTTTTAGTGAACCGAATCAGTTCACCAAATCGGACTGAATCGTTCTAAACGGTTCGCGTCTCCAGTCAGCGCTGATCCATAATTTACTAAAGTTACTAACTTTCTGACATGAGTGACAGTCCCTCCGACTAGAAATAGACTAATAACCTGAAGTATATGCTGTAACTACAACAGCTCAGACATGCTGAGAACTGATGTGAAGTGAACTCAGGTCCATCCGTCTCTCTGGCAGCAGCTCGTGCCTGCTCGTGCCTCGTAGACCAAGTTAAACCACGCCCCCTCCGCTCATTTAAAATGCAAAGATGTCAGCCAATCACAACAGTGGGCGTTTTTACTGAAGTCTCACAGCAGACACGCCTCTTGAAGCAGGGCATTCAGCCACAGGGCAAACAGCAGTATTGAAAAAATGCCTTTTATTTCTAAATTATGACATTTTATGATGTAAAAGTCATACTAACAATATAAGTACACCTCAGGAAACATTATAAAATAATAGAAAAATGCCATGCCATGGGACCTTTAAAGGGTTAGTTCACCCAAAAATGAAAATTCTGTCATTAATTACTCACCCTCACGTCGTTCGAGACCCGTAAGACCTCCGTTCATATTCGGAACACAAATGAAGATATTTTTGTTGAAAGCTGATGGCTGAGAAAGGCCTCCATTGGCATTCAGTACACTTATACTCCCAAGACGGATAAAAGGCACTCAAAACATCGTTACAAAGTCCATCTCACCACAGTGACTCTACAATAATCTTACGATGCGACGACAATAGTTTTTGTGCGCAAAAAAAATCAAAATAACACCTTTTTCCAACTTGTTACTGCCTTCCGCGTGTGCCTCCACGACGAATGCGTGAGAATATGACGCAGATCCGGCATTCGGACAGATGACCCAGAAGTGATTTGTTTACAATCAGAGGAAGACGCGCGTATCTCAGCTGTTGGATTCTACATTGATCGTGCTTTAGGTCTCGGCGTAGTGCTCAAAATGGGGTTAGAGTGTGCATTTCATGGAATCCCGAGCCCCGGCGCTACGTCATATTCTCGCGCATGCGTCGTGGAGGCACACGCGGAAGGCAATAACAAGCTGGATAAAGGTGTTATTTTGATTTTTTTTTGCGCACAAAAACTATTGTCGTCGCATCGTAAGATTATTGTAGAGTCACTGTGGTGAGATGGACTTTGTAATGACATTTTAAGTGCCTTTTATCGGTCTTGGGAGTATAAGTGTACTGAATGCCAATGGAGGCCTAACTGAAGCCTTTCTCAGCCATCAGCTTTCAACAAAAATATCTTCATTTGTGTTCCGAATATGAACGGAGGTCTTACGGGTGTCGAACGACATAAGGGTGAGTAATTAATGACATAATTTTCATTTTTGGGTGAACTAACCCTTTAATACTGAGATTTATTCAAATATATTGTTTGCCATTTGAATAAAGAAAAAACAGGTTTCCTTTCAACATGGATCAACGCTATGGAGAACAGCATCAGTGTGACCGGTGTCTGAAGCACGTTTATACACACAACAATTTCATTGGCCGATGACAGTTCATGACATCAATACCGGAGCACCCATGTGTATAAGAGGGCAATAGACCTGCAATAGACATCATCAACTCTTTTGTCTTCAGGAGACACATGTTTATATATTTACAAAGAAAGCTGGATGTGCTCATTATGATGCATTCGCGAGACTAGTAAGAAGTCCTTGATTCTCACCAGAGGGATAGTAGTCAGCATGTGCACAAGCTTCATTTCCGATTGAGTGATAAGAATCTTGCTTTGAAAGGAGCATGTTCAACTCTCAAGGGAGTTGAATGAATGCTTTGTGATGCGATCACAGTGAGAAGCTCTACCTATGGAGATATGAAGGTTTACTACAGTTAGCCGCATCTGGGCCGTATCCAGATCAGATGGTGGACCTGTGCCTAGACACGACCACATCTCACCCGCGAAGTGTCTGCAGAGATGTGAAGGCCTCATCAACATGACAGCCAGTTGCACTGATCCTCAACAAGCCTGTCTCTGCAATGATGACTCCGATCTTCAACCAAATGGAACTGGAGAAATATTCTGAATGTTCCTATCCAATCGGATTTCTGACCTGTGATGTTGCCTGAATCATTATCATACACTGTTCGTTTGTTGGCCAGAGGAGAACTGGCCCCCTGACTGAGCCTGGTTTTGCCCAAGGTTTTTTTCTCCATTCTGTCACCTGATGGAGTTTTGGTTCCTTGCCACCATCGCTTCTGTCGCCTTTGGCTTTTGGTTTGCTTAGTTGGGGACACTAAATATTAAACTATATTACTGATCTGCCTGTATTGACACCAATATTGAACTGAGCTGGTCAATGACAACACTGTTTTCTCCAGAGTGGCTGTCCAGCCGAATCAAATTTCGTTGCATTATTTTCCTGTTACCACTGTAAAGCTGCTTTGAAACAATGTGTATTGTAAAAAGTGCTATATAAATAAAGGTGACTTGACTTGACTATGCTTGACTCTCTCCTGAGGGATGAGAGTTGAACGCCTACACCCTGCAATTCGGGTCGCGATGTAGTCCTTGCATTGAGGACTACTTCGCATTTGAATGGCAGGGAGTATGCAGCAGCAGATTTGGCCGGTGGTTCCTTGCACGCGATGACGGTGTTGCAAGCGTACCAGGCAGATCTGCTTAAAGGGGTGGTAAAACACATTGTTTTGAAGGCTTGATTGTGTTTGTGGGGTGCACTGTAACATGTGTTAATGCTTCGTTTTTAAAAAAAATCATTATTTTTCATATATTTGACATTTATTCTACACTGCTCTGTCCCTCCTTGTAAAACGGTCTGATGCTTTCCGGGTTGTATGAAGCCAGTCCCTCAAAAATACGCAATGGGCTGAGATTGGTTAGCTGGCCCAGTGTGTTGTGATTCGCTAACCGCAGTGTACGTTTGTCGGAAACGTCACGCCCCTTACCTTACCGGTAGACTGTGCTTTGGTCAGTATTAGAAACGATGGCGTCAATAAAACCACACCAATCTGAGCCCGAATCAGACCCAGAACATTTTAGTGAAGATGATCGAGCAGAACCTGTTCAGTCCTAATGAGTAAAGACTGCGGATCTATAGTGATCGCTACTGAATGGCACTGTTACTTTTGTATTTTTAGAACGATTATAGCCAAATATCTGTCGCAAGAACTATTAACCCAAAACACTAAACACTGGCTTTACTATAGTAGACAAATCACACACAGAACCATGTTTAGCATGCCTGTAGATAAATAATACATAAAAGCTCTAATCAAAGAATCATTTACACTAATGCCAAGTTCGTTGTTGAGATTTTAACGTTAGTGTTTGTAACGATAGGTGTTTTTCGGATAACGTTAAGTATGAATAAGCATTTAACAGACTGGTTTGCAGAACAGTGTTGTCATCTGTTTACTTCCTTGCTACAACAACCTATTACAGGAAAACACATAGATGAAAAATAAATCAGACTTACAGGTTGTGGCCCGTAAACAGCTTCTGTTTGTAAATCCAGCTTTCAGGTCAAGCCGTTGTGCATATCCTGCATTGAACTCGCGAACATTGTGAAAGTGTGCTGCGGGAGGGAGCCCCGCACGCGTCGTGCATTCACACACTGGCAGTGTTTGTCTTATGCAGCTGACGTTGTGCAAATCCGGTGTTGAACTCGCGAACATTGTGAAAGTTTCCCTCCGTGAGATGTGCTGCGGGAGCCCCGCACGTGCCTGTTCCCTTCTGTCTCATACACACGTGCATATAACATGTTGTATGTTAAACGCTCTGCAACACACCCCTGTCCCTATGAAGGCTGAACAAAGCAAGTACCCCAGACCTGCAATCCGGATGAATATAACAGCGTTTCCTCGGCATCGCGGCAACAACACTCCAGCCTAACTATACCACAACAGCGCCGCGATACAAAATGGCCTCACCCCCCCCTATTTAATATTCTCGGAGGAGGGGTTTATGTAAATATTGAGCCTGGTGATGTCACCAACCCTGGAGGAATGTGTGTAGTCGCCTACTGGCCGTTTGCTGTAGTTCTTAGAAATGGATTTCTTTAAAAGCAAATATCTCCCTTTGCTTTAAACTTTGAACGTTGTAACTTTGCAGATGTTGTTTATGCTAAAGCAGCAACATTACACGCTAGCTTAAGTTAGAATAGTGAAATCGTGGTTTACCACCCCTTTAATGACTTGGACCAGGGGCAGGGATTTGGATTTGTTTTTCAATGGCAGCGATGGTGGCCACTAAACAAGACCAAATCACTGAAAAGTAACATCCCATTTAAAGTAGGGTCCTCCGCTCCCTATTGAAACTCAAACAGTCCCATAGAACTTAACAAGTAAGGATTAATTTGCCTTTAGCAGCTCTTCTTGTTATCAGGCACCTTCTACTCTACACTTGGACAAATTTGAGTGTAGAGTAGAAGCCTCCCCTATTGTCTGAGTTTTGTTTAAAGTAGGATCCTCCATTCCCTGTTGGAGCCAAAACTAATCCCTTAGAACCAGTGAAGTAAAGGTTAATTTGATGGCAGCTCTTGTTGTCAGGCACATTTGTCAGGTGCTGGGAGTCTTGGGGCCCTGAACTAGTCCAGGCAGAGTGTGAGCGCTTTCCCTCAATTGTTCTAGGGTAGTAGAGCTGAAGCTCCCCTGCTGCTTCCTAGAGGTTAGAGTTCTATGTGGTGAGGAGGGTGAATAATTTTTTTCTCCCTCTAGTGGAAGTGGTAGGCCAGGGTAGCGTATAAAAATGTGATGCGATCTGGGAAAACCCGTTGGATGTCACGCTGGAACGTTTTCAGCAAAGTCGAATGGCCATTTTTTGTCAAAATTGGGTTTTCCTTAAATTATTATTCTATAACATCTTGTCTATAATTTCTAAAAATATCATGTCAAAATTCACTTTTTTAGTGCAGAAAAATAGCGATTTATAGCGAAAAGTCTTCTATGTTTTAGATCATGCCCGGCAGAGGTGCAAAAAAAAAAAAGGCCATCGTTTTTGCTCTCTTAACACCACAAAGACAGTTCACCCATCAAAATAAACCCAGTACATGTAGAATAAAGGTGTATCAAAAGTACATTTCCCTCCAGTCCTATATAAACTACGGCACGCAAAGTTTTTATTTAATACAGCGTTATCGTATCGTGAGATGGTGGAGCACAAGAGAACAACGGAGTCAGAAGTAACTGATCGCTTTTATGATCTCGCTCGCCTAAATCTGCTTAATCCTGGTTATGTCAGTGCCCTAAACGATCATATAATGGATTATTTCACATCCAGAGATGAAGGATCGGATCATGGAGAAGTTACTGAAGAGAAGTCAGTTAGATATTTACATTTTATATATAGTCATTTAGCAGACGCTTTTATCCAAAGCGAATTACAAATGAGTGCAATAGAAGCAACTAGGACAGTCAAGGGCAACAATATGCAAGTGCTGTAACAAGTCTCAATTAATCTAGAACAGAACACATAGGACTTTTTTTTTTTTATTTTTTTTTTTTATTATTAAATAGACAAACAGAAAATGAATAGAGTGATAAGTGTTATTCTTGATTGGTCAGGTGCTGCTGGAAAAGATGTGTTTTTAGATGTTAGACTCGGCCGCACGAATTGAGATTCAGATGCAGATCATTCCACCAAATGGGAACGGTCCAGGAAAAGGTCTGTGAGAGTGATTTCATGCCTCTTTGGGATGGCACCACAAGGCGTCGTTCATTTACAGAACGTAAGCTCCTGGAGGGTGTGTAAGTCTGACCAAGCGAGTTTAGGTATAATGGTGCAGAGCCAGTTGTTGCTTTGTAGGCGAGCACCAGTGCCTTGAATTTGATGCGAGCGGCTATTGGTAGCCAGTGCAGACTGATGAAGAGAGGCGTGACGTGCGCTCTCTTCGGCTCGTTAAAGACCACCCTCGCCGCTGCGTTCTGGATCAGTTGCAAGGGTTTGATAGTGCATGCCGGAAGGCCCGCTAGAAGAGCATTACAGTAGTCCAGTCTGGAGAGAACAAGAGCTTGGACCAGGAGTTGTGTGGCCTGCTCTGATAGGAATGGTCTAATCTTGTTGTATAGCGTAAATCTGCAGGACTGGGTTGTTGCAGTAATGTGGTCAGTGAATTTTAGCTGATCATCAACCACAACTCCAAGGTTCCTGGCTGTCCTGGACGGAGTTATGGTTGATGATCCTAGCTGAATGGAGAGATTGTGGTGAAGTGCTGGGTTGGCTGAGACCACAAGCAGTTCTGTCTTTGCAAGGTTGAATTTCAGGTGATGTTCCTTCCTCCAGGCAGAAATGTCTGTTAGGCAGGCAGCGATACGAACACCAATCGTAGGATCATCTGGTTGAAATGAGAAGTAGAGTTGAGTGTCTTCGGCATAGCAGTGATAGGAAAAGCCATGTTTCTGAATGACAGATCCTAGCGATGACATGTAGATGGAGAAGAGAAGTGGTCCAAGCACTGAGCCCTGGGGAACTTCAGTAGCTAGATGATGTGACTTAGACACTTCACCTCTCCATGACACCCTGAAGGACCTACCAGAGAGATAAGACTTGAACCACTGGAGAGCAGTTCCTGAGATGCCCATCTTCATGAGAGTTGACAAGAGGATCTTGTGGTTAACTGTGTCAAAAGCAGCAGATAAATCCAGTAAGATAAGTACTGTGGATTTGGAACCTGCTCTTGCCTGTCTCAGTGCCTCTGTAACCGAGAGCAGGGCAGTCTCAGTTGAGTGGCCGCTTTTGAAGCCGGATTGGTTGTCCAGGAGGTTGTTCTGTTCAAAAAACATAGAGAGCTGGTTGAACACAACTCGCTCAAGTGTCTTTGCAATAAAAGGCAGAAGGGATACCGGTTGGTAGTTTTCTAAAAGTGCTGGATTCAGAGAGGGTTTTTTAAGCAGTGGGGTTACCCGAGCCTGCTTAAATGCTGTGGGGAAGGTCCCGTGTGAAGAGGGGTGTTGACAATGTGAGTGAGTGCAGGAGTAACTGAAGAAGAAATGGCCTGAAGGAGGTGTGTGGGGATAGGATCAAGTGGACAGGTAGTGGGGTGATTGGAAAGGATGAGTTTGGAGACTTCAGCTTCAGAGAGCAGAGAGAAAGAGTGTAGCGTGTATGTGATGGTTGTTGAGATGTGCGTGTTGGTTTGTGGAGTGGAGAATTGGCTGCTGATGGAGGTTTTGTTTGTGAAGAATGATGCAAAATCGTCAGCTGTAAGAGCTGATGAAGGAGGAGGAGGAGGACAAAGGAGCGAAGAGAAAGTTTTGAAAAGTGTACGAGAGTCAGAGGAATTGGTGATTTTGTTGTGATAGTATGTAGTCTTATCAGTGGAGACATTTGCAGAGAAAGAAGCGAGAAGAGACTGATAAAGGGTAAGGTCAGTAGCGTTATTAGTTTTGAGCCACTTCCTCTCTGCTGCCCGCAGTCCAGAACGATGTTCGCAGAGAACATCAGACAGCCAGGGGGCAGAGGGGGTGGTGCGGGCTGGCCTGGATGAAACGGGGCAGAAGTTGTCTAAGCAAGATGTTAGAGTGGAGCAAAGAGTGTCAGTAGCACTGTTAGTGTCTAGTGCTGAGAACTGAGCAGGTGGAGGGAGTGAGGATGAAACCATAGTGGATAGACGAGAGGGAGAGAGCGAGTGTAGATTATGCCGAAAGGTGATCTGGGGAGGAGTGTGTGTTGTATCAGGAGTCAGTATGAGGTTAAGAGTGATGAGACAGTGGTCTGAGGTGTGCAATGGAGTAACTAAAGTGTTGTCTGTGGAGCAGTAGCGTGTGTAGATAAGGTCCAGATGGTTACCTGATTTGTGAGTAACTGTAGTAGATACTCGCTTAAGGTCAAATGAGGTCAGAAGAGTGGTGAAGTCTACAGCCTGGGGTCTATCAAGGTGAATGTTGAAGTCACCGAGCAGTACCAGAGGAGTGCCATCCTCAGGGAAGTGAGAGATTTATCCAATTCCTCCAAGAATTTACCTAATTGACCTGGAGGGCGATAAATAACTACAACATGGATTTTAGCAGGGTGAGTGGTAGTGATTGAGTGTGATTCAAATGAACTGTTGCTGCATATGCTTGCTATTCTAAACATACACTAGCTGTGCGATCTAAACATACATTAGGTGATCACAAGTTCAGAGACAGCCCATGATAAACAAAACCTTGTGTAGAGATGTAGCTTATACATTCTAGTTTTCATATTTTCATATTCAGTTCAGACCTTTATTTTGAAATGGCGATGAACACGGAAAAAATGAAAGATTTGTAGACAACCAGCTTGTTCAAAAGTTCAAAATATAACATCCAGTCATTTTTTCGAGATAAAAAGTTCTGGAAATGTTTTAAATATAAAGGGAAAAATATATATATATAGATTTGCAATTTGTGATGCAGCAGTGAGCTATATAATGCACATGTTCTTTTATATTTGTTAGAGGTTGAATTCAAATCAAATACTGATAAACTGCCTATTCTTCTGAATAGGATGTCTACTTCATAAAATGTATGAAAAGTTTGGTACTGCGCCCAAACAAACTCTTACTGAAAGCTATTTTTTTGATATATCAACCTAAAATTTTTAACACAACTCGTTCATATTTCTGGCTTTGATTGTAGTTTTAGAGTAAAACATGTTTTGTAAAATACATATTACTATAAAATATTATATAAAATATTATTATAAAATATATATTTTACATTTTCATAAACTTAAACTTTTTCTTTTTTACTTTCATAATTTACTTGACATCTACAATAAAATGCCAAGTGTCTTATTTAAAGCAAGACCAACCTTAGGTATATATTCCAAAGCATGCTTGAATTACAGCCATTTAAGTTTGGATAGTGCATTTTCATGTCTATGCGAAAAAAGGGTTTTCCTCAAAATTCCGTTCCTAAAAATCATAGCGATCAGCCGACTTAAGATAACCATAACTGTTTCAGACAAGCCTTGAAATAAATAAAAAATATATTTGAAAAGGGCTTGGTCCCAGCGTTCATATGGTATCAAAAGCTGTAATAGGTAAAATTTCACCATGTGATGGGTTTTCGTAGATCACATCACAAATGGTTTCCCTGGGCCAGTTTTCATGAATAACTGTGTCAAGCTAAGGAAGCTGACATAGTTAAACCTTACAGCTGTGCTCCCGGGCTGCAGGTGGGTAAGGCTACAAGGAAGGGAGGAAGGTTGAAAAAGCCAGGACTTTTCTTGTCATGGGGCATATGAGCTTGGGTAATGTCAAGGGAATATTACCACTTGACAGGTCTATGATCCTTAGGATGCATCCTATATGAATGATAACTCTGACTCTGAAGACTGAAGAGTATATAATTATATGCAAAGTGGCCCTCATTTATCAATCTTGCGTAGAAACGGGCGTATATGTTGGCGTAAGATTATGCTTACACTCCTCTCACCGCCTGATTTATGAAGCTGTGCGCACCTCTGAAATCCAGGTGTACGCAAAACCTGCCCTTGATAAATGCCGCGGCTGAAAACGATCGTCATTAGAATAACACGCCCCTATATATTCAAGTCTCTGCCTCCCCCCTACTGGCGAAGGGTGCGATCGAGCCTGTCCCTCCAGCCAAAATAAAGTCCGGCTTCCTCAGCCCTTACTTCATTGTACCTTAGGAAACCGGTGGGTTACGGCCAATCCTGGACCTGCCTGTCCTGAACCGATCCCTTCACAGGCTTCAGTTCAGGATGTTGGTAGCGAACGCCTCCTCGGATGCGTTCGTCCGGTCGATTGGTTGCAGCGATCGACCTGAAGGACGCTTACTTCCATGTGTCCTTCCTCGACGGGGACTGTTCCTACGGTTGGCTACGAGGGGCGGACATTCAGTACGCAGTCCTCCCATTCGGGCCAGCTCTGTCCCCTCGTGACTCCACGTAGTCTATCGAGGCAGCCCTTGCGCCACTCAGGCAGCACGGAGTTCGCATCCTGAACTACCTCGACACTGGCTCATACTGGGTCACTCTCGAGAGCAGGTGTGCAAACACAGAGCCCAAGTGCTCCGGCACTTAGCCCGTCTGGGCCTTCGGGTCAACTGGGAGAAGAGTGACTCTGCCCCGTGCAGAGGATCTCTTTTCTCAGTATGGTTTCCGACTTGGTCGCCATGTGCATGCTGCTTACCAGCAAGCGCGCGCAGTCACTGCTGACTTGCCTTCGTTAATTCGAGAGCAAGAGTGCGGTCCCACTGAAGTTTTTTCAGAGGCTCCTGGGGCATATGGTATCTGCAGCCGCGGTAACGCCGCTCGGATTGCTTCATATGAGACCGCTTCAGCTTTGGCTTCGCGATCGAGTCCCGAGATGGGCATGGCACTCGGGCACGCTCCGGGTCCAGTGACTCGGGCCTGCCTGCAGACCCTCACCCCGTGGCCGAACCTCATTTCTACGGGCCGGTGGCCCTTAGGACGAGTTTCCAGGCATATTGTTGTGTCAACAGATGCCTCCTCCACGGGCTCGGGTGCCATGTGCAATGGACGTGCGGCCGCGGGCTCCTGGACAGGACACCTGCTCCTCCTGCATGTCAATTGCCTCGAGTTGCTGGCAGTATGGTTCGCCCTGCACCGCTTCCTAGCGTTGCTGTAGGGTCAACATGTACTAGTCCGGTCAGACGACATGGTCAGTAGCGTACATCTACCACCAGGCTGATCTATGCTCCCGCCGTATGTCTCAACTTGCCCGCCATCTCGTTCTATGGAGTCAGAAGCATCTGAGGTCCCTTCGTGCTGTCCATATTCCGGGAGTTCTGAACCGTGCAGCTGACGAGCTCTTACGGCTTCAGCCACTTCCGGGAGAATGGAGACTCCATCCCCAGATGGTCCAGCTGATTTGGGAACAGTTTGGCGACGTACAGGTAGATCTGTTTGCCTCCCACGACTCTTCCCATTGCAGCCTGTTTTATTTCCTGACTGAGGGCACACTCGGCACGGATGCACTGGTGCACAGCTGGCCGCAGGGCCTACGCAAATATGCATTCCCCCCAGTGAGCCTTCTCGGACAGCTTTTGTGCAAGATCAGGGAGGACAAGGAGCATGTCCTTCTGGTCGCCCCGTACTGGCACGGCCGGACCTGGTTCCCCGAACTCTTACTCCTTGCGACAGCCCCTCCCTGGCCCATTCCTCTGAGACGCGACCTCCTTACTCAGAGACGGGGCACCCTTTGGTGTTCTTCCCGCCAAGAAGACCCCTGGAAATGCCCGATCGGGTCTTTGCTCTTGTTCCTCCAAGAAGGGTTGGAGCGAAGGCTGTCTTAAAGTCCACCCTTAAAGTTTACGTGGCCGCAATATATGCCTACCACGACCTCTTGGAGAACAAAAAGGTAAGTCAGCACGACCTGGTCATCAGGTTCCTGAGGGGAGCCAGGAGACTAAATCCTCCTCGCTCTCCCCTCGTACCCTTTTGGGACCTCTCAGTAGTCTTAGATGCTCTGCAGAGGTCCCCGTTTGAGCCTTTGCGGTCGGTCGATATTAAGTTCTTGTCTATGAAGACAGCGCTCCTGACTGCATTGGCCTCCATCAAGAGGGTAGGGGACTGGCAAGCATTTTCGGTTGACGAAGCGTGCCTGGAGTTCGGGCCGGCCAACTCTCACGTGATCCTGATCCCGGATATGTGCCCAAGGTTCCCACCACTCCGTTCCGAGATCAGGTGGTGAACCTGCAAGCGCTGCCTTTGGAGGAGGCAGACCCAGCCTTGGCACTGCTCTGTCCAGTATGCGCTCTCCGCGCTTACGTAGACAGGACTCAGTGTTTCAGGACCTCAGACCAGCTCTTTGTCTGTTATGGTGGAGAGCGGAAGGGAAGAGCTCTCTCAAAGCAAAGGCTGTCTCACTGGATAGTGGACACCATTGTTTTGGCTTACCAGCAGCAAGGTCGAATGTGTCCCCTTGAGGTTAGGGCCCACTCCACTCGGAGTGTGGCCTCCTCTTGGGCTCTAGCGCACGGCGCCTCGCTAACAGACATCTGCAGAGCTGCAGGCTGGGCGACACCGAACACATTCACCAGATTCTACAATCTTCTGGAGCCAGTGTACAATCTTCTGGAGCCAGTGTCCAACTATGTACTCGCCTCTACTAGTGGCCGGTAATGGACTAGGCTCAGGTGTCTTCGCTTGCTCGCCATTCCACTCCACGGACTGGATACGTACGATTATTCTCCTCAGATGAGCTTCCCGAAAGCCCTGAGTTCCTCCAGCACTGTCTACGTCGACACCAGTAAGTCTGCCCTCTACGAGCCCAGACCCTCGTGTCCGGCCAGGTGCCCCGTGTGCATGGTTCCCCTCCGGCGACCCCCAAACGTGTATTTCCACCGTAAGCCTCCTCAGTGAGCAGGGGTCTTTCCCTTGGCAAGTCCCTGCCACCCCTGGGGTTAAAAATCCACCTTCGGCTGGTACCCCAGAGTTCTCCATATGCAGCCCTTAGCGGGTCATATGTGTACTCTCTAAGTCCTCCTTACGGGTAGGCATTCTGGCATATCTCCACTGGAATATGCTTCCCAGTGTATCTTGGTATTCCTGTGATAAGTGGGAGTCCTTCATCCGTACTAGTCTTTTGACAGGGTACTCACACTTACGCGGGGCACTGGAAGACAGCTGAGTGGCGTGATTATATTGGGACCCCCATTCGTTAGTCACTAACGTTACGTCGTAGTGACTGAACGAAAGGGAGCGTCTCGGTTACGGTTGTAACCCTCGTTCCCTGAGGAGGGAACGGAGACGTAACGTCCCTTTGCCACATCTGCTGTATTGCTGGAACGGCCGGGAGTTCAGTCTTGGCTCCTCAACAGGTAACATAATGCGATATTGCCCACGTCCTTCCTTATATACCCACACGTGGGGCGGAGTTACGCATGCAAATCCGCATGCCCATGGCATTGGCACTGCCATTGGGCGTTTTTGAATTCTCGAAGATGATTGGCTTCTAAGCGAAACCCCCATTCGTTAGTCACTAACGTTACATCTCCGTTCCCTCCTCAGGGAACGAGGGTTACATCCGTAACCGAGACGTTATGTGTGTTGTCACAAGGACACATGAGCGGCAATCATTTTAAACCAATATAATTTATGCTTTCTCTGCCCAAATGGGGGGTGACTGTTAACAGAATAATGTAAAACCAAAGCGTGATGCAGCAGTAAAATATATATATATATATATTAAAAGAAAGTGGTAAACTTTAAACAATGTACAACAGGTGTATACAGCATAGAAAATGTCCATTGCAGCCTCTAAAGGTTCTTTTTCCCATAAAAAAAAAAAAAAAACTTTTCATCTCTATAACTTGTGCTACTGAAGTTTACTACATTGTAGTCAAAAACTTAATTAGACCTGTACGTGTGTTGAAACCCTCAGCTTCTACAGTGGATGACAGAGCTCCGTCAGGCTGGTTCAAAGTACTCGTAACCCCCCATTCTTCTCTGAACTCATCACCATTCATTTCGCAGAGGTTATGCAGAACACAACATGCTATCACCAGGGACTTGACCTTGTGTGCACTGCAGTCGTTTAGTTTTAGCAATGCCCTCCATCTGCCCTTCAGTCTGCCAAAAGCATTCTCAACCATCATCCTGGCTCTGCTTGTTTTCTGATTGTACACAAGTTGTTGGGGTGTCAGTCGTCCGTTGTCAGTGAAAGGTTTCATCAGCCAGCTCTTCAAAGGATAGGCTGCATCACCAAGGACATAGTACCCCACATCATGTCCACAAATGTTCTGTGTTACATCTGGTAGTAACAAACCCCTGTCCACTAGGTCCCACAAGCCTGACAAATGCAGCACTTTGGCATCATGCAGGCTCCCTGGCGCTCCAAGAAAAACATTCCAAAATAAACCCCTTCCATCCACAACAGCCTGCAGGATGATCGAATGCCAGCCCTTTCAGTTGAAGTACTCTGTGTGGTACTCCTCTGGTCCAAGAATGGGGATGTGTGACCCATCAATTGCACCTTCAGAGGTACAGAAAAGTATCCTTAGACATCTGGTAATTCTTTATCCACTGGGCTTCGGTGAATGTTGGAACTAGAGGTCTTCACGGGTCCAAAAATTCATACCCGAACCCGAAGAGACCCGTAATGTGCTAAACGGAACCGACCCGGACCCGTCTATTATTTAAAAAGCTGGACCCGGACCCGTGCAGATCTGAGCAATGCCAAAAATGTAGTACCCGGAACCGACCTGGACCCGTCTATTATTTAAAAGCTGGAACCGAACCTGGCACGAAGACACAGACCCGACTGGTAGGGTTGCCACCTTCGGTGTGGCAAAATAAGGGACACCCATTCACGACCACCCCCCACCAACCACCCCCCCAAAAAAAACACCATGAAATGATTATTTCTACATTGACAACTTGACAGCTCAATAATAAACCATAAGAAAACATGAGATCAAGTATGTGAACTTGCAACAGAACACATTTTATATTATTTTACATTTGATTATTTTATTTATTTCTAAAGAACTATTTAGTAGCCTATTTGGTGCCCTTTAAAGGGACAGTTCAGCCCAAAATGAAAATTCTGTCATCATTTACTCGCCCTCATGATGTTCCAGACCTGTATGAGTTTCTTTGTTCTGCTGAACACAAAAGGAGATATTTTGAAGAATGTTTGTAACCAGGCTTCTTTGGGGGCACCATTGACTTCCATAGTAATCTCCCTATGTGTTCAACATAACAAAGAAATGTATTCATGTTTGGAACAACTTGAGGGTGAGAAAATGATGACAGAATTTTCATTTTTGGGTGAACTGCCCCTTTAAGCAGTCATTCTGAAACAGTAATCACTTTTTTGAATTTCAAAAATGTAATTTTTAAAAAAAATTAATTTACTTAAATTATGACTATATTATCATGTAATTATTTGTCCCATTTTTATCTAAAACATTTTTTAAATGTCATAAACTTTATATGACAGGATTATTGGTTATGTATGATTAGCTAAATTATAAATTAATAATTACATTTATTAGGCTATAATCTATTAATTAACATGTCTAAAAAATAATAATTCTGTCTGCCAAGCTCTGATAATGTATGGAATATTATATTAATATATTATCCATTAAAAAAAACTATAGGCTACCTTTAGAAGCACAGATGTGTCTGTCACTGCTGTTGCTTTAAGTCAGTCAGTCTGAGCCACTGAAATGCTTCTCACAAAGTGTGCAGTTGGCCTGAGGTTCATCATGAGTTACTGGACAGACCCATTGATACCTTTTTGATATTCAGCTCTATATCTGGAGATCCTCTTGCGTTTAAACGGTTGGACGCACCTGACGCGAGCTCGACATGTTTTTTAAAAAACGCGCAAGTTTACAGGCACACGCCCAGCGCATGTTCTCGAGACTCCGCCGCTATGACAACAAAGCCGCTAAAACGCAATCACGCACAAATGAGCTCCTGTACTACTTATTGTGAAATTGATTTGTTTATATTTGCTATCAGTATTCTCTACACTGCAAAATCCTTGTGTGTTATTTGAACTCTGTGTGGACCTATGTAAAATACGGAACAAATGAGTTCCTGGTACAAAATGTTCTGGGTAATTTCGGTGGAAACGGGGCTAATGGGGCCCATCAAGTGTTTGGTTACCCATATTTTTCAAAATATCTTATTTTGTGTTCAGCAGAAGAAAGAAATTCATAAAGTTTTAGAACAACTTGAAGATGAGTAAATGTAAGTAGGTGACTTACATTTTAGACACAATATTGGCAGTATTGTCTGTTTTTGCTCTATTTTACCATAAAAATAGTTATAGACAAATCCACAGTAGAGTCATTGCATGTCTCCAAGCAATACAGTGACGTTAGGTTACTGAATGAATCCACATTTTTGAACAAATCGGTCTAATGAATGCCTCGACGACTCACTCATAAAGATAGTAGCTGCATCCAAATGCTTAAAAATGCTGCCTTTGTATGATGCATTCTAAGGTAGGAAGGAATCAAGGCACGTCCGAATTCAATGTTAGCTTCACTTCCTGTCTCCTGAGATACTTTTATCTGATTTTTGAAGGCAGCATAGATGTCCTGTGTGTTCCATACCATGACAGTTAAGCTAAAAAATAAAGAAGGTGCCTGAAAGTTGCGGTTGGTGGTCAATTTGTGTGTAAATGTATGTTTTTGAGCAACAATTTCTGCTTTTGTTGTCATTTCTACCAAGAAATGTGTATTACAGTAATTAAATATTCACTTAGTGATCACCAAAGCTTTCTCTATTTTGATGTAGATCATTAAACCATTACGCTGCCTCAGAAGCCTGTCTGAAATTCATTGCCTGATTGGGCAGCGAGGCAACGAGTCAGCTGCTTAAGTTTTTGGACAGCTTTGTCCCTCTGAATCAGCCGTTTTGAATTAATCATTTGACTGAATGATTCAATTATTCACTGATTAAGACAAGGATTTGCTGCCACTCACTGGCAATTTTAGTATTATTTCATTTTAGCTGAGAGGGGCTGAGTGACTGCTGATTGACTGAATGCTGTTTTTGTTTTTGATCGTGATTGTAACAATTGTTCTGGTTAAAGAAATATAATGTGTTTACAGATAGACTATTAAGAGTGAAATATGAGATAACTGTTAAATATAACAGATAATAAAGTAATTGCAGTCGCATTGCATGCAATGTTTTTGTCTGTTTTTTTTTTCTCCGGCTTTTTCTTTGATATGTGCTTCTGAATTGCAAAGGTTGCCTCTGACTATTTCACATTGACTTTGAAGAATACACAGCCCCAGTGAAGAGAAGAAACACAGAGAAAGGGAAAAGCAGTGAATAAAAGAGAAAGAGCGGGGGAGGGGGAGGGAGAGGGGGAGGGTTGTGTCAAGGGATTTTAATTGACAGCTGTACAAATCCCCTAGATAGACAGCTTTCCCCTCAGATTAGGAATTAAGAGGAGCGACAGGAGGAAATCATAGCCAGAGCATTCCTGCACGCTGATGTCCTTTCCTGTCTTTCTCTTCCTGGACATGTAAAAAGAGTGTGTGTTTTCTGCAGATAACACTGTCTGATCATTGCTTTTCAATCTACTAGGATTTACAGAGATGCCCTCATTGCACATGCAGCCATCTAAATTATGAGCAAATACTGCTGTATGTTGTTTGAATTCTGACATGAACATAGGCAAACATTTAAATTGTCCATATACTGCAAACAAGCATATTCTTAATAAGATTGCCTTAAATGGATTGCCTTAAATTAAGCAGTGAATGTATTTATCTAAACAAAACAATTTGACAATTACAAAATCACAATATGACTTTTACTATGTGTGTCACAGTAAATATCATGATTGCAGCGTTTGTGTATGATGATAAATATAATAAAATTGGGCAGTGGTTGGTGGCAGATGTCGAACCCCTATGAGAGAGACAGAAAGAGTGATGTGAGAGCACTAGAGACAGCCCATGGGGATTTGGAACAGAACTCAAGAGGACGCCCCGCTCTGAGGACTCTCTTCAGTTTATAGAGATTGAGAATGATACCGCATAATGTCCCAGAACATCCTAAAAAAAGAGCTCCAACACACATATGTGTCTGTCAAGACAGTCAGACAAAAAAAATATATAGACTGTCATATATTTAAAAAAAATATTTTTCATTTATAATTTTTTTATTATTAATTCACTTATTAATAATAATTGAATGTTTATTCAAATGAATGATTTAAAAACAAAGGACACATTACATACAAAGAACCCTTAATATTGTCTAAAAAAAAGTAAACATTTATACTAGAATGCAGACTTGGGTCAAAAATGATAAAATGTAATATATATACTGTGCATCATCAAAGACACCCTTATTGAGGAATTCCTGGAATGTCAGACCATTTTATGTAAAAAGTATAGCAGTAGCTTTTACATTTACATTTATGCATTTAGCAGACGCGGTAACACTTTAGAATAATGGTCCGTCATTAATAGGAAACTATGCATGAAGTAATGCATGACGAATGAGTAGTACTACATTAACACTTCAGCTACTACTACTAACTAATATAGAAACAAGCTTAACTAATCAGTAAGTAATATCGAATTTAGAATATAGTACCTTGTTAAGTAATCAATATTTACTTATTTAGATTAGCCTCATTAATAACTATTAACTAAATGACACATTATAAAGAACATTATTGTGTGTCTGAGACATAATCAATCATCTTTTTTACTCTGAATAAATTCATAAAATGCATCACTAATTACTCAAGGGTTATAGTCACTATGCAGGAACTACTAGTGATCTGGACCATTATTTTAAAGTGAAAAAGATGGTTTTTCACTTTAAAATAATGGTCCAGATTACTAGTAATTCTTGAAGAGTGACTAGGTAATTGAGTAATTAGTGATGCATTGTATAACTTTATTCAGAGTAAAGAAGGACAATCTTCAAGAACTACTAGTGATCTGGAAACATCTTTTTCACTTTTTCGTGAAGAAACACAAAAAGTGCCTGAAATACTAAGTTTTGGACATTATATACTAGCATCAGTTGTGCTCCTTCCTTAAACATCATTTAAATGTTGGTAACAGCTCATATGTGCAGCGTGGGAGAGGCACGAAACTTCCAGGGCTGTATGAGCAATCTGTGAAAATGTCCTTGAGATGAATGGGAATGTCACAGTGAACAGTAAGAATCAAACACATTCAAAACAAGACTAGAAAATGTACACAAATACTGAGTGACACCTACTGGTCACTAATGGAAAATACACAACATGTTCATTGTCCGTCATTGGAGGTGCTTAAATGTAGGCTACTTGAAATAATAAAAATAAAAATAATATGCACCAGGCCTAAAGTACTTCACTTCACATATCACTTCAAATGCAGTTAAGAAAGTGCTAAAATTATCATGTTCATTTGTTTCCTTTTTTTCCAGATAGTGTTAATTGCATCATATTCAAAGAGTGGGTCAGAACATTTCTAATCAGCTTTGGCACAAGTTGGCATCATTGCACGAGTATGTGCAGAATACAGTGACATTTAATATACATGATTTATCATACTCACACAGAGAACCCTGTGTCAACAAGTAATACTGAAATGCACATTTACACAGACTAATGTACTTCAAAGTGCGGGTGCAGCAATCTGATTTAACCAGAGCCAACAGTCAATACAAATTCAAACTGCACCCTCTTCTGGCGTCATGTGGTACTAAGGAATCAAAATAATCTGAAATGATCATATTTTAAAATTAAAATGTCTGTGTCTTAAATTTCCTTTTTTTTCCTTATAATTTTTATAATATTTTTTTCCTAATAATCTTTTTGATCAACTGGTATTTTGGTGATTTTTACTGTATATGAAGAAGAAGAATGCATTGCTATGTTTTTAAAATTAGTTTAATGTGCTGTAAAATTGAAATATAAGGACAATATGATGTTTAGTAAATTCTAAACAAATTCTGGAGATGATAACCTTTTAGTTAGTTTCTTTGTTTATTATTATTATTTGGGACATAACTAAAAAAATGGTCTGTATACCTTTATATAGTGTTTATTCTAAAAGGATAAATCATATTCCAAGGTCTGAAAACTTTGAATTTGAAGATTAAATCAGAAGGAAATAAGTTTCAGATACATTTTGATGTAACACCACGGATGACATATTGCATAAATGGTGTAATAATTAATAATGTATATAACAAAATAATGACAAGCCAAAAGGCAACAGTGTCAAGGAACCCAAACTCCATTGATGAAACAATTTTAAACAATTTAATTAAATTGTACATGTTAAATAATATATATACTCACAGTATATCCACTTTGTTGTGGTATGGCGGGAACATGCAGATTCTCTCACATGAAATCGCTCAAACTATGTATTTTAACATAAACATGTAACTTTTAACGTTGCACAAATTGTTTTCACCTACATAATGCAAATATGCAAACGTTTGATAATTAATTGGTTATTGCAAAGTATGAACTCCACTAATCTTCTCTCACATGAAATCGCTCAAACTATGTATTTTAACATAATCATGTAACTTTTAACGTTGCACAAATTGTTTTCACCAACATAATGCAAATATGCAAACGTTTGATAATTAATTGGTTATTGCAAAGTATGAACTCCACTAAACTCCACTAATCTAAAAACTGCAGATATTTGTAAAATAAGAGTGACACTGTTTTACAATTTTAAGAATATTTATGGGGCACCTGTAGTTAGACTAACCTGATTTACCCAAATATTCTTAAATTAATGCGGCATTTTGAATCATCCCTGTGACTCAATTATTTTGAATCCATTCATCAAAGAGATCTGATTCATTAACTGTTACGTCCACTGACCCTTTTTAATCAATTGTTGACTAGAATATTGATCAGGACGAACAAAGCATTGATCCAGAAACATGTCTTACATCAGTAAATTATGTTGCAAAGACTTTGTGGGACTTCGGGGAATGCCTTCAGAAAATCAGATGACAATGTGTTGGCATTTTGCAAGTGCAAGATGTCTGTTGCTATATTACTCATTATTCTTCACTTATGAAGACTCTTATGTAAGTCACCCACAGCACAGTGAGCTATACTTGTCGATTCTGCATATAGCATGTCTGCCGTTTCGATCTTTCTAAACAAGAACACGTGAGAGAGATGTCTGAACTGTAGTTAAGATGAGATCTTGAAGGAATCTGTCAAAAAGAAACAATTCACATATATATCTTCATGTTTCCACACCAGTGTACAGACAAACGAAGAAAATTTTTCTTGACCATGTGGTGCTATTTTTACCTGTCATGTTTTGTCTTCCCATTCCGTCTTTAGCTGAGATATATGTCATTAATGAGGTGATGACAAAAGAAGTGTCATGCAGAGCTAAACTCAACGTTTGCTCATATGACAGGTCTTTACACTCCCAACCACAAGGCCTCACAGTCCAATCTGAGATAGGAACATGTAGTCTCAGTTATTCTAGAGTAAACAGGGTTAATATCAGTCATGGACAGTTGCAGTCATAAAGGGATAGTTCACCCAAAAAAATGAAAAATAATTTAGTCAAAAAAAACAAACAATTAAAGACTGTTTGAATTAACTCGACTTCCAATAGCCATACAATGAGGGCCAGGGATAAAAAAGCCACTAAAATGAACTAAATACCCCCCAAATTCAAGATAAGGGGCAAAAATATGACCCTGCAAAATTTAACTAAATCTATTATGACAGCCACGATTAATGTGAAATGTGAAATTGAATGATGAAAGTGTTGATTACATTTAAGATTCTTTTGCACTACAATCCATCATGCTCTTAAAGGTCACAAACTCTACTTTTAGTAGTACCTAGGATAGGAAAGTCTAGGAAAGTTATAGTATTTTCAAATATATTATATCTTATACTCTAGAATAGCCTTCCCGAAAAAAGTTTTTGGCTCAAACATTCTCCTAATTTAAATCTTGATTAAAGACGCATTTCTTTAGCCAAGAATTCACATTATGCATCTCATAACCTTGTACTCCAGTTATATCAGGTCAGATGCACATTATTATATTTTGCTTGAAATGTTATGAACAGCAGCTATGCTAATTATTATTCATTTGCTTTTCTTGTTTCTACGTCAAGATGCCCATTCCAGGGTAACTAGAGATTATGTCAGCTCCAGTTTGGATCTAGCTTCTTAAAGATTTCTTGTAAAAGGTTCATTATCCAATGTAGACAGCTTCTTTATTTATAACAGGAGTTTTGGTGAGTGTGCAGAATCACATTGAACTGATGTCATTGACCAGTTCAATAACATCTTAGTGTTAAATTATAACCTGGTTCCCTGAGAAGGGAACGAGACACTGCACCGTGGAACATGTGCAAATTCACATCAATCTTATTGGCCGATGGCAGTCCGATGACGTCACATGGAGTGCCACAGAGCGTACACTGTTAAACCTTAACTGTTAGAAGCCAAATTCTGACAGCAACATACTATATTCCATGAAAACGTACTCGGTTACCTTTGTAACCTCGGTTCCCTGAGATAAGGGAACGAGTACTGCGTCGAAGAAGCTAGGGGTAACTCCTTTTCCCCGATTATACTGAAAACTTGCATACAATCACGCAGTGCTACTGCACAGCCATAGCAGTGTAGAGGACTCTCGCACGCTATTGGCTGGCCAGTGAAAACTGAACGAACCAATGGCAGAGCGGCATAACTGTGCGAACCAACCAGTGCAAAGCCCGCAAAGCTGAGCGCAGAGCCCGCTAAGTGCGTGGGGCATCTGCCTATAAAAGACACACATTCTGCCATAAATTCAGGTTTAAAGGTGCCCTAGAATGAAAAATTTAATTAACCTTGGCATAGTTGAATAACAAGAGTTCAGTACATGGATATAACATACAGTGAGTCTCAAACACCATTGCTTCCTCCTTCATATGTAAATCTCGTTTGTGAAAAACACCACGGAAAAACAGGCGAATCGAGTGTGACGCAACCATCGGGATCATTAATATGTACGCCCCCAACATTTACATATGCCAGCACATGTAAGGCCAAGCGGAACTGCACAGCCGAATCATTGAGAGTTGCGTATCTAGTAAGTAGTGATTTTATCCACTTATTGACTGTCTAAACAATTTCTGATTAAATTGAAAGTTTCGTAGTGAGACAACATAAACGATAATATCCCCCGTGTTGTCTAGATCCAATGCAAGATGCTAGTACAGTAGGAAACTCCAAATAGCATACATTACAGTATTACCAATGTCAAAGGTTAATATTATTTCCTGCCAATGTTGTCATATAAATCTTCAAAATACAACTGTAGATACATATGGCAATCCCTTTTGTCTGATAGAATTATAATTTAGTCTATAACAACACATAACTCAGGAGCTAACTACGTTAGTTTAGATGCAGCTCACTCGATCCTTCTAGCTAACGTCACCTCCACCACTTAAGTTGAAACGATAGTCATTTGACAAGGCATCTAGTCAATCTGTTAAAAAAAACCTTTCCTGTACTGTACAAACAACACATTTACGCGCTACCCAGTTCGCTGTTTACAGTTCGTGAATCCAGGCTGTAAAATATGGTAAATGTAGACAGTTAGGACCAGCCTGCCGCTCTACAGATATCACCAAAAGAAACTCCACTGGACCACGCCCAGGAAGAGGCCACGCCTCTGGTGGAGTGAGCCTTGGCACCTATGGGGCATTGTAGGCCCATAGAATCATAAGTCAACGCAATAGCATCGACCAGCCATCTGGATAGACTTTGTTTGGTGACCGGAAGCCCTTTATTGGCCATGGGGCTGCTGACAGCAGCTGAATCAACTCGGGAAACCAAAGATGGGTCCGCCAGAGTGGGGCCACTAACAGGACTGTGTGTTCGCTCTCCCTAATTCTTTTCAAGACTTGGGGAAGGAGCGGCTGGAGGAAAAACATAAAGCAGGCGGCTGGGCCATTCGTGGGCCAGCGAATCCTTGCTCTTTGAAAAATATATTGGGCAAAGAGAGTTGTCTTCGGAGGCGAAGAGGTTGACCTCTGCCTTCCCGAAAACTTCCCATATCGTCTGAACCGTCTGGGGATTGAGGGTCCATTCCCCTGGGGCCACCAGACCCCTGGAGAGCATGTCTGCTCCCTGATTCAGTTTGCACGGCACATGCACTGCTTTTAGCGAGTGTAGGTTGCCTTCTGCCCATAGGAGGAGATTTCTGACCAGCTGGTTGAGCCGTCTTGACCTGAGCCCGCCCTGGCGGTTTATGTAAGAAACCACTGTCGTGTTGTCCATGCAGACTTGGACATGGTGACCCGAAAGATGTGGTAGGAAGGTCTTGAGGGCTAATTTCTAGGCCGTTTATGTGCATCTGTGACTCTGTGGTCGACCACGAGCCGAAGGCCGGTTTGCCCTCGCACAGAGCGACCAAACCAGTGTAGGAGGTGTCCATAGTGACCACCATTTGTCTTGAAACTGTCCCCAAGTTCACCCCTGACTCGTAGAGGCGGGGTTTTGACCAAGGTTTGATCCAAAGTTGGCCTGAGCGCTAAGCTTGGGGAGGAACCCGTTTTTTTAGCCAGTACTGCAGGGGGTGCATGTGCAGCATACCCAGCGGAAGTACTGGAGAAGCTGAAGCCATAAGGCCTAGCATTCTCTGAAAGGTTCTTAGGGGTCTGTTGGTTCCCAATTTGAACGATCATGCGAGCTGCTGGATAGTCAGAGCGCTCTCGTTTGACAGCCAGACCCTCATTTGGGTTGAGACTAAAATCGCCCCCAGGAAAGAAATTCTCTGCCTGGAAAGCAATGAGCTCTTGGCTGTATTTATTCTGAGGCCCAGAATGAGCCAGTCGTCGAGGTAGTTCAAAATGCGCATTCCTGTTTGTCTTAAAGGGGAGAGGGCTGCATCTATGCATTTCATGAAAGTGCGGGGAGCCAGGTAGGACTGAATGGTAGGACTGTATACTGGTAGACCTTCCTGTCGAACGCGAATCTCAAGAACGGTCTGTGACGGGGAATGACTTGGATATGAAAGTAGGTATCTTTCAGATCCACTGAGAAAAACCAATCCATTGGGGGCGAATCTGCGTGATGATTTGTCTCAGCGTTAAAGGTCCCATGGCAAGACATTTTTATTTAATGAGGTTTTTCAACATTAATATGAGTTCCCCTAGCTTGAATATTGTCCCCAAGTGGCTAGAAATTTTGATCGGTGTAAACCAAGTTCTGGCTGTCTTTCTCTGCCTTTGAGAAAATGACAGCTCAGACAAGCTGATCTTGAATTTTCCTGTTCGCTCCATCTCTGATCCATTAGTGATGCCCGGTTCGCGAACGAATCGTTCTTTTAAACCGGTTCTTTTTAGTGAACTGTTCGAACCAGTTCACCAAATCGGACTGAATCGTTCAAAACAGTTCGCGTCTCGAGTCAGCGCTGATCCATAATTTACTAAAGTTACTAACTTTCTGACATGAGTGACAGTCCCTCCGACTAGAAATAAACTAATAACCTGAAGTATATGCTAGTACTGAACTGAGACGTGCTGAGAGAACTGATGAGAAGTGACATCCGTCTCTCTGGCAGGCTCGTGCCTCGTAGACCTCGTTAAACCACGCCCCCTCCGCTACAAGATCTAATACTAATTTCAAATGCAAAGATGTCAGCCAATCACAACAGTGGGCGTTTTTACTGAAGTCTCATAGCAGACACGCCCCTTAAAACAGGGCATTCAGCCAGAGGGCAAACAAACATTGGGGCGGCAGTGGCTCAGTGGTTCATGTCGGTTGTCTACAAACCGGAAGGTTGGTGGTTCAATCCCCGGTTCCACCTGACCAAGTGTCGAGGTGTCCATGAGCAAGACACCTAACCCCAGCGGCTCCCGACGAGCTGGATGGCGCCTTGCATGGCTGGCACCGCCTTCGGTGTGTGAATGGGTGAATGTGAGGCATGGTGTAAAGCGCTTTGGATGGCCATTGGTCTGTTAAAAGCGCTATATAAATGCAGTCCATTTACCATCAGTATAGAAAAAATGCCTTTTATTTCAAAATGATGTTCAATGTTCAATTTATTTATAAAGCACATACTAATACAACAGAAGTTGACCACAGTGCTGTACAAGGGCCAAATACTACATCATTATACAATCACATTCAAATTCAGTTTCATTTCACCACCATAAAAATATAAAATAAATTAAAACATAAAATTAAAAAAGCATATAAACACCACTAGCACACACTCATGTTTTATGGTTTCATAAATTATGACATTTTATGATGTAAAAATCATACTAACAATATAAGTACACGTCAGAATACATTATAAAATAAAATAAAAAATCCATGCCATGGGACCTTTAACATGTTCAGATATCTGAGGTCTAGGATGGGCCTGAGGCCGCAATCCTTTTTGGGAACGAGGAAGTTATGGCTGTAAAAGCCTGACTCGCTATAACAACGGTCGAGTGTAAGGGAATGTGCATTAGAGCGGGCCCGCTGCTTACACTCGTAACATTTTCTTCCCTGGCCGGAACTGGAACAGGCCACTGGGGGAAAATTTTTAGCTTTTTGGGGGGCGGTCTCTTCCACGGGACCCAACCCTCCTTTCTTCCTGTTCAGCCGATCAGGACTGCTTCCTCTGCTCAGCTTCCAGCGTTATTGTGGGCCAGGGTCCCTGACGCTTAGGAAGGAAGCGCTTCTGTGCCGTGGTGAAACGCTCCGTGAATCCATCCACCGCTGGATGCCATCCGGCCTGCAGCCCCCCCCCCCCCCAGGTCGCAACTGCTGCGGTCTTATCAATTTGGGGACGCACCTGACCATGACCCAAGTGGAAGCCCAGATACCTTACCTCCACCCGCCCAACCGCACACTTCTTCGGGTTGGCCGTGAGCCCCGCCCTTCTCAGCGACTTCAGGACAGCACGCAGGTGCTGCATATGCTGCTGCCAGTCTGCGCTGTAGATGATGATATCATCGAGATAGGCAGCGGCATACGCAGCATGCGGCCGGAGAATTCTGTCCATCAGACGCTGGAAGTTGGCGGGATCTCCAAACAAGCCGAAAGGAAGGGTGACAAATTGGTGCAACCCGAACGGCGTGGTGAAGGCGTTTTTTTCTTTGGTAATTGAAGACTAGGGGATCTGCCAATAACCCTTAGTTAAGTCCAGTGTCGAATAAAATCGAGCGGTCCCTAGCCGATCAAGCAGTTCGTCAACCCTTGGCATTGGGTACGCATCAAATTTCGACACCGCGTTTACCTTACGGTAGTCCACACAGAACCGGACCGAGCCGTCAGGTTTTGGAACCAAAACTATAGGGCTGGCCCAGTCACTGCTGGACTCTTCTATTACCCCCATCTCTAGCATGGCGTCTAATTCAGTCTGAACTACTTTTTTTTTTAGTTCAGGTAAATGGTAACGTCGGCAAACTCGCCCTGTAATGTTTTTACGCCAGTGAGTTGGGACGGCGAGAGGTGCCGACCGTTCTAATGGCCCAATGAGGTCCATACCAATTCGTTCGAAGGGGACCTGCATCAGAGGAAGTGTGCACAATGGTGCTTTTGGGGTGGCCGGTGGATTTACAAACTGACATTCACGACACGATGCACACCACTTGCGTACATTCTCGTGAATGCCCGGCCAGAAGAACCGGGCCATGAGACGGTTCAACGTAGCTGTGTGACCTAAATGCCCAGCCATCGGGTTAGAATGAGCCGCCTGGAAAAGCATTTCCCGGCGGCTTTTAGGAATTAACAACTGGGTTGTATCCTGCTTTGACTGGGCGTCTTGGGTCACCCGATACAACCTATCTTTTATAATCGCAAAATAGGGAAAGGAGAGTGGTTGATCAGGGTGGAGGAGGTGGCCGTCGATGGAACGGACCTGATTAAACGCATTTTTAAGCGTGTCATCCTGGGACTGTTCCAGGGGAAAGTCATCGCGCTCTGTGAGCACCGGTGTCTCCAGCTCGCTCGTTTCCCCTGAAACCGCCGCCAGAGGTCCCGGTTCCGCCTCCCCCAACTGAGCAACCGCCATCTTCACTTCCGAGCGCTTTCCCCAAGAAGCATCCGCGCACAAATGCCCCAACAACTTGTTAAAAGCTGGCCAATTGGTTCCCAGAATTAGCGGATGCCGGAGGTGCGGGTTAACTGCAACCTCGACACTATGCGTTTGTCCCCTAAATTGAATAGTGACGGGCACTAACGGATAGTTCACCACTTCCCCGTGCACACACCTCACCGTAACCACACGGCTGTTACCCAACGCCTTAGGCTGAATCAGGCTTTGATGTATAGAGGTCTGGTTGCAACCAGAATCCACCAAAGCCTGATAAGTACCCCCCTTGATACTCACAGGTATAAGGTACAGTCCAGCTTGATCAGGGGCGGCTTGTGGAGCGTCGTGAACCCGGACCAGCATCCCGACCTCCATGACCGGACAGCGATCAATGAAATGGCCCGGATCCCTGCAGCGCCAACAAGCCGGCCCAGACCTTCCCGCTGCCCTAGTAGTAGCGGAAGTAGGTTGGCAGAATGGCGTGGAGAGAGGCGGGGACGAAGGAAGAGGGGTATGGATCCGGCGGTGTAGCGCCTCCCCTCAGTGCCGGCCGGGAAGGTGCCGGCTGGTCACTGGCTCCGCCCATCCTCCATCGCGGGGCCGGCCTGGGTGCTGCGCCGCCACGGGTCCTGGGAAAAGGGACAGGTCTGGAGACCGAGGGGGTGGGGAGAGAAGAGGGAAGAGCGAGAGAGAGAGAGAGAGGCAGAAGGAAGGGGTTCGCCGACCCCGTGGCCACAACCATCTGATCCTCCGCCAACTGGATGGCCTTGCTCAGCGACGTCGGGCGGTGGCACTAGACCTACTGCGCTGTCTTTCTGGGGAGCCGCGCGACGAACTGCTCCAGTACCACACGATCGATGATGTCCTCGACGTCGCTTCCTTCGGGAGGTCTTGAGGTCGTCGTAAGCCAGGAGATTCTGGACTGGCAGCTGATGGGCGGCTACCTGCGCCTCCCCAGACAGTAGTGGTAGGAGCCGCATCGGCCAGTCCGCCTTGGGCCATCCCCGGGACTTGGCGGACCTCTCGAAGAGGTCGATGAACGCCTCCGGATCGTCCTCCGGGCCCATCTTCGAGAGGTGCAGGGCGGCGGCCGAGTCGCTGGTGGGTTGGGGGATGGCCGGAATCCCCTGGCTAAACCAGCTCCGGAACAGCTCCCGGTCTTCATGCTGGGCCAGAAGGAGGGCTTCAAAGTGCTTTTGCTGCTCCTCCCTCACGGCCAGCAGATCTTGGTGTTGCTCTTGGTGAAGACCGGCGAGCGAGCTGACGAGGTCCGCAAGTGGTGTCCTTGGCGGGGTCTGCATGGCGGCGGCGATCTTCTACCTTCCCGGGTTTCGGCACCAGTGTAAACAGGTTCGTGTGGGTGTGGGTGTGGGAAGGAAGAAGACGGGGTCGGCGTGACTGGGACTGTGTCTTTTATTAATACTCAACTTCATAAACACAAAACACGCACGGTGGCGTCTCTGTCTCAAACACTCAGAACTCTTGTCTTTAACTGCCTCTCAGGCTTCGTTTCTAGTTTCTCGTTTTCTCTCAGGCTCTTTGCTCTCAGGCGTTGTGCACAGTCCCAGCCCGGTCTCTCTCTCCCTCTCTCTCGTCCCGCAGCGGCTTTTATGCGGTCTCTCCACGCCATTTACTGCAATGAGACACAGGTGTTTGTGATCTGCACTTGACCTACTTACTCACCGCTCGGCTCCGCCCTCTCTCTCCCGCTGCAGACCTCGCGAAACCACGCCCCCTCCGCCACATAGTTATTTCTTTGTATTTACAGAAGCGCTTAGAGTGCATAACAAGATAAGTCATTTAAGTGACAATTTGTTTGCAGGCAGGGAGTCAGGACCAAACATTGTGCACAAATTTTATTAACTAAAGTGCGGACAAGACTAAAACTAACATACAACATACATTCACAAAACATATACATGGTGAGAGGCAAAGTTAAAGAGGTTGGAAGAACCGGGTTAGAACAGATGAATGAATCAATGAAAAGAGTCTAAAACCTTGGAGGAACCATCACTGATAAACTCCTTTGTCTGAACAAAGGGGTTTATTGTTTTAACTAACTACACAGCGATTCAGTTTGAGATAAGATTTTATACTGATCTCAGCATGTAAGAGAAGAGGACATTCTGTCCTTGGTTGAAGCTGTGCTCTGTGTTTAACATATGGTTTGTTTATGTGTGGGAATCATTCCCATAGAAGGAACAAGGCTCCACTATGATAGAAGCACAAAAAAAAAGGATTCTAGCTCTTTGTTCAGTTTATTTAAATAAAATAAGTTGAAACAACACAAATCTTTAGTTTTTTACTTAATTGTCATTTACATTCAATTGAATTACGTTAAATGAAATTAAATTTGTAAAATGTTAAGTTAACACAAACCATTTGTGTTGGGACTACATGATACATTACTGTTGCATTGACTGAAACTGGGCAGGGGATTTCTAGTTCCCAGCATGCTTTGGATAGGGATGGATCAAGAGAGTAAATGTTGAAATTAAGTGCTGTTTAATGTGTTTTTCAGTAAAGGGAAAGACCAGTTAATGTCTGATGTTCAGTTATATTTGACATTTAAAAGAGTTTATGTTATGTCAATTTTTGAGGTTCCCATTATCGTGAAGAGCAGACCTTGTGGTTAGAATGTGGGTGTGAGCAGTGATTCTACTTGATCAATTCTTGCATGCTACAAATGTTACACTTGGTATATGAACTAGTGTTGTGTTGGCTATTAATGTTTATAGACATAAATACAATTAGTTTGAGGGTTAGCATATCATTTACACAGTCTACATATGGTCATCAGTTCTACCCCTTGCAATCAAACGATCATAGAACATATATGTGTGCACAACAGCTACCCACAGCCTAACTACAAGCTCAACTCTTCACCACAATGGTAACCAAAAAAAAAAAAAAAAAAAAAAAAAAAAAAATATATATATATATATATATATATATATATATATATATATATATATATATATATATATATATATATATATATATATATATATACATACACATATTCTACAAACTATTGTAAATGTTCAAAATAACTAAACATTAAACACTTAAACTCTAACAGGTCTTTCCATATTCTTAAAAAACACCGAAAACTCACGCAACTCTACACAAAGGCATCAGTCTGAACAGCAACAGCACTAGTTGGCTCAACAAGAGTGAATTATGTTCAGGAAACACTGCATGAAAAGTGGGATTTTTGTCAGTATGTGGCACTGTAGATTGCCGTTGAACTTCAGGTTTACGACTGTGCACGGCAATTTGCAGGCAACACAGAAAACTGCCGGAAATTGACGGAAATTGACGTGGGCCTTGCTTGGCAGTTGTCCCCCCATGACCCCCCCCTCCCCTTAATAGGGAGGCTTTAACATGTAAATGAACATGCTGTGAGCTACACAAATGCAAATCAGAGTAGCAGCAGGGGGAGTTTTATCTAGGTTCTGAATTTTTTTAACTAAAACATTTTGAGTTAAATGTACTCGTTTTAGTTCACATTACTAAATTTTTAGGGCAACCAGTTTGCTCCAATTTTTTAAGTAGATTCAACTTGTCCGGGCTCACAGTGTAGATTAATTACTCTGTATGTCATTAGCAATAACCATTGTTATGTAAAAAAAAATACAGGACAGCAGTTCATGTCTTCAACCTTTAGAGAGGTTATGTGATGCAACAAGACAATGAACCAAAGCACACAAATAAATCAAGTAAAGCATACAGTTTACATACCAAAATTAATTTTTCCACCCTGCACTGTGAATGATTTCTAAATGGCTATTAATCATAAATGTGAAAAGTACAAGTTTGTGTGTTAATAGTTAAGTCAGATTGTGTTTTTCTGTAATTTTCATTTAAATTGAGCTCATACCACATTTTATGAATTATCAATGCAGATTTTCAAAAGGTGGTTTCCTGGACAAATATTAATTATGCCAAGAGTAGGCCTTAATCTAGTTAATCGTGAGTTAAAAAATTGTTGCCTGGAACAAAGATTAAGCACAGATTACTAACACCTGGACTATGAGTCCTGAATTAAAATAAACTGGATTCATTTACAGTTTTATCTAATTGCTTACACACAATTTCTGAACATATGGCTCCATTTCTTGTAACTCTACACACAAAACACACAACATGCAAAACATCAGACATCGCTTGCAAAAGCAACACTTTGTGCAAAACTATTTTAACTCTTCCAAAAATTTTGTTTTTGCATATAACTAACGTCTCGGTTACGTATGGTAACCCTCGTTCCCTGAAGGAGGGAACGGAGACGTACGTCGGTAATACCGACGAATTGGGATCACTTCAGAGAGCCCCTATCAGCTTCGAGAACTTAAGAACAGGCCAATGAACAATTGGCGTGCGAGATTTGCATCTCGCGCTCCGCCCCGCGCCGCGGGTATAAACAGGAAGCGAGAGCATCGCACTGACGTTTTTCACTGAGGAGCCGAACCAGAGACCGGCCAGGCAGTGATGGAAGGAACTGTGGCGACGGGACGTACGTCTCCGTTCCCTCCTTCAGGGAACGAGGGTTACCATACGTAACCGAGACGTTCCCTTTCAGTCGGTCAATACGACGTACATCGGTAATACCGACGAATTGGGATCCCTATGGAAAACGCCACAGTTACTACCACTTCCAGCGCCCAGCGAGAGCCCCTCAGACCCCGTTCTGAAGCGGGCGGGAAGATTCACGCCAGAAGAGTCATACTGCTGTTCCGCAAGACCCATTCAGCAGACTTGATTGGATAACGCTGGGAAGCGTGCCCGAAGGACGCTGCGGGAGCCACATCATGCCCAGAGGGAGTACCATGTGGAAGAATACGTATGGGCTGGCCGTGGGCAGCTCGACATACGAAGTCCCAGGGGAGGCCCCGGCCTAATGCAGGCGGGGGACGACACCGTACTGAGATGGCAGAGGAATTCTGCCAAGGGAAAGACACGAGCTCGCCGTAGGGAGCTGTACCGTGGAGAATACACGTATGGGACCGCCGTAGGAGTCACGACATACGGAACCCAGCCTGACACAAGTTCCACCAATGCATACGAGTGCCAGACCTGGCGTCGGACGCTCCGCAACATCCGACTGCCGAGGGGTGCGGAGGACTCAACAGGGTTCGCCAATCCTGGGGAACTCGACTGGAGAAAATAAGCGCACGTATCCGTTCCAGGGGAAGGGAATGGCGCAGCAAGCCGACACTAGAACGGGCACTTCAGTGAAGCTGACTATGGGAAGCGAGCACACGAGAAGCCACCGGCTCTACACGCAGGCTATAAAACCTAGTGAACGTGTTGGGTGTCGCCCAGCCCGTAGCTCTACAAATGTCTGTCAGCGAGGCGCCACGAGCCAGCGCCCAGGAAGAAGCTACACCCCTGGTGGAGTGAGCTCTAACCCCGAGTGGGCAGGGCACGTCTTGGGATTCATACGCCAAGACGATGGCATCCACTATCCAGTGGGCCATCCTCTGCTTGGAGACAGCCTTTCCCTTCTGCTGTCCTCCGTAACAGACGAAGAGCTGCTCTGAGGTCCTGAAGCTTTGCGTTCTGTCCACGTAAGTCCGGAGAGCACGGACGGGACAGAGCAAAGCTAGGGCTGGGTCTGCCTCCTCCGAAGGCAGCGCTTGCAGGCTCACCACTTGGTCCCGGAAGGGAGTAGTGGCAACCTTGGGCACATATCCAGGCCGGAGTCTCAGGGTCACCTGAGAATCACCCGGCCCGAATTCCAGGCACGATTCGTCGACCGAAAATGCCTGCAGGTCCCCTACCCTCTTAACTGAGGCCAATGCAATCAGGAGTATTGTCTTTAGAGACAAGATCTTAAGCTCTACTGACTGTAAAGGCTCGAAGGGCGCCCTCTGCAGTGCGGTCAGCACCAGAGTCAAGTCCCAAGAGGGTATAGAGGAAGGGCGAGGAGGATTTAGTCTCCTCGCTCCCCTCAGGAACCTGACGATCAGATCATGCTTGCCTAAGGACTCACCATTAACGAGGTCATGGCTTGCGGCGATAGCGGCAACATATACCTTGAGGGTGGAGGGAGACAGCCTTCGCTCCAACCCGTCTTGAAGAAAAGATAGCACAGATCCGATCGAACATTTCCGGGGGTCTTCTCGGCGAGAAGAGCACCAGTCGACGAACAGGTTCCACTTCAACGCATATAGCCGTAGAGGGGGCTCTGGCGGAAGCGATGGTGTCGAATACCGCTTGCGGTAGGTCACCTAGAACCTCCGCGTCCCGTCCAGGGACCAGACATGGAGTTTCCAGAGGTCTGGACGCGGGTGCCATAGGGTGCCCCGTCTCTGAGACAGAAGGTCCTGCCTCAGAGGAATGGGCCAAGGAGGTGCTGTCGCGAGGAGCACTAGTTCCGGGAACCACGTCCTGTTGGGCCAGTACGGAGCTACAAAGAGGAGATGCTCCTCGTCCTCCCTGACCTTGCACAGTGTCTGTGCAAGAAGGCTCACTGGGGGAAACGCATATTTGCGCAGAGCCCGGGGCCAGCTGTGTGCCAGTGCATCCGTGCCGAGGGTCCCCTCGGACAGGGAATAAAACAACTGGCAGTGGGTCGTGTCGTGGGCGGCAAACAGATCGATCTGTGCGGCCCCAAAGCGACTCCAAATCAGCTGGACCACCTGGGGGTGGAGTCGCCACTCTCCGGGAAGCACTGGCAACCGCGACAGCTCGTCGGCCGCACGGTTGAGCAGGCCCGGAGTGTGAATAGCACGAAGGGACCTCAGATGCTTCTGACTCCACAGGAGGAGATGGCGGGCGAGTTGGGACAAACGGCGGGAGCGTAGACCACCTTGTTTGTTGATGTACGCAACGGCCGTCGTGCTGTCCGTCCGGACCAGAACGTGCTTGTCTTTGAGCGACCCTTTGAGGCGGCTGAGAGCAAGACGAACTGCCAGCAACTCTAGGCAATTGAAATGCCATTGTAGTTGGGGCCCCGTCCACAAACCCGATACTGCAAGCCTGTTGTACGTGGCACCCCAACCCGTGGGTGAGGCATCCGTGGAGACAACATGATGCCTGGACACTTGTTCTAGAGGCACTCCTGCCCGAAGAAACGAAGGGTCCGACCACGGGGTGAGGGTTTGGCGGCATCTCTGCGTCACTTGGACACGGAGGGACCCGCTGTGCCACGCCCATCTCGGGACTCGGTCGTGCAGCCAGTGCTGAAGCGGTCTCATATGGAGCAGCCCTAGCGGCGTTACTGCGGCTGCTGCTGCCATATGCCCCAGGAGCCTCTGAAAATGTTTCAGTGGAACCGCTGTACTGCGTTTGAGCATACTCAAGCAGCTCAGCACCGACTGGACGCGCTCCTCTGTGAGGCGGGCAGTCATGGCGACCGAGTCGATCTCCATCCCGAGAAAAGAGATCCTCTGTACCGGACAGAGTTTGCTCTTCTCCCAGTTGACCCGAAGACCCAACTGGCTGAGGTGCCGGAGCACCATGTCCCTGTGTTCGCACAACTGCTCCCGCGACTGGGCAAGAATCAGCCAGTCGTCGAGATAGTTGAGGATGCGAACACCACGCTCTCTCATGGGAGCAACTTTCGTGAAGACACGGGGCGACAGGGACAGCCCGAAGGGCAGGACTTTGTACTGGTATGCCCGTCCGTCGAAAGCAAAGCGTAGAAACGGTCTGTGTCGAGGGAGAATCGAGACATGAAAGTACGCGTCCTTCAGGTCGATCGCTGCAAACCAATCTTGGGGACGGATGCATCTGAAGATGCGTTTCTGGGTTAACATTCGGAACGGCATCCTGTGGAGGGAGCGGTTCAGGTAACGCAGGTCCAGGATCGGTCGTAACCCGCCACCTTTCTTGGGTACAATGAAGTACGGGCTGTAGAACCCGGACTTCATATCGGCTGGAGGGACCGGCTCTATCGCGTCCTTCGCCAATAGGACAGCGATCTCCGCCTGAATAGATGTAGATAGACTGAATAGATAGACGACC
The DNA here is from genome assembly GCF_949357685.1 of Gobio gobio. NCBI lineage: Eukaryota > Metazoa > Chordata > Actinopteri > Cypriniformes > Gobionidae > Gobio > Gobio gobio. The sequence goes on along the minus strand of NC_137101.1, from coordinate 31,818,391 downwards.
TCCTTCGGTATAGATGTGAAGTGGACACCCCTGAACTTCGGGGGACGCCGGGCGAACTGAATCGCATAGCCGAGTCTGATGGTGCGGATGATCCAGCGAGACGGGCTGGGGAGCGCTAGCCAGGCCCCCAGAGACCGAGCAAGCGGGATCATCGGCACCACGGACGTACCCGGAGCGGGGCAGCGCAGCGGAACGCAGGGGCCCCAGGACGACATGGGAGTGGTCCGTGCAGGGGTCTGGGTCTGACACACGACCTGCATCCGCTGAGGGGACGGGCGAGCGTGGGGAGGCACTTTGTGTGCGTCCGCACAACCGACGCCCCCTGTTGGCGAGGAGAGAGGTGTCTGAGGGGTACGAGGCATGGTAGCGTCGCATACCGCCAGACGCGCTCTCTTGGCACCCAGAGATGTTAGAAACTGCTCTTTTATTGAAAATTTGGGTGCCACTGGCACTGGGGCCAGTGGCGGAACAGAAAAATAAATGGGGTTCCCCCGGCCCTCCACCGGGGGAAGGAGTGGTGCTGCAGCCATCTCCCGAAGAGCAGTTTCCTCCATCTCTGGGCGGCCCGTCTCAGGGTCTCTTCCGACGGCTCTTGCCACCTGGCTTGGCAGCGGCCTGAGCGGGCTGGACGTTCTTCCCGCGACCGGCTCCACGCCCACGACCGGTGGAAGGCTGCTGCTGGGCTGGGGCGGGAGCGGGGGCGGCCGCAGGAGGACGTCCTCGGCGACGGGCAGGCGGAGGTGCTGCAGCCGGCGGCTGGGTGGAGGCAGCAGCGGGCCGCCGGTGCAGGATTTGTTTGATGGCCTCCGTCTGCTTCTGGGCGGCCGAGAATTGCTGGGCGAAATTCTCGACCGCGTCGCCGAACAACCCGGCCGACAATATGGGGGAGTCCAGGAACCGGTTCTTGTCAGTCTCCCTCATGTCGGCCAGGTTGAGCCAGAGATGCCGTTCCTGGACCACTAAGGTGGACATCGCCTGACCCACGGAACGGGCGGTAACTTTCGTCGCCCGGAGGGCAAGGTCCGTCGCCGCCCGGAGCTCCCGGAGGAGCTCTGGGTCAGACCTACCCTCGTGCATGTCCATGAGTGCCTGGGCCTGGAGCAACGCCATGGCATGCAAGGCAGACGCGGCCTGTCCGCAGGACCTGTAGGCCTTCAGCATGTCAGACTGGACGAAAGCCGACAAGCTTTGTACGGGAGACGAGGATCACCACGCTACTCGGAGGCGGTCGCCGGACGCAGCTGCATCGCGACGGCGCATTCGACTGGCGGGATCCTCTCGTAACCCTTGGCCTGTCCACCGTCAAGGGTAGTGAGGAGGGAGGAGCCTCCAGGTCTGTTTCTGGCACTGAAGGGTGTCGTCCACGACCTGGAAAGCTCCTCATGCACCTCCGGGAAGAATGGCACTGGGGCGGGACGCTGAGAACCAGCGCGACCCCCCCCCCAGAAACCAATCATCCAACCTAGAAGGTTCGGGACGTGGTGGAGGGTTCCACACAAGCCCGACCTTTTCGGCGGCCCGGGAAAGCATTGCCGTCAACTCAGGGTCCGACTCAGCCGTTGCCACTCTCCCAGAGGGAGGCAGTACAGCTGAATCCTCATCCTCCGAGGACTGGAACTCCCCCTCCGATGCTGCGATAGACATCTGCTCGTCCGCGGGCGCTCCGAAAGAGATGACTGGGCGCCCGTGGGCGGGACCAGCGATCTCTTCCGGTGGCGCCACTGGCAGCGGTGCTTGCGAGGGTTCAGGGACCTGCGTAGGGACACTAGGCGGGTTTGTCCTGAACGTAATCCTCAGATCACCCCGGTCATCCGTCAAAGTAGGTCTATCCTGGTTAGGGATAGCTCTAGATCGAGGTATGGGGAGGGGGACTCCGCCTTCCCGGAGGTAGGTGAGTCTTGACCTAAGCACCGCAATAGTCATGTTCCCACAGTGAGAACACGAGCTATTCACAAACGCTGCGTCAGCGTGCTGTAAGCCCAGGTACGTGATGCAGTGAGTGTGGCCGTCAGCGGGCGAGAGGGAACGACCGCATCCAGAAACGCACGGGTGGAATGACATCTTGAAAAAGACGCAGTGTCACACCCGTGTTGCTCTTTTTGTGAGGAAACGCTCTTTTAAGAGAGTGCTGAAGCACCCAGGGAAACCGCGGCAACACACAGGGGATAGTGCAGCCTGTGTTTGCACTGTGTTGCGAAGGAACGCCCACCGATACCAACAAGCTCTCTTGCTGTGATAACAGCAGTTGTTCCTCGCAGCTTTGAGTTTGCGGTCCCGCTGGAAAGCGCCGTCACACCAACACACGATCCTCTTCTCTCTGTTCTTTTTGTAGAATTCTCTTCGCTGAATAGACAGGAAGCAGTCTGTAAACTTCAAACGCCGGTTCGGCTCCGAAGTGAATGACGTCAGTGCGATGCTCTCGCTTCCTGTTTATACCCGCGGCGCGGGGCGGAGCGCGAGATGCAAATCTCGCACGCCAATTGTTCATTGGCCTGTTCTTAAGTTCTCGAAGCTGATAGGGGCTCTCTGAAGTGATCCCAATTCGTCGGTATTACCGACGTACGTCGTAGTGACCGACTGAAAGGGAACTACACACAAATATGCACAACTGAGGAATTTTACAGTTGAACTGAAATCAACTGAACTGAATCAACACTGAAGTCACTTGAGCTGAATATTGACACTATATTGGCTTGTTAGAGCTGGTTTAAAGCAGAATTTGTTTTGAACTTGTTACTGAAGCTGCTATGAAACAATATATTTTGTTGTATGCATATTCTTTCTTTCTCAAACCTGAGTTTTGATTTCTAAGTAATCAATTTATGTATAAGTGTTTTCACACATGATCATTGGCTGTATAGGTCCTCAGTAAATGAATGTGGCATTTAAATGGCAAAAGTTATTCTTGCTCTATAACTTATGGCTTCCTTAAGACACGTTTATGGGTAAATAAAATATTAATAATATAAATAAAATGAATATCAAAACATATTTTAAATATAATGAAGTAATTTTATTATAGCACTCATCAGATGTTCCTGGAAACAAAACAGAGACAGAACAGTATAAACAAACTAAACACCAAATTACAAAAACATTATTATGTGAAAGTGAATAAAGTTGTGTGTGTGTTTTCAGTTATAAATATGTGCTGTGTAAATTAGCCTATATATACTTTTAGAAATTATATATAGCCTAACTTTAAAAAACAAACAATAACCCATATAGATAAATTATAATAATTGTATAATATTAAGCATTTACTTAATATACATTGTAACATTAGGCTACTTTACTAGCACAGTAGTCAGTTCTTCTTAACATGTTAAAACTGTGCGTCTTTACACGTACTAAAGTAACGCGACGACAACTGACGCCTAGAATGTGCGTGTCTACACATACAAAAGAAACACGTAAAAAATTGTTGCGTTGACGCGGACAAACAGTGCGTGTTGACACGGTCAAAAGTCACGCATTTAGTATAAAGAGATTTGGCCCCGGTCGCGTTCCATTGTAGAGCTTCTCGCCCTAGTCCAATCACGTGCGAGGTCATGGCCATGACGCGTAGAAGACGAGCTTTAAACTTTTTTTTTTTTTTACATTTCCTATGTTTTTGCTGCTTTCCTTTTCCGTGATCAACAATGACAGGACGCCGTCTTCAACTCCTGTGCATGGACGTGACCAACTTTTTCGACTCATTTTCAGGAGCCTGTTTTCGTCTTCACAACTCTGAGGCAAACTGCAGGCGCTATGAACCAGAGCATGGGTAATGTAACGTTATGATTTAAAGAATATGCTTTTATTCAGCTGTATAAGGACATGGATGCGTTAATAGATCCGAGCTTAAAACTGCACATTTTGTTTTCACAGAATATCCTCGCCTCATAACGAAGCCGTGACCTCTTATCTGCTTGGAGCGATTTCCGCAAGTCCAGATTTAACTGCTGATCACGACGACATTGTGTTTAAGTATAACTTCTAATGTTTTTCTCATTCCTTGTTTAATTTTTACCGTGACTGTATTTATTAATACCAGCCTCATTTGATTGTTTTCCAGCTGCCTGTAAGACGTATTATGAATCGACACGCCGAAGCGGAAACTGCGAAGTTTAGCTCGGAGTCGATCAAGAAGAAAAAGGGTAAGATTTATTATATTAGATCCGTTTTTTGTCAATGTGAGTATTTTTCAGGTTGCTTATTGTCTTTATGGATTGTATTACAGTTGCTGGAAGCAAGACTAAGTGTGCTGGCTGAGGATGAGATGGACATTTGGAAGTCCGCGACCATTGAACTCATATCTGATGAGGAAGACGGCATTGTTGACGGTGTGTCTGGATGGATTGTGCGGCCACCACCCTCTCGAAGCCTGGAGCTCTCCGAACTCTGTGTGCCACTTTGCAATCCAGATTAGAGGCGATACCGAAATACAGGGCAACTCACCATATACACCTGTGTTTCCTGAATGTGTTGGGCACTTCTTTTTGACGTTTTTGGAGGGCAACATAAGAGACATTACTGCTGCACTGTACATAGTTGTGTGTTTAACAATAAATCTCTTTCTTTGAATAAACAGCTGTGTGTTTATAAATGAAGCTCTTTCTTTGAATAAACGGCACGGTCCGGGCAAATTTTCCCATATATTCCTTGATGGTATGAATAGTGTAGTTCATAGCACAATAACATTACTATAAAACATAAATTATTACAACATAAATTATATATTTATTATTATTATTATTGGGGTTTACATTTATAATGAGCCAGGTTGACCAATAATGATTGGTTTGCAGTGATCTGCCAACCAATTACGAGGGATTTTTCTTGTTTAAAAGTAGTGGCTTCAGCCAATACTGAGTGAGTAAATTCAAGTCTGGCCGTTGACTCTCTGGTTTCGCTGCTATTCATATGCAATTAGAGGCGTCGCACCTCCGCGCTGTCTCTCAGCGGGGGGCTCTCCACCTACGTCATGGTTCGTTTACGACAATTTGTGGCATAGACGAACCCAAATTTTCAACGATAAATTGTCAAAAACTGCCGAAAATTTGGGAGATTTCCGGGAGTCTACAGGCGTTTACGGGGTCGAAAATCCCACTTTTCATGCAGTGAAACATTCACAGAATACGTCAAATGAAGCTGGTGTGATCTCAGTCACTTATGATGAATTATACTCATTAATGCAATTAGCCCAGTTGAAGTTCAAATAAATCAGTTCAACTGTGTGGAAATAGGTGTCATAATTGTATTAAGTTAGACCAACAAGCTATTTTTTTGAGTGAGGGTAGTCAGGAAAATGGTCCCAGCTTTTCTGTTGCAACACATGATAGGGTCCTGTAGGATCCCTAGGAGAAGCTTGGGGTATCTGACCATATATAGACCTGTTTGCTATATGTACCACATTCCTAGACCATGAGCTGCTATATGATGTACTCTCTGTCTCATTGGTTAAAAGTATGCTGCACCTCCTGTACTCTGTCTATATAATCTTGATGCTGGCTTTTAATAAAATTAGATGTTTTACACCGGACTGAGATGAGGCACACTTTGGGGCAGAAAACCTAACAGTACGTTACTTGCATTTGCCTTGAAAGGCGTCCAGCTATACAGTCGCAGGAGAAAGTCTTGATGGTTCTGTCCGATGGTTTTCCAGTTGCAATCGATTCCTTCCGTGTTGAGCGAAGGACCGACAGTGAACTTGATGGTTGAAGAAGGTCCACATGAGGTGTTGTGTAGGCCCACCATGCCTGGAGGGCCTGCCGCGCGGAGGCCCGAAAACACAGTGTCTCAGTCGTAGGCGTGAGGGAGTAGAGAGAGAGCAAGTGCATTTGTGCGTCTCTCTTAAGAATCTTAGAGAAATCCGAACCCTCGATGGTCGAGTTGACCAATGGGATCGTTGGGATTTCTCCGCGGGAAATTCCTCTGTGGGGGATTTTATGGGGTCTTTGTTTCAATGGGTCTGTACCCACTTATACTCCATTTAATACAACAAACACACACTGAATCCTCTGAAGAAGGGACATACATGAAAGTGTAAGTCGTGAAACGAGCATTAATTTGATAGGAGACAAGACATATATGAGGTTACATGAACTAGTACAGTGTTTCCCAACCACAATCCTGGAGGCCCACCAACACTGCACATTTTGCATGTGTCCCTAATCAAACACACCTGATTCAAATGATCATCTTATTAGTGGAGACTCAAAGACCTGAAATGGGAGTGGCAGATAAAGGAGACATGCAAAATGTGCAGAGTTGGTGGGCCTCCAGAATTGTGGTTGGGGAAACACTGAACTAGTTGTAAACTTCCATCCATTAGCCCAAAAAACGGATTCTAACGACTTGGTCAAAAGGAATTCTGCGTGTAAGCCTTTTCAGCATTTTGGTGAAGTTCTCTTAATTTATTTCAATCTCATTTCAAATCTGACTCCATTAATGATTTTATCTATTTCAATCTCATTTCAAATCTGACTCCATTAATGATTTTATCTGACTCCAATTTTATGTGACTCCATAAAGTGTGTTACGTTTAGAGTTTATCAGCTGATATTAAGATTAGTTTCGATTTAATTTAGATTGTTGATTTTCTTAGTATCTTCCTAGTTTTCAAATTCGTTCATCAAGAGACCCAATATCGCACAGAAGAGACGCGTCCGGGCCGCGCGTTCACGGACACAAAATGTATACTTCTGATATTAGTCAGAGGGTGCAGAGTGGATATTTTACCTTTAAGTGGTTGCACATTGAGCATGATGTAAAGACTTGAAAATGTTTTTTCATTATAGATATAGCTGTATGAAATTATAAACAGTCGTATCAATATCATTTTGATTGTTTTATAGTAATAAAAATAATTTCGTTCAGTTAGAGAACAGATGCAATTGTTATCTAATGTTATCACAGGACCTCTGTGTTTGGCGATATATGGTAGGTAATTTGCGGGGGAATTTTTACTTTACATATTACAGACATGGCCGATTCGCACGGGATTAAGATCACAGACATTCTCTGCAATTATTACAAATCACCAGAGGTCCCCACATATACTAATCCCTTGCGAATAGGGAAGTAATTATAAACTTCAGTGTTTATTTTTGTGCAACATGGACTTCAATGTTTAATTTGTGTGACTTTACCAAAGCATTTGATTTGTAGGCATATGTATTCCTCCAGTTGCGAGCCTGTGCGCTTTACCTGACGGTTCAAGGTTAGGCCCGGCAGCTGCGCACGGACTGGGACTGAAGGACTGGCCGAGGAAAGGCTGTTCTCAACGGGGGTTATGAGCGGTGATTGCCCGGTGATCGCCTGGATCTCACATCTCCAAAAAAGATTTTATTTTTTAAATAGGCGCTCTCTTTATAAATAAACCACATATTTGAGCTTTAAACAACTACATTCCCACCTGAAAAAGTCTTAAAACTACATTTTGTAACACAATAGTAGTATTTTTAATTTATGCAGGGATTCTCATCACGTCACTTTACACGTGACATCAGCAAGCAGGCTCCTGATTGGTTAACGCGGCACGAATTGACGCCAAAGTTAAAAATTTTCAACTCGGGCGTCAGACGCGAATTCGCTTCAAACGCGTGAATGCACAAAAAGCACCACTCGCGTGTAGCGCGCGTATTGCGCAAGACGCTCAATTCGCGCCCAATTCGCGTCATTGAGGCAGATTCGCGTCCTTCGCACCGCGTGACCTCCAGACACGCGACAACGCACCTTTCCATTGACTTAACATTGAAATCACTCGCGCCAGACGCTCTATACGCGTTTGGTTTGAACGCAGCATCAAACCTCTGTTAATTCTCAGTAAGAGCTTCTGTAGTCGTATAACAGAAATAAAGTCAGTCTGGTTAGTAATGTGTGAAGCTGGTAATGCTGTTTGTGGAGTTGTTTAATCCTCCTCTGCTGAGATCTTCAGAGATTTAATGTCTTCTTTTATCTTCAGTTGATTTCATCTGAAGCTGTGGCTGAAGTCAGTTGTAGTTCTTGTCTTTCTGCTTGTCTCTTTTTCTGTTCTCTTCTCTCCTTCAGTTATTCTGCTTGTTAACAGGTTAATTAAGGCTGAGATGACTCCACATTTAATCTACACAGATTTTGTGGCTCAGATAAGGTCCAGTTCTGGTTTATTTCTTTGCTCTTGGCTGACATCTGGCATTGCTCTGGCCTGCTTGTGGCCCAGATCTGGCAAACAGGAGTGGTCCACTCAAGGGCCGTAATTCCACGCAGCATGAGGGCCAGATTAGTATGCCACAAGTGCCAGTGGGCCAGATCTGGGCCGACACAATGTTGCTATCTGGGAACTATGACATTTTCCATGTGGCCACATTTTTTTAGGGCCATAAAACGTCTTATCAGTTGGTATCCAGGGTAACTGAGGACCTTTCTTTGTTGTGTTGGGGGAAGGTCTGTTACTAAGCACAAAGCATTTAAAACATATTTGTTAAATGTAACAGGTGATTATGTGTCTGATTTGCCTCAGTCGTTACACCAGGTTGATGGTTGGACAGTTTAATGTGAACCACTTTATATGACCTTGGGAGACAACACCATTTCTGACTCATTTGACTTCTCTTCTGATGAGTCTGTCTCTCAGGAGAGAGTAACAGAGGATCTCTTATCCTCTATTTTTCATGTCTCTCGAGAAAACCTGATCCAAGAACAGTTAGCTGATGTAACTCTTAAACCTTAGGGACCCACTAAATATTAAGCAGCCTTAACTACTATGTACTAACATTTTAATTAAAGGTCCTGTTCTTCGTGATCCCATTTTTCAAACTTTAGTTAGTGTGTAATGTTGCTGTTAAAGTATAAATAATACCAGTAAAATGATAAAGCTCAAAGTTCAATGCCAAGCATGATATTTTATTTAACAGAAGTTCTCTTTCAATGCCGACACTGTAAAACCCAACAAGTTCAGCTAACTCATTTCATTTGAGGACACCGATTACCTCAAACCATTTAAGTTTATAAAAAACAATAGTTATGAGTACTCTGCACTTATTTTAATCAAGTCCACTAAAAATATATCATTAACGGATATTTCTTAATATACAATTAAACTTTACACTGCATTCAAATACTTGATATAGCTGAACCTTCCCTTTATTGAGTAAAACAGCTGAAGTTACAAAAATCTAGTAAGTTAAGCTAACTCATTAAATTTGAGGACACCGATTACCTTAATTATTTTAATTTTACAAAACAATAGTTATGAGTACTTTGAACTTATTTCAATTGAGTTCACTAAAATAAGACACTCATTGCTACACTGTAAAACCCAACAAGTTAAGCTAACTCATTTAATTTGAAGAAACTGATTACCTCAATTCAATTGAGTTTAACAAACTTAATTGAAGTAAAGAAAAACTGTAGTTATGAGTACTCTGAACTTATTTTAATTGAGTCCACTAAACCAAGGATATTTCTTAATATCCAATTAAACTTTACACTGCATTCAAATAATTTTTACAGCTAAAACTTCACTATAATGAGTAAAACAACAGAAATAACAAACTTTAAATTAACTCAGAGAGCTTGATAGTTACTGCTAGCTCACAATAGCACACACAAAGTCAAACCCAATGAGTTAAGCAAACTCATTACATTTGAGGAAACTTATTACCTCAAATAATTTGAGTTTAAAAACCAACAGTTATGAGTACTCTAAGCTCATTTCAGTTGAGTACACTAATAGACATTTTTTTTAAATAATTCTTAATATATGTTGCAGTTGAGTAATTAAAGGGTTAGTTCACCCAAAAATGAAAATTCTGTCATTAATTACTCACCCTCACGTCGTTCGAGACCCGTAAGACCTCCGTTCATATTCGGAACACAAATGAAGATATTTTTGTTGAAAGCTGATGGCTGAGAAACGCTTCAGATAGGCCTCCATTGGCATTCAGTACACTTATACTCCCAAGACGGATAAAAGGCACTCAAAACATCGTTACAAAGTCCATCTCACCACAGTGACTCTACAATAATCTTACAATGCGACGACAATAGTTTTTGTAAGGTTATTGTAGAGTCACTGTGGTGAGATGGACTTTGTAACGACATTTTAAGTGCCTTTTATCGGTCTTGGGAGTATAAGTGTACTGAATGCCAATGGAGGCCTATCTGAAGCCTTTCTCAGCCATCAGCTTTCAACAAAAATATCTTCATTTGTGTTCCGAATATGAACGGAGGTCTTACGGGTCTCGAACGACATAAGGGTGAGTAATTAATGACAGAATTTTCATTTTTGGGTGAACTAACCCTTTAAGTGATTCATTAAGTGATGATTGAGCTTTACTTATGAACACCTGATGATAATGAGCAGAATCACAGAAGGAAAGAGAAACACAAGAACTACAATTGATTTAAGCCACAGCTTTAGATGAAATAACAGAAGATAAAAGAAGACATTCAATCTCTGAATAGCAGAGCAGAGGAGGATTAAACAACTCCACAAACAGCACTACCAGCTTCACACATTACTAACCAGCCTGACTTTATTTCTGTCATTTCTGTTTTAATGAAAATAATAGTTTAATTGATCATTCATTCATCATGTCACCATGATGGAGATGATTCTTTTCTTTAGTTGGGCTCTTGACCCTTAAAAATTTAACTTTAATTATTTTTCCTCTGGCTGCTTTAACTTTGTGTTTAGAAAGCACATTTGTTATGGTCAGAAATGCCTAGAGAAAATGTGATCAGGTGATGTTGGCTATACAGTGATGTTGGTACAATCATCATGTGGTGTCTTATGTCACTGATCTCACTCAGTCTTATGCTCTGGTTATAACAGTATTGTGTTCTTAATATTTGTGTTATTCATAATGGTGCCTATGTGATTCAGCAGCACAAGATCCAGCACTGTTGTGGTAATTGAATAATATGCAAATCTTTAAAATCATGTAGTGCTCAAAAGTTGTAATGCAGTTTTAATCTATGGCATTACTTAGATACACACAGATATCAAGAATCTGCGTATAAGTCTCAATGATGGTGACAATCAATGAAAAGCTTCATGCTGCAGTGCATGCTGGATACCACCAATCAAAACTCCCTCATGGGTCCCAGCATGCATTGCGGCATGAATAAATTATGCATCTGAATTGTGACTAATTTTCTTTGATTCTTACTATTTGCTTTTACTTTTGCTGTGTTTGTGATGTTTTTGTAGCTTGTTTTATGTTCAAAGTTGATCTTTATCTGAATATTTTTTTGGATTGTCACCATTGTTGAGATTCATACTCTGATTCTTGATGTCTGTGTGTCTAAATATAATTGTAGATTAAAACCTTTTGTGCATTAATTTTATTCATTTATATGCTGCATATTGTTCGATTTCCGTAACCATTATGGATGGGCGATACCAATCATTTTTTTTTTGATCCGATACCAAGTACTCTCAAGACCAGTATCGAAGACATTGATACTGATACCGATACTTTAAATATTTTAATTTGAATGATTTTATAATGCATTTTGAAAGCCATCGTAATTAATATTAAATAAACAGCAACAGACATGACTCCTTTTTTGTTACATTTATTTAAAAGGACTGAACTTTATTAATCAAATAAACATTTAACAATTTATATAACAAAAATATAACGTCACACAAACCAGTTTCAATGATTGTAAAATAATGTTTCTACATTTTTTTCCCCAAAAAGTTTTTTGTGATGGAACAAGAGCATGATGAAAATGTTCCTCTTGAACCGGTTTCTGATCAACTCTCTTGCTTTTGAAAAAAGAAAACGTGTGATTTGCACTGAAATCATCTAAAATATAATACATAAGGCTGTGTTACAGGCATAAAGAATTTATGTTAGTAAATCTTTCCCAGGTTAAACTATAATTTATTTAATAAACTAATTTTAAAAGTAAATGAACAAAAAGTAGCCTAATATAAAAAGATATAGGCTAATGAAAAAATTTAAAATCCTACTGTTTAAATTAAAATGTCCAGTAAGTTATTATAATCAGTATATTCTTCATGAAATACTGTATTTAATTTTCATATCTGAAACAATCTGTATTGTATAGGTCTAAAGCATATATAAATAAACGTGACTAGACTATTTTATTCAAATAATTGAATTTATGTTATCATCACTTGATACCTATAATGAGGGTCGTGACTGTTTTTTACCTTCTCTGCTCGGCTCAGCTGTACTACTTCATGCTCTTTAGGTTCATGCTGTTTAACTTTTAGATGCTTTGTCATGTTTGTGGTATTGCCACAATGGCGACTTGTTTGTTGAAAGATGTCACATGAATAATAATAATAATAATAATAATAATAATAACTTAGACTTATATAGCGCCTTTCATGATACCCAAGGTCGCTTAACAAATTATGGGGGCGGGGTTAGAGGTCAAATGACTTAATGAGAAGGAATGTTTTGAGGTGCTTTTTGAACATGGGCAGGGACGGGGCAGAGCGGACATGGAGCGGTAGAATGTTCCAAAGTGTGGGAGCATTGACAGAGAAAGCCCTGTCACCAAAAGTCCGCAACCTGCTGCGGGGGGTGGCCAGCAGGTCCTTGTCAGAGGACCGCAGGGAACGCGACTGAGTGTAGGGGTGGAGGAGATCTGTAAGGTATTGTGGTGAGAGTCCATGGAGAGAGAAGCACCGAACATCAGGGAGAACAACTAGTGTGTGAGTTTCTGTATTCATTTTCCTCACTTGATCTGTAGTTCAACTTTTGTTTAGAACATTGTATGTGTGCTGTAGTTGGCCGTTTGTTGTAGTCTCGTTTGTTATCGTTTGACCTCGTGCGAGCTAACGCGTTTCACTGGGCGTGGCCATAAGCCAGCGTGGTATTTAGAGCGTGCACTGTTTACATTGTGTCAGAGAGAAGCACCGAACATCAGGGAGAACAACTAGTGTGTGAGTTTCTGTATTCATTTTCCTCACTTGATCTGTAGTTCAACTTTTGTTTAGAACATTGTATGTGTGCTGTAGTTGGCCGTTTGTTGTAGTCTCCTTTGTTATCGTTTGACCTCGTGCGAGCTAACGCGTTTCACTGGGCGTGGCCATAAGCCAGCGTGGTATTTAGAGCGTGCACTGTTTACATTGTGTCAGAGAGAAGCACCGAACATCAGGGAGAACAACTAGTGTGTGAGTTTCTGTATTCATTTTCCTCACTTGATCTGTAGTTCAACTTTTGTTTAGAACATTGTATGTGTGCTGTAGTTGGCCGTTTGTTGTAGTCTCGTTTGTTATCGTTTGACCTCGTGCGAGCTAACGCGTTTCACTGGGCGTGGCCATAAGCCAGCGTGGTATTTAGAGTGTGCACTGTTTACATTGTGTCAGAGAGAAGCACCGAACATCAGGGAGAACAACTAGTGTGTGAGTTTCTGTATTCATTTTCCTCACTTGATCTGTAGTTCAACTTTTGTTTAGAACATTGTATGTGTGCTGTAGTTGGCCGTTTGTTGTAGTCTCGTTTGTTATCGTTTGACCTCGTGCGAGCTAACGCGTTTCACTGGGAGTGACCAGCTGTATTCACTAACGACACTTACCGTGAGTATAAATTGAGTAGTACTCCGCGGCAGCGGAAGCGGCAGCCCTCGTGTGAAGCCCTCCTCGTGTGAAGACCGAAGAGTGTAAAGACATCGACTCTACTCTGTGCGACTCCACTCGAGCAAGGACACCGACAAGGCACTTAAGTATAGCTTTCCTTCTACTTTGTCCACTTTTGTGTTTTGCTTGTTTTCATCTGTTTATTTGTCTGACCTGTTTTCATAATGTGCTTCCAAATCTCTACTATTACCACACACACCCGTAAATCACGCTCAGGACATTCTAGACGCCGTAATCCCAATAATCTGCGTAGTGTACCTATTTCCTCTGCTACATTAATGTCCATTCCAATTGGTCTCTGGAATTGCCAGTCTGCTGTAAACAAAGCAGACTTTATTTCATCTCTTTCCACTCATTCACATCTCAGTCTCATGGCTCTAACTGAGACATGGATCAAACCAGAAGACACTGCCACTCCTGCAGCTCTCTCAAATAATTTCTTTTTCACACACCTCTCGCCCGATTGGGAGGGGCGGAGGTACTGGTCTGCTCATTTCAAAGGATTGGAAATTTGAGCCCATCCCTTCTCTATCTGGCAACTGCTCATTTGAATCACACTCAATCACGATCACTCACCCTGCTAAAATCCATGTTGTAGTTATTTATCGCCCTCCAGGTCAACTGGGTAACTTCTTGGAGGAGTTGGATATGTTACTCTCTCACTTTCCCGAGGATGGCACTCCTCTGGTACTGCTCGGTGACTTCAACATTCACCTTGATAAACCACAGGCTGCAGACTTCACCACTCTTCTGACCTCATTTGACCTTAAGCGAGTATCTACTGCAGCTACTCACAAATCAGGTAATCATCTGGACCTTATCTACACGCGCTACTGCTCCACCGACGACCCTTTAGTTACTCCATTGCACACCTCTGATCACTTTCTCATCACTCTTAACCTCCTACTGACTCCTGACACAACACACACTCCTCCCCAGATCACCTTTCGGCGTAATCTACGCTCACTCTCTCCCTCCCGTCTATCCACTATGGTTTCATCCTCACTCCCTCCACCTGCTCAGTTCTCAGCACTGGACACTAACAGTGCTACTGACACTCTTTGCTCCACTCTAACATCTTGCTTGGACAACCTCTGTCCCGTTTCAACCAGGCCAGCCCGCACCACTCCCTCTGCCCCCTGGCTGTCTGATGTTCTCCGCGAACATCGTTCTGGGCTCCGGGCGGCAGAGAGGAAGTGGCGAAAAACTAAAAACACTACTGACCTGACCCTGTATCAGTCTCTCCTTGCTTCTTTCTCTGCTAATGTCTCCACTGCTAAATCTACATACTACCACAACAAAATCAACAACTGCTCTGACTCTCGTGCACTTTTCAGAACATTCTCTTCACTCCTTTGTCCTCCTCCCCCCCCTCCTTCATCAACTCTTACAGCTGGCGACTTTGCATCATTTTTCACAAATAAAATCTCCTCCATCAGCAGCCAATTCTCCGCACCACAAACCGACACGCACATCTCAACAACCATCACACATACGCTCCCCTCTTTTTCTCTGCTCTCTGAAGCTGACATCTCCAAACTCATCCTTTCCAACCACCCCACTACCTGTCCACTTGACCCTATCCCCACTCACCTCCTTCAGGCCATCTCTTCTTCTGTTACTCCTGCACTCACTCACATTGTCAACACCTCTCTTCACACCGGGACTTTCCCCACAGCATTTAAGCAGGCTCGGGTAACCCCACTGCTTAAGAAACCCTCTCTGAACCCAGCACTTTTAGAAAACTACAGACCGGTATCCCTTCTGCCTTTCATTGCAAAGACACTCGAGCGAGTTGTTTTTAACCAGCTCTCTACGTTTCTTGAACAGAACAACCTCCTGGATATCAACCAATCTGGCTTCAAAAGTGGCCACTCAACTGAGACTGCCCTGCTCTCGGTTACCGAAGCACTGAGACAGGCAAGAGCGGCTTCCAAATCCACAGTACTTATCTTACTGGATTTGTCTGCTGCTTTTGACACAGTTAACCACCAGATACTCCTGTCAACTCTCATGGAGATGGGCATCTCAGGAACTGCTCTCCAGTGGCTCAAGTCTTACCTCTCAGGTAGGTCCTTCAGAGTGTCATGGAGAGGTGAAGTGTCTAAGTCACATCATCTAGCCACTGGAGTTCCCCAGGGCTCAGTGCTTGGACCACTTCTCTTCTCCATCTACATGTCATCACTGGGAACTGTCATTCAGAAACATGGCTTTTCCTATCATTGCTACGCTGACGACACTCAACTCTACTTCTCATTTCAACCAGATGATCCCACGGTTGGTGGTCGTATCGCTGCCTGCCTAACAGACATTTCTGCCTGGATGAAGGAACATCACCTGCAACTCAACCTTCCAAAGACAGAACTGCTTGTGGTCTCAGCCAACCCAGCACTTCATCATAATCTCTCCATTCAGCTAGGATCATCAACCATAACTCCCTCCAGGACAGCCAGGAATCTTGGAGTTGTGATTGATGATCAGCTAAAATTCACTGACCACATTACTGCAACATCCCGGTCCTGCAGATTTGCGTTATACAATATTAGGAGGATCAGACCCTTCCTATCAGAGCAGGCCACACAACTCCTGGTCCAAGCTCTTGTTCTCTCCAGACTGGACTATTGTAATGCTCTTCTAGCGGGCCTTTCGGCATGCACTATCAAACCCTTGCAACTGATCCAGAATGCAGCGGCAAGGGTGGTCTTTAACGAGCCGAAGAGAGCGCACGTCACGCCTCTCTTCATCAGTCTCCACTGGCTGCCAATAGCTGCTCGCATCAAATTCAAGTCACTGGTGCTCGCCTTCAAAGCAACCACTGGCTCTGCACCAATATACCTAAACTCGCTTGTTCAGACTTACACACCCTCCAGGAGCTTACGGTCTGCCAGTGAACGACGCCTTGTAGTGCCATACCAAAGAGGCATGAAATCACTCTCACGGACCTTTTCCTGGACTGCCCCCACCTGGTGGAATAACCTGCCTATCTCAATTCGAGCCGCCGAGTCTGTAGCCATTTTCAAAAAACGGCTAAAGACACGTCTTTTCCAGCAGCACCTAACCAATCAAGAATAGCACTTAACATTCCATTCGATTCATTTTCTGTCTGTCTAATTTATTTAAAAAAAATAAAATAAAAAAAAAAAAGTCGTGTGTTCTGTGTTAGATTAACTGAGACTTGTTACAGCACTTGCATACTGTAGCCCTTGACCGTTCTAGTTGCTTCTATTGCTCTCATTTGTAAGTCGCTTTGGATAAAAGCGTCTGCTAAATGACTAAATGTAAATGTAGGTGAGCAGGAGGATCTTGTAGACAATGCGTGACTTGACTGGCAACCAGTGGAGCTGTTTGAGGATGGGAGTGATATGCTGCCAGGGCTTTGTGTGGGTTAAAACCCTGGCAGCTGAGTTCTGGACATACTGGAGTCTGCTAAGGGCCTTGGTGGGCAGTCCAGACAGGACACCATTGCAGTAGTCCAGACGGGAGGTGATGAAGGCATGGATGAGTGTCTCAGTTACTGAAAGAGTAAGTGAAGGCCGGAGTCGTGAGATGTTTCTGAGATGGTAGAAGGCAGACTTAGTAACGTTTTTGATATGGGACCGGAAGGAGAGAGTGAAGTCCAGGATAACACCCAGATTGCACACCTCAGGAGTTGGGGAAATGGAGCAGCCATCCACAACCAGAGCCAGGTCTCCAATTTTCCTGAGCAGTGGTGGAGGGGCCACCACCATGAGCTCTGTCTTTTTGCTATTTAGTTTGAGTAGGTTTGTGGTCATCCGTGATTTGAGTTCCTGCAGGCATTTGACAAGTTGTGTGGGTGGGAGTTGGGAGGAGGGGTTTGTGCTAATATAAAGTTGAGTGTCATCGGCGTAGTTGAGTCCATGTTTACGGATAATATGACCTAGGGGTAGTATGTAAATGGTGAACAGCAAAGGACCAAGCACAGAGCCCTGGGGCACGCCATGGTTGGCCGGTGCTGGATCAGAGTTTGAGCCATTTAGGGTGATGAATTGTTTCCGTTCTGTGAGATAGGACCTGAACCAGGACAGTGCTGTGCCACTGAGGCCGATGAGCTCAGAAAGGCGGCGGAGAAGGATGGTATGTAAGACTGTATCAAAAGCTGAAGAGAGGTCAAGTAGGATGAGGATGGTGATGAGGCCATTGTCAGCAGCAAGCAGGAGGTCATTAGTGATTTTAATGAGGGCAGTCTCCGTGCTATGGTGGGTTCTGAAACCAGATTGGAAAGGTTCAAAGAGCTCATGGTGGGACATGTGAAGTTGAAGCTGGGCAGCCACTGCTCTTTCAAGGATTTTGCTGATAAAAGGGAGGTTGGAGATTGGACGATAGTTGTTGGGGTCATCCGGGTCTGACCCTAGCTTTTTGAGGGTGGGGATGACTGCTGCCATTTTGAAGCTGGATGGCACCACTCCAGAGGCAAGTGATGCATTTATGATGTTTTCTACTGGATGGCAGAGAATGGGAAGACAGGCCTTGACCAGGGTGGTTGGCATAGGGTCGAGACAGCTAGTAGAAGTTTTAGCTGAGGTGACCAGTTTTATGAGGCTTCATCGTTGTTAACTGGAGTGCAATAAGTCAAGTCATGACCGCAGCAATGCACTCGATTCTGTGCTGAGTGTGCTGAGAGATTGTGGCGCTTACCGCTGTGCCACTGACATGAATACATGAGCACAGACACAGCGGAAGAAGAAATAGTTCCCATTGACATTCATATTGAAGTAAATTTATATACTATACGGCCTACTACTATTATAAACATATTCTAAAATCACTTGTTTAAAATAAATCCCAGGTAGAATCGATATTTCAATGTGAGAATCGATACTTTCGATACAATGCCAGAATCGGAAGTATCGATACTCTATGATCGATCCACCCATCCTTAGCAACCATCCCGGATCTTGTGCTGTAGAATCACATAGGTTCTTATATGTATAATACAAAAAAATAAAACCTTTATAACCAGAGCATTAGACTCTGAATGAGATAAGTGATTTAGTCAATACATAACATCATCAGCATAAAACAACCAACACCAGCTGATCACATTTCCTCTTGGCTTTTCTTATCATAACAAATATGCTTCGTTAAAGCAGCCAGGGCAAGACATATTTTGTCAAGGGTCAAGATCCCAACAAACGCAAACACTGAACACCATCATGGTGAATTCAAACAAAACTATTATTTTCAATATATCAGAAATGACAGAAATAAAGTTAGTTTGGTTAGTAATGTGTGAAGCTGGTAATGCTGTTTGTGGAGTTGTTTAATCCTCCTCTGCTGAGATCTTCAGAGATTTAATGTCTTCTTTTATCCTTCAGTTGATTTAATCTAAAGCTGTGGCTGAAATTAGTTGTAGTTCTTGCGTTTCTATTTCCTTCAGTGATTCTGCTCATTACCATCATCAGGTGTCACCACCAATTTGCAATGATCACTTATTTAATCACTTAACAATACAATTATTATCCAATTATCATGCTGGGAACTTGAAATGTTCTATAACTCATTAATTTTGAGTTCTGTTTCAGTTGTTGGGTCCACACAACATTCGGTAATGTTTGAGTGCAGTGAACTCATTTTTATTTAGTACATACAACTGTTAGGTTTTACAGTGTATCAAGAAATTAAGTGATTAATTAAGTGATGATTGATCATTAGTGATGAACACCTGATGCTAATGAGCAAAATCACAGAAGGAAAGAGAAACACAAGAACTACAATTGACTTAAGACACAGCTTTAGATGAAATAACAGAAGATACAAGAAGACATTAAATCTCTGAAGATCTCAGCAGAGGAGGATTAAACAACTCCACAAACAGCATTACCAGCCTCACACATTACTAACCAGCCTGACTTTATTTCTGTCATTTCGGTTATATTGAAAATAATAGCTTGATTGAAGTCACCATGATGGAGATGAGTGTTTGCTTTAGTTGGGTTTTTGACCCTTAAATCTCTATTATTATTTTTTTCTCTGGGTGCTTTAACTGTGTGTTTAGAAAGTACATTTATTGGAGTAAGGAATGCTAAGAGAAAATATGATTAGATGATGTTGCCTATACAATGATGTTTGGATAATCATCATGTAGTGGCTTAAGTTCACTTGGAGTCGCATGCTCTGGTATTGTGTTGTTAATTTTTGTATTATTCATAATGGTGGCTACATAATTCAACAGCACGAGATCTAGAACTGTTTTAGTAACTGAATAATGAGCAAGATTTTAAAATCATGTAGTGCTCAAAAGGTTTCAATCTAAGGCATTACTTAGACACACACAGACATCAAGAATCTGTATATGAATCTCAACAATGGTAACAATCAATGAAAAGCTTCATGCTGCAGTGCATACTGGGTACCACCAATCAAAACTCCCTCATGGGTCCCAGCATGCATTGCAGCATGAATAAATTATGCATCTGAATTGTGACAAATTTTCTTTGATTCTTACTATTTGCTTTTACTTATGCTGTGTTTGTTGTGATGTTCAAAGTTGATCTGTTTATCTGAATATTTTTTTTTATTGTCACCATTGTTGAGATTCATTCTCTGATTCTTGATAACAGTATAACATCGCGACTAAATGAAAGGAGTTTTTACTGTAATAAAAAACAGATTTGTGCGCATTGGTGGAGCTGAAGGTTTCAGAATAAACACGAAACACACGTGATCACTATCATGCAGAGAATCTGGCCAGTCGTGGAACAGCTGGGTCGTCATCTGAGTCCGTGCAGCCACTCTGGAGAAACTGCACCTGCTGTATTAGCCGACTGCTCTCGAATCGCTCTTGCAGCACTTTGTTGACATACGTCACTGTCACGTGGCGTCGGCGCTGTCTCAAGTCGGAAAACATTTCTAACCGGCATGCACTGCTTCAAGTCAGCTGCCGATCGGTGAGCGCATCGTTGCGTGAAGTCGAACAAACCTAGTGTCATGCAGTGACTGTATCACTGATTTCATTCAGAGTCTAATGCTCTGGTCGTAGAGAATTTGTGTTATGATTTATTCATATTATTCATAGTACAACCTATGTGATTCTACAGCACAAGATTCAGGACGACTATAATCTAACAATATGCAGGATTAAAATGAATAAAATTAATGCATATAAGGTTTTAATCTACAACAACATACGGACACACACAGACATCAAGAATCAATGTATGAATCTCAACAATGGTGACAATCAAAAAAATATTCAGATAAACAGATCAACTTTGAACATAAAACAAGCTACAAAAACATCACAACAAACACAGCAAAAAGTAAAAGCAAATAGTAAGAATCAAAGAAAATTAGTCACAATTCAGATGCATAATTTATTCATGCCGCAATGCATGCTGGGACCCATGAGGGAGTTTTGATCGGTGGTACCCAGCATGCACTACAGCATGAAGCCTTTTATTGATTGTCACCATTATTGAGATTCATATCGTCGCTGCCCGATGAAACTCACGTATGTCCAAAACGGTTACTTTTCAGGAAGTGAAAAAAACACCGTATTTCAAAAGCAGTTGAATATAGCGTTGTCATACTTGGTACGGCATCTTTACATGTAACCATATTCTTACCAGTGTAATGATATAATCCACATTTGACCAAAATTGAGTTTAAATGGACATACGTGCATATTTTACAGTAACGGTGGTCGATACGCGTTCTTACAATCATTAATTAGAATGGCCAAGTCGCGTTTCATATTGACAGAGGAATACGCTCAGTTTATTAAATAGCCTACGTCTTAGTTTATTAAATATGCTTAGTTTATTTAATATTAATTATAAATTTATTAAATGTCTCTTGCAAACTATGAAGGGACAATGAATCAATACACTGACATGGTAATGCTAGACAGATACTTTGTTTGTACAGTCCTACCGTAATTTTGTCTATCCTAGACGTACGTCTGGCGTCAGGGGGGAAACCTTTACCTCGATGAAGGAGAGTCATTGTCTCACCAGGCTATGTTTCACGAGACCGGCGAGATGTTTCCACAGGGTGGGAGATACGCGGCGTGATTGACAGCTTTGACACCAAATGGATATACGTGAAAATCAGATGACATGATTTCACAACTTTTCATTGGCCATTTAGATATGTGAAGCATACTGTATACGGAAATGAACCTGGACATTCAATCCGTCGAAAAATCTCAAAATCGGCAAAATGGACATACGTGGTTTTCATCGGACAGCGACGATATGCAGATTCTTGATGTCTGTGTGTGTCTAAGTAATTCAATAGATTAAAACCTTTTGAGGACTACATGATTTTAAAATCTTGCACATTATTCAATTACCACAGCAGTGCTGGATCTCATGCTGTTGAATCCTGTAACCAGCATAATGAATATTACCGCTATAACAAGAGCATAAGACTCTGAGTGAGATCAGTGAGTTATATCTCTACTCGACGATTATACCAACATCATTGTATAGCCAAAAACACCTAATCACATTTTTTCTTGACATTCCTTACCACAACAAATGTGCTTTCTAAACATACAGTTAAAGCAGCTAGAGTAATAAACTAATGTTAAAGATTTAAGGGTTAAGAGCCCAACTCAAGCAAACACTCATCTCCATCATGGTGACTATTATAAACTATTATTTTCATTAAAACAGAAATGACAGAAATAAAGTCAATCTGGTTAGTAATGTGTGAAGCTGGTAGTGTTGTTTGTGGAGTTGTTTAATCCTCCTCTGCTAAGATCTTCAGAGATTTAATGTCTTCTTTTATCTTCTGTTATTTCATCTAAAGCTGTGGCTTAAGTCAGTTGTAGTTCTTGTGTTTCTCTTTCCTTCTGTTATTCTGCTCATTATCATCAGGTGTCCATCACTAATGCTCAATCATCACTTAATTAATCACTTAATGTCTTGATTGCAATGTGTCTTATTTTAGTGAACTCAATTGAAATAAGTTCAAAGTACTTATTAATATTGTTTTCTAAAATTAAAATAATTAAGGTAATCAGTGTCCTCAAATTTAATGAGTTAGCTTAACTTACTAGATTTGACTTTGTGTGTGATATTGTGAGCTAGCAGTAACTGCAAGCACTCTGAGTTCATTTAAAGTTTGTAATTTCAGCTGTTTTACTCAATATAGGGAAGGTTCAGCTATATTTGAATGCAGTGTAAAGTTTAATTGTATATTAAGAAATATCCTTTTTTTAGTGGACTTAATTAAAATAAGTGCAGAGGACTCATAATTATTGTTTTTTTATTAACCTAAATGGTTTGAGGTAATCTGTGTCCTCAAATGAAATGAGTTAGCTGAACTTGTTGGGTTTTACCCAATCTGAAAATTAACAGAGGTTTAACGCTTATGTGTTTCATCACCATAACGGTGATAAGTGTTTTCATTATTTGGGCTCTTAACTCTTATTATATGCTTCTCATTTTGTTTTTGGCTGCTGTGAAAGTAACACATTTGCAGTGATGATGGTTTATTAATCGTCAACAACATGATAGGGAAAATTATAATAAATTATGGCAGAATTGTAATTTTGGATTCAACTAATCTTTCACATACAACTAAGACCTGGAGACCACCAGTGCTTTACACTTTACAAGTGGAAGAATTGTTGAGAACAGGGAGAGCACATGAGATGAGACATGATGGCAAGAGAGAGAATGGAATACTGTGACTCATGATGTTTACGGTGGCCTGCGGTTGTCTCACTCTCTAAAGGATTCTCTCTGCTAAGCTGTGGTGAGATGCTAATATACAGAAAAGCTATTCTGAATTCCTGAGCTCTCTCAAACTCACTGTTGTTATAAGCCACTGTTATCCATCCACCTGAAGTTTGTTTGAACATTTGCTGGTCTTAGCCGGTTTAGCTAGTCACCCAGCTTCACCAGTTGACAAGTACCCAAGTAGGCCTACCACAAGTACCCAAACAACTATTAAAAAAAAGATCAAAACCGAACAGCCTAACCTACTTGGGCAGGCTGGGAAACATGCTAAAGACAGCTAAACTATCTAAAATCAGGTTAATCTCAGTAATAATTTTTTAATAATTCAATAGATTTGAACTTAATATATACACTATATCACTATCCCAGTGTCATAGTTTCTTTCTCAAACATACACAACCTTCACCCCATGCGCCATGGTGTTTCCTGCTCAGCTCTAGCCTGACAGCAGTGATGTCTGACAGCTTTCCGCCAGCAGCGCTCATCCATCTTTGACTCACAACGATAACTTTAGCATTACAGACCCATCTCCTACATACGGTGACGCATTGCTGGCAAATACTTTTTTTTTTTTTCACTCAATTATGTCGTAATAACGAGATCTTATGTCGTTTTAACAACATCTTTTCTCGTAATAACGAGATCTTATGTCGTTTTAACGACATCTTTTCTCGTAATAACGAGATCTTATAGTGTTAAAACGACATCTTTTCTCGTAATAACGAGATCTTATGTCGTAAAAACGACATAATTTTCTCGTAATAACGAGATCTTATGTCGTTAAAACCATATGTTTTTCTCGTTAAAACAACATATATTTTCTCCTAATAAGGACATGTGTTGTACAGTGATGTCTACAAAATGCCTGTATCCCTATTAGAGAATTAATATAGCCCATGTGCATTTGTCACACTTCCATGTCTGAAAAGCAGAAGCAAGCTCAGAGTAAAATAGGCTCTTCCGCTGCCTGTATCAGTGGCAATGCCCACAGCACGAAAGTATTGTAATTTATTGATGTAGCCTGCAGTTCATAACAGCCACGGGTAACAGGTGCCATGGACCGCTAATGTTCGCATCAGTGGCATAACTTTAACCTAGAAATTACGGACCCCGGTGCACAAATAGGCTATCATAACTATTGTAGCGACTATGAGTCGGATAAAATAATAACTCAACGGGGAATTGAATTAAAATGAAAGAGACTCGAATGACACTATAATTTATAAATAATTCAGAATTAATGTTTACACCTTAACTTATTCGCCCGCCGATATGTAAGAACTTAAAGGGGACTCTGTTAAAGGGAAACATGTATATTTAGCTCAAATTAATGAATTAATGAATTCATAGGGAATTTTGAGAGTCTATTTTACAGCCGAGCAAATGACTCTTCCAGCGTTCATTTGAATATTGATATTTTCCGTAAATATCAACTCTGCAGCGGATATTAATATCCGAACAATAGTGAAATACTATTTAACAGCCAGGTAACTTAGATCGGCAGTTCAAGACATTAAATTGATAAGCACATAACACAAGAACAGTTATCTTTGAATACAAACGGAACTTTATTGATTACTCTAACACATCAAACTAATATCTAACATAAACACACGAACTTGCACATTCACACGTTGCAGAAAGGAAGAAGGTGAGGAAAGAATAAGTTCTAAGAGAGAGAAATTATGAAATCCTAAGCAATATATGCATTTATGACACATGACCTGAAGAAACCATTGATCAGTAATTTAACCTCCTATCGTTTCTTAGGCAGGGTTATTACATTTGATCTAATGCACCAGTTCAGCTTGGAATCTAGAGGCATTACTTGCGTTTGTATCGTGTGTCGTCTGACAAGGGGGGCTCCCTTTTTCCTGGCTGGACAAGGGGTTTTCCCGGGTCTTTGATTCGCTGAAGGTCTGGTCGTGTCTTGGATCGTCTTGGGAAGCCAATCACGTGGCGTGTTGGCGGCTGGATGGAAGTCTTGTGGGCGTTGTTTGAAGTTGAAGCGCGCTTTTGGAGACTCGTTGAGTTACTTTTGCGGCGGAACTTAACAGAACCCGAGACTTAACGGAAAGAAAATAAACTTTAAGTAAAAGAAAGGAAAGTGAGAGAAGGGCAGATGGCCTGAATGAAAATCGTTGTTTAACCCATTTTCTCTGATCTTGGTCTGCCACGATCGTCAGATCGTCTCCTGGGAGCTCTCCGTTCAGAACTCAACTCTGGTCAAACTGCTAGGACTTAGCTCATCTCTGAACTGCGAACAGGCCGCGAACCAGCTCGAACTGCTGTGAACCGAACTGGAACCGAATTTGAACTGACTTGAACTGGATACTTCGTTCGTGTTCTGAGATTAAACTCAAATATTTGCCCATCCCCTGGATGGGTTCTGGCCAATTAGGCTTTGACTGTGTCTCCACCCCTCCCATATAATTGGATTATCTATAGTTATTTAGTTTCCTGCTCTTAAGCAGAGAGTAAATTTAGACCTACTTTCTTACTATAAGGGCATGATCAATTCTATAAAGATTTCATTCAGCTCATCTGTTGGATTATACCCATACGAACACACAGGTATCAAACACGATGCCTTTTCATCCACTCATTCAATAGTTACATAATTGCAAGAATTGGGAGTGATATACATGCATAATAGTCACGTGTATTCAGTTGTAAACACACTAACAAGCTATGTCGAAGGCTATTTGAATGAAAGTCCAATAATCAGTGATTTGATGCACTCCATATGTAACAGTTTCTGTGAGTTTGCTTGGAGTTTTAGCTGTGTCACGTGGAGTTCATTTACCGGTCATTGAAAAGACAGAGATCTGGTTGTTTCTTTGTCTTGTGATCACAACGAGTCCTTTGTCCTCTTTAACTAAGTTTTAGTCACAAGTCCATAGGAAGTCGGTAGTCGGTAGAAGTTGTAGTATTTTCTACAACTGGCAGCTCCGGGCAGAATCGAGCCTCCATCTCTCTAGTGATCGATGGTCGATTTCCTGGGGTCTGGAACTGAATTGGGCTTTGTGAAGGGGATGTTCATTTGATTGAATCATTTGGAGATTCCTTCATCTATATGTCTGCGCCCATAATTGCTACATTCGCTACACTATCTATAATAGGCCTACTGTAATATATTGTATGTTATACTGCAATACATATATTCTAGAAATGTATTAAAAAGAAAGATGCTTTCAGCCTTACTCAAAGACCACGGAAACAGGCCAGTGGGTTCGTTACGAACATCAATCTGTTCCCGGCATTCTTATTTTGCTTCATATGTATTAAATATACAGGCAATTCGTTTATAAAACCTTGATAAAAGTTATAATACAATTTATAGAAAACGAAATTCACTTTAAATTATTAAAGTGAAAAACAACACTCAATAAAAAGCATGTCTGACCCCACTCCATGTCTCCAGACATATTGTGTGTCTTATAGCCCATCTTACTCATGGTGCTCACTTTTCATCATCAACATATGAAATTAAAACAATAATATAATAGGCTAATATTTAAATATATAGCCTAACTATGAATCTAAATAGGCTACGTTTTGCATGTAGCCAACTCCACTCCAAACGCTTCAAAAATGTATTTTGTTTATTAAACGCAAAGTTTTTAATTTCAAATTTAATTTCTAAATTCAGTTCATATTTCCAACAAACGAAATTCCGAGCCAAAATAACAAAGTGGTAAAAAGAAACTGCAAAAAAGATAAATATTAAAGAATTCGCGGTCACTTTCGTCGGCATGAGTAGGCGTCCCTTCCAGGCTATAAAACGCGCAATGTGTCTGGAGACAAGGAGTGGGGTCAGACGTGATTTTTATTGAGTGTTGTTTTGCAGAAATCATTTTTTTAAAGTGAATTTCGTTTTCTATAAATTGTATTTTAATTTTTATCAAGGTTTCATTGCCTGTATAGTTAATACATAGGAAGCAAAATAAGAACACAGAGAATGGATTGACGTGCGTAACGAACCCTGGCCTGTTTCCGCGGTCGTTGAATAAGGCTTAAAGCGTCTTTCTTTTTAATACATTTCTTGAATGTCTTAATTATATTAGGCCTATAGTTATGATATTTGTGGCTGTACCACAACAATTTCGTGCTATGGGCACTGCCACTGATACAGGCAGCGGATGAGCCTATTTTTCTGCTTTTCAAACAAGTGTGACAAAGGCATGGGCTAAATAAATTCTCTAATGTGGATACAGACATATATACATCTGTATCCACATTAGAGATCCACATTTTTTTTTCCAAGATGGCGCCGCTATGTTTGGCCGGCCACTTGCTCGTCTGTTTTTCCCTGTTTGTTTTCGCTACAGTTTCGTCGCTTACTGTTTACGACCGTACCACGCTACTGGAATTGCGTTTCACAACTTACCGCCTCCTGAACTCACAGTCCTTTAATCTTCCACCACCATTGTTGTCATTAATTCCCCCTTTTCTGAGACGCCCTGTCTGTCTGCTACCAGGCAGTAAGCGCCGCAGAAGGCGCGGTCGGAGAGGCGGACAACATGTCAGGCTGAGGATTTACCTGGATTCATCGTCACAGAGGTGTGGAAATCAGCTTGGATTTGGCGATGCTAGAAGATCGCGGGAATGCTACCGGTGGCTTCGGCCGGTAAGCCCCTTCACTGGCGTCCCTTCTCCGTGCTCCCGCCGTGTTGGAACATCCACCCGGGGTTGCATCCATGGAAACCTCCGTCCGATTCCGTGCGTTACATCGCCGCCTGTCAACAGCTTGACTACGCTCCACATGGCACTTTGCAACACCAGATCACTCAATAACAAAACATTTGTCCTCAATGACATCATCTCTTCTCATAATCTGGATTTGTTTTTCCTCACCGAAACCTGGCTTCCCCCAGGTGACATCAGTGCTTTTTCTGAGCTCCTCCCATCTGGCTACCTTTACCTAAACTCCCCGCGGCAAGCGGGTAGGGGCGGGGGGATAGCCACCGCACATAGACAGTCCCTGAAGTGTCGCCAGTTGTCCACTAGAGGGTATTCCAGTTTTGTGCTGCAAGTATTTGTATTAATACTACCCAGTCCTATTCTTTGTGCAGTAATTTACCAGCCGCCCAAATTAAATAAAGCTTTCTTAACTGAGTTTGCAGAGTTCCTAACTGAGTTCCTGGCAAAGTTTGATAACATTTTAATTTGTGGTGATTTTAACATTCATGTTTGCTGCCCCTCTGATAAACCAGCTAATGATTTTAAGGCACTTTTAGCTTCATTAGAGCTACACCAGAACCTACAACTACTGCCCCTCATCGTCGTCGCATTATCACCTCATCTACTGTTGAAGATTTTATTGCTTAATTTTCCGCTTCTGACTTTGTTTCTGTTGAGTTAGCATCACCTTTTTGCCCGGACCATTTCATTTCTTCCTTCAACACCGTCTGCTCCTAGATTATGGACTCTGTTGCACCCTTTAAGGTGAAGTCGACTAATGGTCCTCTGGACCCGTGGCTCAATGATGCAACTAGGTCCCTTAGGCGCCAATGCAGACAGTTCGAGCGAAAATGGAAGAAGGATAGGTTGCAGGTGTCATTGGAGATGTTTAGAGCCAGTCTGGCCACATATCAGAGAGCACTGAAAGAAGCTAAAGGACAATACCTCTCACATCTCATCAACAGCAATAGCCACCGCCCTGGAATATTATTCAATACTATTAATTCTGTTATTAATCCGGTGTCTGTAGCCTTGATTGATGTTTCTGAAAGAACATGTAATGCATTCAAGCAATATTTTGTGGACAAGGTCGTGGCTGTTAGGCAATCCATTATTCAAGACTCTACTGTTGTCATGCCATCTCGTGCTGCGCAATGTGTGCTGGAGAACTTTGAGGCAGTTACTCTTGGGGAGCTCAAAAAAGCTGTCCTTGAGTTGAAACCTACCACCTGCCCTTTAGACATTGTTCCTGCAAGGATTCTGAAGGAGGCTGTTGACATCACTGGTCCCTGCCTTGTCTCCTTCATAAACAGCTGTCTTACTTTGGGTACTGTTCCTACAGTTCTCAAACATGCCATCATTAGACCGTTGCTTAAGAAACCCAACCTTGACCCCTCCATTCTATCAAACTTCCGCCCTATTTCTCACCTATCCTTTCTGTCAAAGTTGATGGAGACCCACTGAGCCAAGTTATGTCCAAAAGACGTCTTTTCAACGTCTTTGCCACTAGAGGCGTACGTTGAAAAGACGTCCACTGAGGAGCCAGAATGAAAGTTTTTATGACGTCTGTTTTTGACTTGTTCTGCACGTCCGATATAGACGTTCATGGAACCTCAAGGTTAAAAACTAGTAATGTGCTCATTGTGGACATATTTCCCATTTGTAATTGCAAAGCAAGTCACAGACAGTGTGTGTTTGTCCAGAAATCATGAAAATAAAAGAAACTTAGCTCACACCTTTAGACACTTTAGACAACTTAGCATCTGTAATTCACACATCTTTGGATCGTGAGAGAATCGTGGGATTCAATCCAGGATCTTCTTGCTGTGAGGAGACAGTGTTTCCCACTGAGACACTGGTGCTGCCCTTAATCACAGACATAAGACACACTTTGACTATTTCTGTCAGACGTCTACAGAAGCTCTTACTGAGAATTAACAGAGGTTTAGATGGTGATGTTTGTTTCATTTGAAGTCACCATTGTGGTGGGAAGCGTTTGCTTTAGTTGGGCTCTTGGTCCCTGTACTTGAGTTAGCTTTTCTTTGTCTGCTGTAACTGTGTGTGTGAAACACAATAGTTGTGGCTGAGAAAGCAAAGACAAAGCGACATCAGGAGTTGTCAGCTCATTGCTGATGACTAAACTTTTGGAAAGTGATCATTTGATGTTTTTTTTTTTTCAAGTTTTGGGTGCTTGTTTGGCAAACTAACTTGTGAATGTAACGTACTGGCACCAATAGCATCAAAATTATCACTTGTCCTGAGGGATGATAAAATGGTATGTGCACACAATGTTTTGAGCAAATAGTTCATATGGTCACACACAGACATCAAGATTTTGCATATGATTCACAAAAACGGTGACAATCAAGCATGAGTTTTGTACTATGAAGCTACCCATCATGCATTGCAGCATGAAGCTTTTTTGTTTTGATTGTCACCGTTGTTGTGAAGCATAGGCAAAATCTTGATGTCTGTGTGTGACTATGTGAAATATTTGCTCAAAACATTGTGTGCACATACTGTTTTATCATTCATCAAGACAAGTGATCATTTTGATGCTATTGGTGCCAGTACTGTTTTCGCAAGCTTATAGTGGAAATAATAAAATATTAAAAAGAAACAACACACGCAAAACTCACAGGCACAACATCAGATGCTTGCTATCTGATGATTTAGTCATCAACTTTCTCAGCCACAACTATTGTGTTTCTCACACACAGTTACAGCAGCCAAAGGAAAGCTGACTTAAGTACAGGGACCAAGAGCCCAACTAAAGCAAACGCTTCCCACCACAATGGTGACTTCAAATGAAACAAACATCAACATCTAAACCTCTGTTAATTCTGAGTAATAGCTTCTGTAGACGTCTGACAGAAATAGTCAAAGTGTGTCTTATGTCTGTGATTAAGGGCAGCTCCAGTGTCTCAGTGGGAAACACTGTCTCCTCACAGCAAGAAGATCCTGGATTGAATCCCACGATTCTCTCACGATCCAAAGATGTGTGAATTACAGATGCTAAGTTGTCTAAAGTGTCTAAAGGTGTAAGCGAAGTTTCTTTTATTTTCATGATTTCTGGACAAACACACACTGTCTGTGAGTTGCTTTGCAATTACAAATGGGAAATATGTCCACAATGAGCACATTACTAGTTTTTAACCTTGAGGTTCCATGAACGTCTATATCGGACGTGCAGAACACGTCAAAAACAGACGTCATAAAAACTTTCATTCTGGCTCCTCAGTGGACGTCTTTTCAACGTACGCCTCTAGTGGCAAAGACGTTGAAAAGACGTCTTTTGGACATAACTTTGCTCAGTGGGGAAGCTTGTGTACTCCCAGCTACAGGCTCATCTGCAGTTACACAGCATTGGGGATACATTCCAATCTGGTTTCAGGACCAGGCATAGTACTGAATCTGCGTTACTGAGGGTACATAATGACATTCTTGAAGCACTTGACAGAAAAAACTCTATGGTTCTAGTTTTACTGGACCTTACCACTGCATTTGACACTGTGGATCATGCAATTCTCATTTCTCGTCTACAACATGTTGCTGGTCTGCAGAAAGTGGTGCTGAATTGGTTCTTCTCATACCTCACTAATATAACCTTTTCAGTAATGCTCAATGACTTTGCCTCCTCAGTTGCCCCTATGTCATCTGGAGTACCGCAGGGTTCCATTCTCGGTCCTATTCTGTTTTCACTCTACATATTGCCACTTGGGCAACTCATCTCCAGACACAACGTTCATTTTCATTTCTATGCCGACGACCTCCAGATTTACCTCCCTGTGATTCTGAGTAATCGTTCGTCACTGGATCCTCTCTATAATTGTCTTCAGGACATCAAACAGTGGCTTTCCCAGAATTTCCTTCATTTAAACGAAGAAAAGACTGAGTACATCCTGTTCAGCCCGGATTCATCTAATAGTGCTTGTAGCTTTGGTCCTACACTGTTATCCCTGAAATTGTTTTAATTCAAATTATTTAGGTACAATAAACATAAACTCCAACAGATTTGTTCAATGACTAAATGTTTTTCGTTTGTTGTACGATTTGCATGATTTTTTTCATTCTATTTAATTGTTTAGATTAAATGTACTTAAAGAAGCCTATTTTAGTCGGTTGTCAATACAACGCAATACAAGGAAGATGCTGATTGGCTCTTTGAACTGAAGTCAGGCATGGATGCAGCTGCACGCATTTTTATCAACGTTTGCTTCAGTATAGGCCTTGTAACTTTACATTTTGGTCTCAAACAGCTAATACATTATTAATCCCTAATAAATTAGATGTATAACAGTTAGCCAGTAAAACAAAATGTAAGTTTAGGCTGTGTTTACACTCAAAAAATTATTTTACGATACTGTTGACTTTATTTAAACAATTTATTTTGTTTAAGGTTTTCATTTTGAAATAACTAAATAAATCAACTGAAGATAAAAGAAGACATTACATTTCTGATGATCTCAGCAGAGGAGGATTAAACAACTCCACCAACAGCATTACCAGCTTCACACATCACTAACCAGACTGGCTTTATTTCTGTCTTACCATGATGGTGATGAGTGTTTGTTTTAGTTGGCCCTTGGCTCTTTAACATTAGTTTTTTTTTTTTTTTGGCTGCTTTAACTGTGTGTTTAAAAAAACACTTTAGTTATTAGAGGTGGGCAGATCGATACTAATATCGATAATATCGATACCAACGTTGGTATCGGTATTGATTGATACCAACGTGAAAATATCGATACTTAAGTTTTAGTTTCTCTCGTTTTGCGACCTGGCCGTGTTTGTCAAAATGCTGCTGCTGTCACAGAGCAGAGCAAGCTCTCAAGAGTGCTGCTCGTGCTCGACACTGCTCTCCCCCTCTCCTGTGTTGTACCGTCACGTGACTCACCACTAGCGCTACCACCAGCAGTCAGGCGCGCGCGCCGCTCAGCCGAGCATTAACGTCAGAGGCGGAGAATGGCAGCAGAGAGAAAGAGGAGCGTTGTATGTAAAACTTTGTGACTTTGTTTATTTAAGAAAAAAATCCTGAAAAGAAGTGCACTAAAGAGGAGAAAAAATTTTTGTTAACATGCTACTTGAAAAGAATGTTTTTATATTTGTGAAGTAATCATTTTGTAACTTTGTTTATTTAAATAAAACAGAAGTAACCAAAAGTTGTTTCTGAACAAAAGCTTTTGTAGTACTGATTAATATCCCAAAATGCAAATCACAAAAACAAATTAAAAGTCATGAAAATTCATTTAGATTTAGGTTGAAAACGCATTCCACCTTAATTATTAAAAAGTATCGATATTGGTATCGGTATCGGCGATACTGGCCCTGTATTTACTTGGTATCGGATCGATACCAAATCTAGCGGTATCGCACACCTCTATTAGTTATGCCAAGACAAGCCAAAGAGAAAATGTGATCAGGTGACTTTGCCTTATTGATGATGATGACATCATCATGTAGAGGCTGAATCACTAATCTCATTCAGACTCAAATGTTCTGGTTATAGAGGTAATGTGTTATCAATTTTGTGTTTACGTGATGTTATTAATGTTATTCTATAACACAAGATCCAGCACTGTTATGGTAATTGAATAATATTCAAGATTTTAAAACCATGTAGTGCTCAAAAGGTTTAAATCTACGGCATTACTTAAACACATGCAGACATCAAGAATCTGCGTATGAATCTCAACAATGGAGACAATGAAAAGCTTCATGCTGCAGTGCATGCTGGGTACCACCAATCAAAACTCCCCCATGGGTCCCAGCATGCATTGCGGCAAGAGCCCAACTAAAACGAACACTCATCTGCATCATGGTGACCTAAAATTTAAGTTAGTTTGTTAGTTCAATTAACTAAAAGTTTTTAATTAAATGCTGTTGAAATCTTAAGTACATTAAACTGGAAATGTTTTGTTTTTTCAACAAGACAAAATTAACTTTTTTAGGGCAACGAGTTTCCATAATTTTTTTAGGTTCAATCAACCTGTATAGGCTTACAGTGTATGACACCTCAGTTTGCTCCGTTTGTACGTAACCTGGGTGTTATTTTGGACAAAAACATGCAGTATGATAAACAGATTGGTGCAGTAGTGAAGGCGAGTTTTTACCAGCTACGACTTCTTAGTAAGGTCAAATATTTTTTGTCCAGAGCCGACCTTGAAAAAGCAATTCACGCCTTCATCAGCTCGAGGATCGACTACTGTAATGCCCTCTATACTGGTCTAAATACATCACTCATCAGTCGCCTTCAACTGGTACAAAACGCAGCCGCTCATCTTCTCTCTAATAGTTCGAAATGGTCACAC
This sequence comes from Gobio gobio, assembly GCF_949357685.1. Taxonomy (NCBI): domain Eukaryota; kingdom Metazoa; phylum Chordata; class Actinopteri; order Cypriniformes; family Gobionidae; genus Gobio; species Gobio gobio. Next base: position 31,784,102 of record NC_137101.1, on the reverse strand, counting down.
ATCACCCCTGTCCTCCGCTCGCTTCACTGGCTTCCAGTGCAGTTTAGGGTGGAGTATAAAATTCTGTTGTTTGTGTTGCAAGCTTTTGACTCTTAGCGCTGGACTTGCTTGGTTGGACTTGTTTTTATGTTGTCGTTTGATGCATGTTTTGGAAAGCGCTTTGTGCACCTTTTGGCTGCTGTAAGGCGCTATATAAATAAAAATTGATTGATTGATTGATACACACATCACTATACAACACATGTCCTTATTTGGAGAAAATATATGTCATTTTAACGAGAAAAATATGTCGTTTTAACGACATAAGATCTCGTTATTACGAGAAAATGATGTCGTTTTAACGACATAAGATCTCGTTATTACGAGAAAAGATGTCGTTAAAATGACATAAGATTGAACATAATTGAGTGGGGAAAATTTTTTTATTTGGCAGCAATGCTTCACCGTACCTACACACACACACTTTAAAAAATTAAACAGCATTTTTCCGTTTAGAGGTAATAATGTATGAACGAGACCTCAGGCAATTTGAAAATATGTTTTGATGCTATGTGTGAGCAAAGTCGATTTAGCTAGGCTAGCTAAATTGTATAAAAATGAAATTATCTGAATATGTTAAATTAAATAAAAAGTTAATAAATAAGAGTGCAGGGCTGTCAAACTTTAAAAAGCAAACAAAAACAAAACCATAAAACTGCACCATATAAGCAGTTCGTACAACTATTTTCTTACTGAATTACTTCTTAAGTCATACAAACAGACCAAAATTGGTTATTAATAACTGAACATCTTCTCCTGAGCTGTTAATTGAGAATTGCTGCAGATAATTAAGTTAGAGAGTTCAACTCAATAACTGAATTTTGTTCTTTAAATAAACCAGGAGAATCGTAAAACAAATTGCTGATCCAGTCTTAAAGATACAGTCTCAAAATTAACAGCTCACTGGAGATTATTAGTATGTCCCTTAATCAAAGAAATATGATTTCAAACACAGAACAGTATTTTATGTTTAGTATATTTATTAAATTTTAAATTTATACTTACAAAACCAAAACAATACACCAAAGAAAAAAAAAGAAAAAAGAAAAAAATAGGAACCCTCCCACAAAAACACAATCCCCTACAGAACAGTATTTTAGATGCTTTTTGGTGTGTGTGTTTTTCTTTTTTTTAACCATCTTTGTTTGGAAAAGAATTGCAAGAAGATTCTTCGGAACTCGAAAGTTGGGTCTATAATGATATGAGAATTAATAAAACTAGTATTTTTAAATTTCGGGTGAACTATCCCTTTAAAGCAATATAACAAGAAAGAGGCATCCATTCAACTAAACCACATATTTATAAGCGCTTTATCTCTGCAAATGTAATGTGAGTTTATGAGTTATTGGAAATTAATATAGACCTAAGTATTTGTGTTTTTACATGCATTAAATTACATTTACTGTTGATTTACTGTATTTTCGTCAGTGAGAATACTGTCTAACACTTGATGGCTGTTCTGTCAAGTCCTCGTCGTCAGTGAGGAACCTGGGTGTGCTCTTTGATACCAATCTTTCGTTTGAAAGCCACGTTTCTAGCATCTGTAAAACTGCTTTCTACCATCTTAAAAATATATCTAAATTACGGCACATGCTCTCATTGCAAAACTCTGAACAGTTAGTTCATGCGTCCATGACCTCAAGGTTAGATTATTGTAATGCTCTACTGGGTGGTTGCCCTGCTCGCTTAATAAATAAACTCCAGCTGGTCCAAAACGCAGCAGCTCGAGTTCTTACTAGAACCAGGAAGTATGACCATATTAGCCCAGTTCTGTCAACACTGCACTGGCTGCCTATTAAAAATTGCATACATTTTAAAATCTTGCTTATTACTTACAAAGCACTAAATGGTTTAGCTCCCCAATACTTGCGCGAGCTCTTAACATATTATACTCCATCACGTCTACTGCGGTCTCAAAATTCTGGCCAGTTGATAATACCGAGAATATCCAAATCAACTGCAGGCGGTCGATCCTTTTCCTATTTAGCACCTAAACTCTGGAACAGTCTTCCTAACATTGTACGGGAAGCAGACACGCTCTATCAGTTTAAATCTAGACTAAAAACACATCTCTTTACTATGGCATACACATAAAACACTTTTTCAATGAAATTATTTTTAGGCTGCATTAACTAGGTCAGCCGGAACTGGGAACACTTCCCATAACACCTGATGTACTCGTTACATCATCAGAAGAATGGCATCTACGCTAATGATAGTCTCTCTGTTTTATCCCGAGGTTTACTGCAGTCAGCCGGATCCGGGCCGTATCCAGATCAGATGGTGGACCTGCGCCCAGAGAAGACCAACACATGACCCTGAAGTGTCTGCAGAGACCATGTCAATTAGACTCCCCTGAAATTGCATCGTCGACATGGCTTCCTCAATAAACCCGTCTCTGGCGTGATGACTCCGATTGTTCGAATATTACAATTTAATAATACTTAAATCGATATGTCATCCTCAATAAACCCGTCTCCAGCGTGTTGCCTCCGATCTTTCGAATATTCCGATCTATTATGACCTCTGACCTGTAAAGTTTCCAGAATAATAATCATACACTGCTTGTTAATTGGCCAGAGGAGAACTGGCACCCAGACTGAGCCTGGTTTCTCCCAAGGTTCATTTTCTCCATTAGGTCACCTGATGGGGTTTTGGTTTCCTTGCCACTGTTGCCTCTGGCTTGGTGTGCTCAGTTGGGGACACTAACTTTTTCTAAATTTTTCAACTAAATATCCAAATAAATCTAATTATTAAACTAAATTAACCATATAAACTAAATTACTGATCTAATTACTGAGCTAAAGCCCACACTGATTGATAATTGAAATGAACTGATGACATAACCGTTTTCTCCAGAATGGCTAGACGGCTGAATAAAATTATGCAGCATTATTTTCCTGTTTAACACCGTAAAGCTGCTTTGAAACAATCTGCATTGTTAAAAGCGCTATATAAATAAAGTTGACTTGACTTGACTTGTATTGAATCACTATAACATGGAGTCTTCCTCTGTCAGTGTGTGTGAGAAGCATCTGTAGGCACTTGAGGGCAAACACAGTTTTAGCTCTTTCCATCTACACTCACTGATTATGTAATGTGCTCTTAATATAGGCCAGGTCTGAGGCAGAGGAATGCAGAGCTGCTAGCTATAGTTTTTAGCACTACTTGTAATTGTTCACTATTGCCCATACAATTTGAGAGTGTTGTTTAACTGTTTGTAATATGCAACTCTGTTTGTAACATGCAACTTTTACTATTTATGCAGTTTATAGTATGAATTGTATATTGTGCACAATGTACAAATTTCCAAAATGAAAGCAAGAGGTCAAGGTTTCATTGGTTAGCATGAGCCAGTTAGCTACTGATACAGTATAGCCTATGTCATAATTATACTATGTTGGTGAAAAAAAAATTGTATTTTGATGAATCCAGCATATTCGTCATACATATTTCGTTGTGTTAAAGTTTGCTAGTGAGTTATTGTTTTAAAAGCTTCTTAAAAGCATCAACTGCATGACGTCCATTACTTTTTTTATATGCCTCTCAGAAGCTAAGAGCAGAGGGTTCAAGTGAGAAGCCTCATGTAGGCTACTGTACTATGGATTAACTCCTGAGAGGTATGAATGAGATGGCCCTTAATTAAAAAACAAAAAACAAAAGGTACTTGTATGTTTAAAGAACCTATTTCACACCACAATTATTGTCCCCACTAAGAGGTAGAGACCAATAGATTTTCTGCTATGGTTGTTGTGGCTTGTTTATCACTGATTGCCAGTGTTTACTGTTGGCTATTAGGTCAAGAAGTTTGCATACCAGTTGGCAGAGTCTATGGTCCATTTAAGAAGATGATAAACACAGCCAGTGACACATGGAGGAGAATGAATCCTGCAAAAAAACATGACAATCTATGACATCCCAGGTCTGGTCAGGACTGCATTCCCCTATACTGCAACCCCAAGTAATGTACAAGCCGGTTTTATATGTACAGGAATAAGGCCTTCTTTCAATCCAGACATTTTCCAAGAGTGAGATGCATCATCTCAAATCACAGATTGACCTGCTGCATCTGCCTCTCCAACCTCCTCCCCAGGTGATCAGCCAGCTCAACTCATTTCCAGTGGACCAGGCAGGCCAAGCCTGTTGAAACCAAATGTTGAAACCAAACAGATTTACAGATTTACACAGATTTAAAGACTACATGATACAAAAACCAATTGGACAAATGAAAATTGTACACCCTCAAAAAGAATTAAAGGTCCCATGGCATTAAATTTTCATTTTATGAGGTTTTTTAACATTAATATGAGTTCCCCTAGCCTGAATATTGTCCCCAAGTGGATAGAAATGTTGATCGGTGTAAAACCGAGTTCTGGGTGTCTTTCTCTGCCTTTGAGAAAATGACAGCCCAGACGAGCCAATCCTGAAGTCTCCTGGTTTGACGTCCAAGCAGGAACGGTTACCTCCCTTTCCTCCGCCCAGAGAATCTGGCACACCCATGCAAACGCTCGAGAGAATAGAGATCATTGCTTGTGAACGAGTGAACGCTGGCAGTTTCTCAGTGTTTGGATGTACAAATGAAAACAAGTATTTTTTCAGTTCCTTCTGATCTGTGATCAGTGATTTCTGATGTGTAGCTAATTATTTATTATTCGTGCACACGCAGCTCTCTCTCTCCAGACAGAACGGTGTTTTCTATCTTGTGAGTCAGTGTTTTTGTACGTCCTCGTCGCGTCTATCGGTTCTAAAATGTGCATACAGTCATGAGTTTCTGCTCAACATCGGCAGAGTCAGAATATTTAGAGATAAACTTCACACACGCCGAAGCTCGGGCTGCACTGGCCGGTGGCCTTCAACATCCCCGACCCCCAGTACTGCATCTGGCCCACAGCGGAGGCACCAAACGCGCCGTGAGATTAAGCAGAAGGGGGGTTAGCGTGAGCATATCCGGGCTAGCCAGCCAAGCCCCACAATAAACTGGATTACATTCGATTACTGCTGTTGTGTCTTTGTTTGCGCTGTGTGTACTCAACGCGCGTCACTGACGCTTTTATTTTATTTTAAAAATAATGCTATTATCAACACTTACTTTTAACTCGTTCATCTCGACAGCTGTAATGGTACTTTGCATGTGTTACAAAGTTGGTAATAATGATGAAGACGGACTCGGTGTGACTGGGACTCGTGTTTATTCAGAACTCTCAGATGCAAACACAATAAACTCGCGCTGACTCTCATAACTCAGTAGGTACTATAAATAATTTAGTTAGCAATCGCTGAGCTCAGTCTCTGCTCCACTAGTGATGTCTGGTTCGCGAACGATCTTTCTTTTGAACCAGTTCTTTTTAGTGAACCGAATCAGTTCACCAAATCGGACTGAATGGTTCTAAACGTTTCGCGTCTCCAGTCAGCGCTGATCCATAATTTACTTAAGTTACTAACTTTCTGACATGAGTGACAGTCCCTCCGACTAGAAATAGACTAATAACCTGAAGTATATGCTGTAACTACAAGTTCAGACATGCTGAGAACTGATGTGAAGTGAACTCAGGTCCATCCGTCTCTCTGGCAGCAGCTCGTGCCTGCTCCTGCCTCGTAGACCTCGTTAAACTACGCCCCCTCCGCTCATTTAAAATGCAAAGATGTCAGCCTATCACAACAGTGGGCGTTTTTACTGAAGTCTCACAGCAGACACGCCTCTTGAAGCAGGGCATTCAGCCACAGGGCAAACTATGAAACTATGAAAAAATGCCTTTTATTTCTAAATTATGACATTTTATGATGTAAAAGTCATACTAACAATATAAGTACACCTCAGGAAACATTATAAAATAATAAAAAAATGCCATGCCATGGTACCTTTAAAACAAAGAATAAAAATTGATCTTAAGAGAGACAGAAATAGAAGGTGAAGATCTAATATGGAGGAGAAGTCTATTCCAGAGCCTGGGAGCAGCTACAGAGAGTAGTAATCGACTAGATGACCAAATAGATCTTTAAGCAGAATGCAGTGTACAGATTCAAGTGCAGGTGTAATGTGCTCATGTTTTCTAGTGCCAGTCAATAATCTGTGATCTGTGATCATAAGTGATATAATGCTGATTTAGGCAAATCCAGATCCAGAGCTAATTACAGTAGTCTAACCTTGCTGTTATAGATGACAATAATGAATAACAGATTCAAGGTCCTTCTTAAAAAGCATATTCTTGATTCCTACTTCTGAAAAAACAGAGATTCTAATTATTGGACCAAAAACTTTCCGCACGTAGTAACCTAGAATACTCTAACACTTGATGGCTGCTCTGTTAAGTCTTCGTCGTCAGTTAGGAACTCTTTGATACCAATCTTTCATTTGAAAGCCATGTTTCTAGCATCTATAAAACCATCTATAAAAGCTAGAAAACATCTAGATTTCTAGCATCTATTTCTTCTATCTTAAAAATATATCTAAATTACGACATATGCTCTCAATGCAAAATGCAGAACAGTTAGTTCATGTGTTCTTGACCTCAAGGCTAAATTATTGTAATGCTCTACTGGGTGGTTGCCCTGCTCGCTTAATAAATAAACTCCAGCTGGTCCAAAACGCAGCAGCTAGAGTTCTTACTAGAGCCAGGAAGTATGACCATATTAGCCCGGTTCTGTCAACACTGCACTGGCTGCCTATTAAAAATTGCATACATTTTAAAATCTTGCTTATTACTTACAAAGCACTTAATACACTCTCAGAAAAAAAGGTACAGTAGAGGTACAATTTTTTCCTTGGGGAACAAAACGTATAACTGTACCTTTAAAGGTAAACAATTGGTCCTTAGGGTACAATTAAACCAAACCAATTAAAAACAATTAAAAAGTTTTCTTCTACTGAGAACAGGGGTAGGCAAGTTTGGTCCTAGTGAGTCACTGTCCTGCAGAGTTTGGCTCCAACCCTGAAAGACGTCTATAGAAGCTCTTATTGAGACCATTGATGTTTTATTGAAATATTTTATTATTTTTACCCCAGTGACGGCCACTTGTACCTTAAAAGGTACAATTTTGTACTCTAATTTTTGAGAGTGTATTTTAGCTCCCCACTACTTGAATGAGCTCTTAATGCATTATAGTCCTTCACATCTATTGCGATCTCAAAACTATGGCCAGTTGATAATACCTAGATTATCAAAATCAACTGCAGGCGGTAGATCCTTTTCCTATTTAGCACCTAATCTCTGTCTTCCTAGTACTGTTCGGGAATCAGACACACTCTGTCAGTTTAAATCAAGACTAAAACGCATCTCTTTAATATGGCATACACATAGAACATTATCAATTTCTATTATTCAAATAGAATCATTGTTAGACTGCCTTAACTAGGTCAGCCAGAACCGGGAACATTTCCCATAACACCTGATGTACTTGTTACATCATAAGAAGAATGGCATCTACCCTAGTATTATTCTCTCTGTTTATTCTGAGGTTTACATAGGCCCTGTCCACACGAACACAGGTATTTTCAAAACCGCAGCTTTTTCTACGCGGTTTGGCTGTTCGTCCACACGCAAACGCAGTATCCGGTAACTGAAACCGGACTTTTTTGAAAACTCCGGCCAGGGTGAAGTTTTTTAGAAACTCCAGTTACAGCGTTGTCGTGTGGATGGTGAAACCAGAGATTTAGGCTTGTTAAGTCAAAATGTGCGCCGTTCTCTCCTTTGTTTGACGTCAGTTTGTGCGCCGTTATCACTTTTGTTTTACGTTACATGAGTCGAGTCTATGCAATGGCGGATGTAGCTTTTAATTACTCTGCTCCGCTTATCACATGTAGCCTATACAGATACATGCGCAGTTATCTCATTGTATTGCAGAACAGAGGCGCCAGAATGCAATAATACAACATAGTAAGGCAAGTGTGTGAAGCTTCAGTCCACTTGGGCCTGCCCATGTGCACAGTTACCTGTCACTGAGTCCAAAGTAAACTTGTAGAAGGGTTTCACTGAGCCCATAGCATCCCTCCGTGGATGGGACCCATGTGGAAATCAGGCAGCCAATCATAGCGCGGTTTTGCGTTTTCATGTGGACAGAGATTTTTTTTAAACCGTGCTTGTGTGGACGCGATTGTTTTTTTAAACGGAGGAGGAAAAACTCTGGTTATAAAAATACCCGTGTACGTGTGGACTAGGCCATAGTCTGCTGAATCCAGGCTGTATCCAGATCAGATGGACCTGCACCTACACACGACCACAATGCAGCCTTGCAGTAGTGACCGTGTCAACTAGACTCTCCCCTGTGAAGGTCTCCTTCACTTCACTTTCCCCTTGTACAGGTTATCGAAATTATTGGAAATTACTAAAAACGCTGTATTTTGCAATGCAGACAAGTAATTTGGCAGTCATTTTGTAAAGAAAAACGTCTCGGTTACGTATGTAACCCTCGTTCCCTGAGGAGGGAACGGAGACGTACGTTAGTGACTAACGAATGGGGGTTTCGCTTAGAAGCCAATCATCTTCATCGTGTTCAACAGCGCCCAATGGCAGTGCCAATGCCATGGGCATGCTGAATTTGCATGCGTAACTCCGCCCCACCTCGTGGGTATATAAGGAAGTACGCTGCGAACATCGCATTATGTTACTGCTGCAGGAGCCAAGACTGAACTCCTCGCGTTCCAGGCAGCACAGCTGATGTGGCTAAGGAAACGTACGTCTCCGTTCCCTCCTCAGGGAACGAGGGTTACATACGTAACCGAGACGTTCCCTTTCGTTCAGTCACTACGACGTACGTTAGTGACTAACGAATGGGGGATCCTATTCAACAACGCCACTCAGCTGTCATCCAGTGCCCTGCGTAAGTGTGAGATCCCGCCACTTAAGGCCCTAGGACTCCCACTTATCACAGGATTACCAAGGTACACTGGGAAGCAAATCCCAGTGAGGGAATGCCAAGATGCCTACCGTAGGGAGGACTTAGAGAATACACATATGACCCGCTGAGGGTTGCATATGGAAGATCTCTAGGGTACCAGCCGAAGGTGGATTTTTAACCCTAGGGGTGGCAGGGACTTGCCAAGGGAAAGACACCTGCTCACTGAGGAGGCTTACGGTGGGAATACTCGTGTGGGGGTCGCCGGAGGGGAACCATGCACACGGAGCACCTGGCCGGACATGAGGGTCTGGGCTCGAAAGGGCAGACTGAACTGATGTCGGCGTCGACAGTGCTGGAGGAGCTCAGGGCTCTCGGGGAGCTCACCTGAGGAAAATATCGCACGTATCCAGTCATGGGAGTGGAATGGCGAGCAAGCGAAGACACCTGAGCCTGGCCCATTACCGGCCACCCGTAGGGGCGAGTACATAGTCGGACACTGGCTCCACTCGGAGATTGTAGAATCTGGCGAATGTGTTGGGTGTCGCCCAGCCTGCAGCTCTGCAGATGTCTGTTAGCGAGGCGCCATGCGCTAGAGCCCAAGAGGAGGCCACACTCCGGGTGGAGTGTGCCCTCACACCAAGGGGACATGGTCGGCCTTGCTGCTGGTATGCCAAAACAATGGTGTCCACTATCCAGTGAGACAGCCTCTGCTTTGAGAGAGCGCTTCCCTTCCGCTCTCCACCATAACAGACAAAGAGCTGGTCTGAGGTCCTGAAACACTGCGTCATGTCTACGTAGGCGCGGAGAGCGCGTACTGGACAGAGCAATGCCAAGGCTGGGTCTGCCTCCTCCAAAGGCAGCGCTTGCAGGTTCACCACCTGATCTCGGAACGGAGTGGTAGGAACCTTGGGCACATATCCGGGCCGGGGTCTCAGGATCACGTGAGAGTTAGCCGGCCCGAACTCAAGGCACGCTTCGTCAACCGAAAATGCTTGCAGGTCCCCGACCCTCTTAAGCGAGGCCAATGCGGTCAGCAGAGCCGTCTTCATAGACAAGAACTTAATCTCGGCCGACCGCAAAGGCTCAAAGGGAGGCCTCTGCAGAGCACTTAAGACTACTGAGAGGTCCCAAGAGGGAACGAGAGGAGAGCGAGGAGGATTCAGTCTCCTCGCCCCCCTCAGGAACCTGATGATCAGGTCGTGCTGACTTACCTTTTTGTCTCCCAGGAGATCATGGTAGGCAGATATTGCGGCCACGTACACTTTCAGGGTGGAGGGAGACAGCCTTCGCTCCACCCCCTCCTGGAGAAACGATAGCACGGACCCGATCGGGCATTTCCAGGGGTCTTCTTGGCGGGAAGAGCACCATGTGACGAAGAGGTTCCACTTCAACGTGTAGAGACGTCGTGTAGACTCAGCTCTAGCGGAAGTGATGGTAGCGACCACCGCAGGTGGAAGGCTACTCAAACCTGCCGTGTCCCGTCCAGAAGCCACACGTGGAGCTTCCAGAACGCTGGACGCGGGTGCCAAAAGGTGCCCCGTCTCTGAGTCAGGAGGTCTGGTCTCAGAGGGATAGGCCAGGGAGGGGCTGTCGCAAGGAGTAAGAGTTCTGGGAACCAGGTCTGGCCGTGCCAAAGCGGGGCGACCAAGACGACCTGCTCCTTGTCCTCCCTGATCTTGCACAGTACCCGTGCAAGAAGGCTCACTGGGGGAAACGCATACTTGCGTAGCCCGGACGGCCAGCTGTGCGCCAGTGCATCCGTGCCGAGGGTGCCCTCGGTCAGGGAATAATACAGGGAGCAATGGGAAGAGTCCTGGGAGGCAAACAGATCTACCTGTGCGTCGCCGAACCGTTCCCATATCAGCTGGATCGTCTGGGGGTGGAGTCTCCACTCTCCGGGGAGAGGCTGAACCGTGACAGCTCGTCGGCTGCACAGTTCAGGTCTCCAGGGATGTGGACAGCACGAAGGGACCTCAGGCGCTTCTGACTCCACAAAACGAGATGGCGGGCGAGTTGAGACATACGGTGGGAGCGTAGACCGCCCTGGTGGTTGATGTACGCTACTACGGCCGTGTTGTCTGTCCTGACTAGCACATGTTGACTCTTCAGCAACGCTCGGAAGCGGTGCAGGGCGAACCGTACAGCCAGTAACTCGAGGCAATTGACATGCAGAAGGCGCTGGGGTCCTGTCCAGGAGCCCGCGGCTGCTTGTCCATTGCACATGGCACCCCAGCCCGTGGATGATGCATCTGTTGTCACAACAACATGCCGGGAAGCTCGTTCTAAGGACACTCCGGTCCGTAGAAACTTGAGGTTCGACCACGGGGTGAGTGTCTGTAAGCAGGCCCGGGTCACTGGGACCCGGAGCGTGCCAGACCGCCATGCCCATCTCGGGACTCGATCGCGTAGCCAGTGCTGAAGCGGTCTCATATGAAGCAATCCGAGCGGCGTTACCACGGCTGCAGATGCCATATGCCCCAGGAGCCTCTGAAAGTGTTTCAGTGGAACCGCACTCTTGCCCTCGAGTTGTCGAAGGGAAGTCAGCAGAGACTGCGCGCGCTCGCTCGAAAGCTGCGCGCACATGGCGACCGAGTCGATATCCATACCGAGAAAAGAGATCCTCTGCGCGGGGCAAAGTTTGCTCTTCTCCCAGTTGACCCGAAGGCCCAGACGGGCTAGGTGATGGAGCACCAGATCTCTGTGTCCGCAAACCTGCTCTCGAGAGGGACCCAGTATGAGCCAGTCGTCGAGGTAGTTCAGGATGCGGACCCCGTGCTGCCGAAGGGGCGCAAGGGCTGCCTCGGCAATCTTCGTAAAGACGCGAGGGGACAGAGATAGCCCGAATGGTAGAACTGCGTACTGATATGCCCGCCCCTCGAAAGCAAACCGTAGGAACGGTCTGTGTCGAGGCAAAATGGAGACATGGAAGTAGGCGTCCTTCAGGTCGATCGCTGCAAACCAATCGTGTGGACGAACGCATTCGAAAAGGCGTTTCGCTGTCAACATCTTGAACGGAAACCGGTGAAGGTAACGGTTCAAGACGCGCAGGTCCAGGATTGGCCATAGCCCACCGGTCTTTTTGGGTACAATGAAGTACGGGCTGTAAAACCCGCAATTCATCTCGGCTGGAGGGACAGGTTCGATCGCACCCTTCGCCAGTAGGGTGGCAATCTCCGCTCGCATGACGGGGGCGTTGGCCCCGATCATGGTGGAACGGACTCCCCGGAAGCAGGGAGGAACCTGCGCGAACTGAATCGCGTAGCCGCGCCTGACGGTCCGCTCGACCCAGCGGGACAGCCCTGGAAGCTGAAGCCAGACATCCAGAAACTGCACCAGCGGGGTCATACGGTGTACAGACGTACCCGGTGTGGGCTTGCAGCGATGCAGCGTCACCGGCCCGGACATGGGAGGCTGTGGGGCGTCCCGGTGCGGGGGCACGGTTGACAGCTGCGTCCTGACAGAGGAGACCAGGGAAGGACCAGCGTTCCACTGGGGTCTGCTCTGCCAGGAGGCTGGCGACAGAGTGGGATGCGAGTGGCGGGACCCGTGGGTGGCGCGCACCGTCATCACCGGACTCTGTGGGCTCAGGGATGGGAGTGTTAATTCTTTCTTTGACCAACATAGTGTGCTGCTGACCCGGGGGCCAGCAGCTGAACAAAGGATTCTCCCCCGGCCCTCCACCGGGGGAAGGAGTGGTCCTGCTACCATCTCCTCGAAAGAATTTCCCATCCCTGAGCCGTCCGTCTCAGGAGCGCCGCTTGGCCTGGCGTTTAGCGGGGCGCGGGGCGGCCTGAGGGGACTTGGACGCCTTCCTACGGCTTCCTCCGCGACCCGGCCCGGGTGAAGGCTGCTGCTTGGACCGGGTGGGAGGGGCGGGAGCCTTAGGAGGGCGTCCTCGGCGTGGAGCAGACTGAGTTGACTGTGCCGGCGGCGGGGTGGAGGCAGCAGCTGGCCGCCGGGGCAGTACATGCTTGATAGCCTCAGTCTGCTTCTGGGCGATTGAGAACTGTTGGGCAAAGTCCTCAACCGCCCCGCCGAAGAGGCCGGCCTGGGATATGGGGGCATCGAGGAACCGGGTTCGCTCGGTGTCCCGCATATCGGCCAGGTTCAGCCACAGGTGACGCTCCTGGACCACATTTGTGGACATCACTTGACCCAGGGAGCGTGCGGTCACCTTCGTCGCCCGGAGAGCGAGGTCGGTGGCGGCACGCAGCTCATTTAAGAGCCCCGGATCAACTGCATGTCCTTGAGGATCCTGGCCTGGTAGACCTGGAGGATCGCCATGGCATGCAGCGAAGCGGCAGCCTGCCCCGCGGCTCTGTGCGATTTCGACACCAAGGTTGATGTGAATCGACAGGCTTTGGAGGGGTGCTTAGGATCACCACGCCAGGTTGAAGCGCTCTGAGGACACAGTTGCATCGCAACAGAACGTTCAACTGGAGGGACCCCAGTGTACCCTTTAGCTGCCGCCCCATCGAGGACGGAGAAGGCGGAGGAAGTCAGTGAACGGTCACGGGAAGACAACGGGGACTTCCAGGACCGCGTGAGTTCCTCATGCAGCTCGGGAAAGAAAGGTATTGAGGGCAAGGACTGACGGGTGTCAGCGCGAGCCCCCAAAAACCAATCATCGAGCCTTGAGCGTTCGGGACAGGGTGGAGGGTTCCACTCGATCCCTAAACTCGCGGCTGCCCGAGACAACATGGCTGTCAGCTCTGGATCTGACTCGGGCAATGCTGGCACGCCCGAGGGCGGCAGCACAGCCGAGTCATCATCTCCAGAGGACTCGAGCCCACCTTGTGATGCGGTGATCGACATCGCATCCTCCTCCGGAGCGCCAAATGAGATGCGCGGGGGGGCCGGAGCCGGCCCCGCGATCTGCATCTGAACGCTCGCGGGTTGCAATGTGCAAGACGGGGGTGTGGCCCGAGGCATGAGCGTCGGGGCTTTGTTCCACACCGTAACCGTCAAGTCACCCTGACCACCAGCCGAAGTACTGGGCCTCTGGGACTCAGTAGATCGGGGTGTGGTAGAGGGGACTCTCACTTCAGAACGAAGGTCATGGAGTCTTGACCGCAACATTGCGATGGTCATGTTCCCGCAGTGAGAACATGACTCATCCGCGAACGCTGTCTGAGCATGCTGAAAGCCCAAACATACCAGACAGTGTTCGTGCCCATCAGAGGAGGAAAGCAACCGACCACACCCAGAAGTACACGGACGAGACATCCTGAAAAGGACGCGTCACGTGTAAGCTCTTTTATGAGAGGAAAGCCTCGCAGAGAACGCCGAAGCGCCCAGGGACCACACACCAGCTGTCTAGCGGACCACTGCGCAGATCAGCAGGCAGGCAGTATGATGATCACTGGAACGCGCCGTAACACCAACGCCTCTGGAAAGCTGCTCGTCTCGAAAGCTGTCGATGACTCAGATCAGGCTTGTAGGAGTGAAGAGATCCTCTTGGCTCCAAAGCAGAAACATAATGCGATGTTCGCAGCGTACTTCCTTATATACCCACGAGGTGGGGCGGAGTTACGCATGCAAATTCCGCATGCCCATGGCATTGGCACTGCCATTGGGCGCTGTTGAACACGATGAAGATGATTGGCTTCTAAGCGAAACCCCCATTCGTTAGTCACTAACGTACGTCGTAGTGACTGAACGAAAGGGAACTATGTGTAGTATGACAAAGTAATTAACTAATGATTATTTTTCAACCGAAATTAATCAATCAAAAACTTACTTTAGCTGGACAATAACTTTTTTCTAGAGCTGATGAGCAGCCAAAACAATCTCTCTTCCATTAATTTCCTATAATCACTATAAAGCTGCTTTGAAACTATCTATATTGTGAAAAGCGCTATATACTGTAAATTAAGGTGACTTGACTTGACTTGATTCTAGCACTATTGCTAGAATCAAGTCAAGTCACCTTCTTAACTAAAAAAAAATTCTTTTCGCAACTGCTTATCAAAACACAGTGTGGGATCGAAAATAACAAGGTTTTTGAAACAGTCACGCACATTAGAAGAGAAGCGACCAAGCTTATTGACAATTCCAGTGGTCAGAACTAACGGGCCAAAGGTGATTATTTCTGTTTTATCACTATTTAGCTATTTTAAAAAAATCATGTCCATCTAGCATCTTATGTCATGAAGACAGTCAAACAGATTAGACACAGAACAGCTGCTATTTTTAACAGGTAGATAAAGGTGAGTGTCATCGGCTTAAGAATTATATGTTATGTTTCTGAATAATATGACCTTGGTGGAGAATATATAAAGCAAAATGAAGAGAACCAAAAATGGAACACTATAAGAGATTTGAGAGCGAGATGAGAAGGATTTCATTACTACACTTCAGCACAGCACTGTGCGACACTGGAACTCATACAACGGTAAGTAACGTTAACGTTACCCCTCTTTGTTTCTCCACATATATACTGTTAATTCAAAGTTTTTCTTGTATGTTTTAGTCGGGTCTGCTTAACTGAATCACAAAATGATTTAGTTTTTCCACCTCTTTTTAGCTGTAACTACCCATGTACCATGTTTTTTTCATAAATTATATTATACTAAAATAATCCAAAACTGTTTTTGTCCAGGACTGGACAATTTTTGGATGATTTTGGCAGATTAAATATAATTTATGAAAAAAAAACATGGCAAAACTTTAGAATAATGTTGCTCAAGTGCAAACCTGAATACATTTCTGAACACAAAAGAAGATGAAGAATGTTTGTAACCTAACAGATTGAGGCACCATTCACATCTATAGTAATTCTTTCCTACTATGGAAGTGAATGGTGCCTCAAAATTGTCTGGTTACAAACATTCTTTAAAAGGAAGGTTTAGAACTACAGGGCGAGTAAATGACAGAATGTACTTTTTTTTTTTTTTTTTTGGTGAACTATCCGTTTAATGACGGACCATTATTCTAAAGTGTTATCAAAAGCATTTAAAGCAAAGGCCCTAAGGGTGATGAAATTTAAAATATCTTTATTCTCTTAATTTTCTCTTGCTTTAAGTTTTTTTCGTGAGGAAAAACCCAGAGGAGGGAACAAGATGCACCACCAAAACCGGAGTGAGTCGGAAGACCGGGGAAGTTGTTAACAGGAAGACAACTGTAATCAACAACACAGGGCGTCATGTCGGTTTTTAATTTTGTCTGACTTGAGACAGCGCCGACGCCACGTGACAGTGACGTATGGCATCAAAGTACCGCGAGAGCGATTCGAGAGCAGTCGGCTAATACAGCCGGTGCAGTTTCTCCAGAGCGACTGCACGGACTTTAATGATGACACAGCTGTTCCACGATTGGCCAGATTCTCCGCATGACAGCGATCACATGTGTTTCGTGTTTATTCTAAAACCTTCAGTTCCTCTAATGCGCACAAATCTGTTTTTTATAACAGTTAAACCTCTTTTCATGTAGTTGCGATGTTATATTGTCATGTTTATCTAAATAAAACAGATGAAAAATGTAGACCCCCACTTCATTGATAGTTTAGGCTTGTATGTTAACTTTATTCTTGTACAAACACACAGTGCATAAAGTATTACATGACAAAAATGTCTCTGAAACATCTGTGTATTGACAAATATTGCATTTATTTCACTTCAGCCGATAAAGTATGCAAACACAGTGCAAGCATCATTGCAGGAAGCAGAAAGTGTCCGACTTCACGTCTCCGTTTGCAGCTCCTCCCCGCCTGCACGCGGCTACTCACGCCGATCAGCTGCATCCAGCTGCAGCCGATGTCGAACACAACTTTCAACTTCTGCCGCTTGCAACGTGAGTGAAGCGACGCGACGGAACCAACAAGAACTGACAAAATGTAAAATGTGTATCTTGAATGCAATGCAAGTTGCTTTGGATAAAAGCGTCTGCCAAATGCATAAATGTAAATAAAATGTAAAATAAAGTGATATTGAAAGCACTCTGATTACTTTTATACATGATTTTCTGAAAATAAGATTTGATTCGAGGATGTTTTAAAGTGAACTTTTTCCACACATTTACATGTTTAAGTTAAAACACTTAAAATGTTTTAAATAAAGAATTTTATATTTCATAATATTTGTGTCTGTTTGGATTACTTCTGTAGGACAGATTAATGTAAGAATTAATGTAATTCAGTAAGTATTAATGATTGAATAGGACTAGGATTAATGCACTGTTAACCAAGGTTTACAGTAACGGTAGTGTGTTACAAAATTACAGTAACATGTAGTTACTGTAAACTGAAATGCTCTTATAAATGTCTAACAGTGTAAATCCTGGATTTATTGTAACAATCTGTTCAACCTCTCTCTCTCTCTCTCTCTCTCTCTCTCTCTGAGTGCATGCTGGGAGTGAACGGAGCGTGGTGAGGGTGAGTGCGTTTTTGGCTGAGTGCTAAAAAACTTCTATCTTTTATCTTTGTGTGTGTTTGTTTTTATGTGCTGAACTTGTTCGTTCGATCAAAGTTTAAAGGTGTTTAAACATCTGCAACCAGCCTTGTGCTGGGAGGCATGACGAACCAAAACACAATGAGTTTTAAAGATTTAACCCGCCGCCATGGTGTGAAGGTGGAGTCTAAAATTAATGTGGAGCAGTGTTGTTTAGCGGTGGGAGAGATTGTGGGACATGATCATATTGTCTCGGCATCGCGAATGAACAGTGCAATTGTTTGTTTTTTAAATGGTTGAAAAGGCAAATGACGTTGTCCAGAGCGGCGTTGTGTTGAATGGTTCACTCGTGACGGTTTTACCTTTGAGTACCCCGTCCAAAAAAGTCACACTGTCCAACGTACCTCCGTTTATCAAAGATGAAATACTGGTGTAAGAGTTATCTAGGTATGGAAAACTGGTTTCCCCTATAAAGAAAATCCCTCTCGGGTGCAAGTCACCTTTAGTGAAGCATCTAGTCTCGTTCAGAAGACATCATTCATGGTGCTAAAAAATGGAATTGATGAGATCGATCTGGTTTTTAAATTCAAAATTGATGGGTTCGATTACACAGTGTTTGCAACATCTGACATGACAATTAAAAGTTTTAGTTGTGGTAAGATCGGACACTTAGTTCGAGATTGTCCACAAAAAAAAGACAGTGCAGGTGCGAGCACTAGCACGGGACAGGGCGCTTCTGTTGTTCCCACGGCTGAGATCGCGAACATTGACATTGACATGTGTGTGGTCGAGGCCGGTGAGATTGAGCTCGGGCCGATCGCAGTTGCGGCTGTCGAGAATAACCCTGATACAACTGAGATTGTTACCGAGCCTAGTAAAAGTCTCGATGAACAGTCTTCGATGTCTGAGGAACAGACTAAACATGCTGAAAACGTTTGTGTGGCTGACGGAATTGATGCGGAAGACAATGTTGATTTTGAGAAGGAAGCCAAATCTGTCTTTAAAATACCAATTAAGAGAAAGAAAAAAGCAGTGGAAAAGCTTTTAAGCAAGTAAAGAAAGATGAGGGGGGTAGCGAGAATGTGGGATCTGACAGTGATGATTCCTCTGATTCAAATGTGTCTCAGTGTTCAAATCCGTCTATAAGTTCTCAAAACGATAACTTGATCTGTTTGTATAGAGCTGATGACATTAGTAAATTTCTGCAAGAGACAAAGGGATTGAAAGGAGTGCAAGTGGAAGATTTTTTCCCTGACCATAAACAATTCATCAATGATGTGAGGTTTTTAATAAAAGAGGGAGCCTTTCAAGATGTGGAGATTTATCGTCTTAGGAAAATTGTGAATAAACTAAAAAAAAAAAAAAAATACTAAAGATGAAGAGCTTGTCAACTTTTAAATTTATATGCACCTACAAAAGGGTTAGAAAGAGTTATTTTCTTAGATAAGGTGGATGCTGTTTTGAAAGAGTTAAATCCAGAAGACATGTTATTTTTGGGTGGAGATTTTAATTGTACTGCTAATGACAAGTTGGATAGGAATCATTTAGAACCACACGCTGCTTCTCATAAAATACTTATACAGCTCATTGAAACTCATGAAACTCTAGACACCAAGATGGCGGCGAGAGTAGTTCGCGAGGCTCTGGGTCTCTCCAGATTCTGCAATTTTGCTGTATTTTTCTTGCTCATCTCGGGTCTGTTCGTTCAGAATAGTTGTGCCTTAACATCGTACACCCGTGGTGAGATTTTGAATATTGGTTTGCGAATTTCCGACAGTTTTATGGACAATCTTCGACTCCTTCCTGAGATCGCTAGGACACCCGAGGCTATGCACTCTACCCGGCCGGGCGGAAGTGCTCGCAGGCGGCGCCGAGATCGTAAACATCTCGGGGATACGCGGAGGACTGAGAGCTAAGCTAAGGCTAAAGCTAAGGCTAACCACACATCGGCTCTCTTTACCCAGTATTTTCCTTGCCAATGTACGGTCGCTAGTGAACAAAATGGAGGAGATTCGACTCAGCGTCACACACAGCAAGAAACTTTTGAACTGTAACGTCCTAATCTTCACGGAAACCTGACTAAACGGCGGAATACCGGACACCGCTATTGAGCTAGCGGGATGCCACACGCTCCGGGCGGATAGAACATTAGATGGCTCCGGTAAGACCAGAGGTGGTGGATTGTGCATTTACATTAACAAAGCCTGGTGCACAAACTCTGCTATTGCTGGGAGTCATTGTTCAGCTAACCTCGAGTTTCTCATGGTTAAATGTAGACCGTTTTATCTACCGCGGGAGTTCACTTCCACCATTATAACTGCAGCCTAAATTCCCCCGGATGCTGATGCCAAGCTTGCTATGAAAGAACTTCATGCAGCCATCAGTAAACAACAGACTGATCACCCGGAAGCTGCTTTTATTGTTGCAGGTGACTTTAATCATTCAAACTTAAAGTCAGTGCTACCCAAGTTTCACCAGCATGTTTCCTGCCACACCAGAGGAAACAAAACCTTAGACCATGTTTACACAAACATGGCTGGCGCTTACGTTGCGACACCCCTCCCCCACCTGGGACAGTCAGATCACCTTTCTTTGTTCCTCATCCCCAAATATGCACCCCTCATCAACCGTGTGAAGCCATCAGTGAAGACCATCAAGGTGTGGCCTGCGGGGGTTGATTCCACACTCCAGAAAAGGTTTCTACACACAGACTGGAGTGTGTTTGCTTCTCAAGCCACCAGTGGCGCTCACACAGACATTGACTCCTACACCTCCTCTGTATTGGATCATATCAATACCACCATTGACAGTTTTACAACCCAGAAACAGATCACCACATACTAGGGATGCACCGATATGAACATTTTGGCCGATACCGATTACCGATAATTCTTAATATTTGAAAGCCGATAACCGATATATTGGCCGATAAATCTAAATACAAATTTTAATAAACTCTGAGAGCCTGATTACAAAAACAAAAGGCTCACCATTAAAAGCCATGTCCCAAACACTTCAACATAAATCAAACCTATACACTACAGTAGCCTATTTGAACCAGTGTGAGATTCCTTACCTTTTCAAATTAATTTTACACTCCTATGGCCAAATTTTTTTTTTAACACTTTACAATAAGGTTTAATTTTTGTTAGTATTAGTTAACCAACAATGAATGAACAATACTTCAACAGGATTTATTAATTTTAGTTCATGTTAATCTCAACATATTCAGACCCAAAGTTGTGTCTTTTAACATTAGGTATGAACTGTGAATGGACTGTTACAAAACACAAACATTTTATTACTAAAAGAAACAAAGGTTATTGCTCTCTGTTTGTTCATGATAGTTTATGCATTAATAAAATGAGACCTTATTTGTAAAATGTTACCAAAAATTATATTGTCTAAAAAATAAAAATAATATACCTAAATAATGCAAACAAGTAATTGAACAGCATTACTTAGGCTGCATAATAAAGAATCAGAATGCAAGTGAATGAAATAACCTCCGCACAGACGATAAAGAAATGGTTTTAATCAAACCATATTGTTGATGGAAATGATCCGAGAACAATAAAAGTGCTAATTATAAAAAATAATGCTTCTGTGTTTTTGAAAAAAAAAAAAATGTTTAATATTACAGTAATAGTATACATCTGTAATATTAGTCTAGTTTATTAGGAATAATGTTGCTGTTTGAGAGCGCGCTGAAGCTGGAGAGAATGAACGAACAACCATAAACTGAAGCGCTTAGAAGTTTAATTAACAACTAAACGCATCATATATGAGAACAATCAGATATTTATACAAAATAAATATAATATTACAACTTATATTAGCACAAAATCACGCATAGGTGAAGGGTTATAACTCCTGTGGATGCTCTTCCCCTGTTTGAGAGCGTGCTGAAACTTAAGATGATCACTGGTACAGTGAAGCACTGCGGGTTATTGACTTAACGAAACACATCCTATATGACTTTAATCAGATGTTTATACTACAAAAACGTAATATTACGACTTACATATGCTTAAAATGACGCAAATGCACAAGCGAACTTGACTGTGCTGGTCAGAATGCGTTGTTGACGCTTCCCACAACAGCGCGCTGAAAAACAACTAAACCCAGAGAATTCACTACGTTTTATAACAGAAATATTCTCATTGCAGTGTTATGTATAGGACAGTCCCAGTAGTTATTAATGCTGTGCATTTCTGTTTGAAATGCGCGCGCCGGTACAATGAAGTGCTTTACTGCATCGTTAATTAACTCAACCAAACGCATCCTATATGGGATTATATACACAAAATAATAAATATAATATTACAACTTACAATGGCACAAAAGGCTGTGAATGCACAAGCAAACTTGACTGTGCTCGTCATGAAGGTGTAACTCCGTGGGCGCGCGCTGAAGCTAAAGACCGGTACAATGAAGTGCTTTACTGCATCGTTTATTAACTCAACCAAACGCATCCTATATGATATTACATACACAGAATAATAATAAATATAATATTACAACTTACAATGGCACAAAAGGCTGTGAATGCACAAGCGAACTTGACTGTGCTCGTCATGAAGGTGTAACTCCGTGGGCGCGCTCTTCCCTCAACAAACGCGCTGAAACACAACGCTCTTTTACAGCCTATTCTATTCTCATTATCATTTTATGTAGATTATAGAAGACTTGCGCTGCACATGTTGCACATAACTGTATTTTCCTTTTCGAAGTGATTCCAAACATATTTAGAGCAATTCAAACCCATCATGGTGGACAGCGTGTCCGTCTCAGCTGAAGGAAATAATACATTATCTATCGGCTTGACTATATCGGTCAAATTTTCTTATTGGACCGATAACGATAACATCAAAAATAATCATTTATCGGCCGATAACGATATGTTGCCGATATATCGTGCATCCCTACCACATACCCAAATCAGAAGCCATGGATGAACAGGGAAGTGCGACTCCTGCTGAAGTCACGCAATACTGCATTCAGATCAGGAGATGCACAAGCCTACAGTACGTCCAGGGCAAACCTGAAGAGGGGGATCAAACAGGCCAAGCACTGCTACAAGCTAAAGATAGAGGGTCACTTTTCCAACTCTGACCCTCGACGCATGTGGCAGGGCATTCAGGCCATCAGTGACTACAAACCCCCCCCCCCCCCCCCCCCCCCCCACACTCCACCCCCGCAGCCACTGATGTCAACTTCCTGAACGAGCTAAATTACTTTTATGCTCGCTTTGAAAGAGACAACAGAGAAACTGCCACCAAGCTCAAACCCTCAGCTGACCCACCTATCACACTCTCCACCACAGATGTCTGCAAGGCACTGAGCCGGATCAGCGCACAAAAGGCTGCTGGACCAGACAACATCCCTGGTCGTGTTCTCAGAGCATGTGCGGAGCAGCTCGCTGGGGTTTTTACAGACATTTTCAACCTGTCTCTTGCCCAAGCAGCTGTACCTTCATGCTTTAAACGCACTTCCATTGTGCCAGTGCCAAAACACTCTAACCCGAGGTGCCCTAATGACTACCGCCCTGTAGCACTCACACCCATTGTCATGAAGTGCTTTGAGCGGCTGGTCCTGGAACACCTAAAAGACTCTCTACCATCCACATTGGACTCACACCAGTTTGCCTACCGCAGCAATAGGAGCACAGAGGATGCCGTTTCCATGGCACTGCACTCTGTGCTCACTCACCTGGACAATAAAAACACTTACTTGCATGCTGTTTGTTGACTTCAGCTCAGCATTCAACACTGTCATCCCAACCAAGTTAATAGCCAAACTTGGAGACCTGGGCATCAACACTTCAATGTGTAACTGGATTTTGGACTTCCTAACTGACAGACCCCAGAATGTTTGTTCAGGATTCACCTGCTCCACATCCATCACTCTTAACACTGGTGTACCACAGGGCTGTGTGCTAAGCCCGTTTCTCTTCTCCCTCTTCACCGCCGACTGCAAGCCTGTGTATGGATCTAATTATATCGTCAAGTTTGCGGACGACACAACGGTGATTGGTCTCATCAGCAACAACGATGAGACTGCCTATAGGGAGGAGATCCAGCACCTGGCCACATGGTGCACTGAAAATAACCTGCTCCTCAACACCACCAAAACGAAGGAGCTCATCGTGGACTTCAGGAAGGAGTCAAGAGGCACACACGACACCATCCACATCAATGGAATGGCTGTTGAATGTGTCTCCAGTTTCAAGTTCCTGGGGATCCACATCTCGGCGGACATGTCGTGGATGACCAACACCTCCAGCCTGGTCAAGAAGGCTCACCAGCGCCTCTTCTTCCTGAGGACACTGAGGAAGAATCAGCTCTCCTCAGCTATCCTGGTGAACTTCTATCGCTGCGCAATAGAAAGCATCCTGACCAACTGTGTGGCAGTATGCTCTGTTGCGGAGCGCAAGGCACTGCAGCGGGTGGTGAAAACTGCCCAGCGCATCACAGGGACTCCACTGCCTGCCATCGAGCACATCCAGAGGAAACGCTGCCTGCATCGAGCTCGCAGCATCCTCAAGGACTCCTCTCACCCAGCCCATAGACTGTTTTCTCTCCTGCCCTCCGGCAGGCGTTTCAGGATCCACCGGACCAGGACCAGCAGACTAAAGAACAGTTTTTTCCCCAGAGCTGTCTCTTTACTGAACTCAAACCCCCGTTGATCCACTCCCCTCATATACTGATAACTCTCCTACCTCACATCCGCCTTCACTTTGTTATTTGCACTACCAACTGTTTATTACAGTCACAACTGTTTACTTATTAATTTTGCACTACCATACCTTAACTGTATTATGCTCATTTGCACTGCCGACTGTTATTTACAGTACCTACTGTTTACATTTGCATTTTGCACCGTACTTCTAACTGTAATATGCAATCACTTTCCACTGCACTTTTACACTTTTTTTTTCGGATAGCTTCTGTCCATAATTTATTGCACTACCTTAATCCACTGCCATATTCCTCATTTTAGCCTAACATATCATTGTATACCTCTATCTGTAAAATTCTGTTTATAGTAATAGCCATCTGTATATTATATTACATATCCACCTGTAAATTCTGTTTATAGTAATAACCATCTGTATATTATTCACTGTACATATTCACCTGTAAATTCTGTTTATAGTAATAACCATCTCTCTATTTATAGATATATTTATATATACTCAGTACATATCCATGTTCTGCACTTATGCAAACGTTGTATATCCTGCACTTGCTGCTATTGCACTTCTGGTTAGACCTAAACTGCATTTCGTTGCCTTGTACTTGTACTTGTGTAATGACAATAAAGTTGAATCTAATCTAATCTAATTTATGTGATGTGTTTAGAAGTATGAATGAAGATGTTAGACAGTATTCTTGGGCTCATAGTACTGAACATACCATCTCTTTGGCACGACTTGACAGAATTTATAGTGTTCAGCACCAACGTAATCTTTTAAAATTTTGTAAAAGTATTCCAGTGGGATTTTCTGATCACAGTTTAGTTCTGTGCAGTGTTTTAACCAAGTGTGTTAAATATAAAAGTGCATACTGGACTTTTAATACTTCATTGTTAAATGATAAACAATTTATAGATAACTTTAATTTTTTGGGGGAAACTTTTAAGCAGCAAAAGCATTTCTACACTTCTTTAATACAATGGTGGGACTGTGGAAAAGTTCTTATTAAAGACTTTTGTCAAAAGTACACTGTGAATGTTACTCGAGACACAGCCCAGTTAATGAAGACTCTAGAAACAGAAATTCTTTTTCTGCAGGATTTATTAGCATCTAAAAAAAATAGAAAACATATTGATGACTTGAAGGAAAAAAAAACATTTTGTTAGACCTGTTGGGAGTTAAAGCACAGGGAGCTTTAGTCCGTTCACGGTTCCAAACTGTGACACAAATGGATGCTCCCTCAAAATTCTTTTTTAATTTAGAAATGAAAAAAGGTCAAAGTAAAATGATGCACACGTTACGTTCAGCTACAGGGCAAGAACTAACTGAGCCTGCTGACATACGTAGCCGTGCTGTAGATTTTTTCTCAGACCTTTATAAATCTGAACTGAGGGAATGGGGTGCAGAAGCTGAGAAGTTTCTTTCAAGGACTTCCAAAGGTGGATGAAGAGTCCAACAATGAACTACAACAGACTCTGTCACTAAAAGAACTTTATACTGCCATGATGAGCATGGAAAATGGTAAATCTCCAGGAATTGACGGGTTACCTGTTGAGTTTTACAAGACTCTATGGCCCTCATAGGAGAAGATCTGCTGACAGTTCTTAATGACAGTCTGGAAAGAGGACTATTACCTCTAAGCTGCAGGAGAGCAGTCATCACACTGTTACCTAAGAAAGGTGATCTTCAGTGTATCAGCAATTGGCGCCCTGTTTCGCTCTTATGTTCAGAATACAAAATTTTGTCTAAAAGTTTGGCTACAAGACTTAGTAAAGTTTAAAGTAAGTGAATACATTCTGACCAGTCTTATTGTATTCCTAACAGGTCTATTATTGATAATATTGCTTTAATTTGAGATGTTTTAGATGCTTCTAAACTCCTGGGAATTAACTCTGGTCTGATTTCTCTTGATCAAGAGAAAGCCTTCGACAGAGTTGAGCATTTGTTTTTATGGAACACTTTAGAGGCTTTTGGTTTTAGCCATGCTTTTATATCTATGATTAAGGCTGTGTATTGTAACATTGAGAGTGTTCTTAAGATTAATGGACGTTTGTGTGCTCCGTTTAAAGTTGAGAGGGGAGTTAGGCAGGGATGTGCCATGTCAGGCATGTTGCCATCGAACCTTTACTTCAAAAGTTACGAGTTCATCTAACAGGTCTGATTTTCCCTGGTTGTAATAATTCTTTACATCTTTCCGCTTATGCTGATGATGTTATTGTTTTTGTAAATGGAAAGGATGATGTTATTATGTTAGAAAAAATAGTTAATGATTTTAAATGTGTTTCCTCTGCCAAAGTAAACTGAAAGAAAAGTGAAGCTTTACTAGTGGGAAATTGGAGTAGAGATCTTCCCGCATTACCTGGAGGATTGATTTGGAAAAGAGGAGGGTTAAAATACCTTGGTGTCTATCTAGGAGATGAAAACTTCATTAAGAAAAATTGGGAAGGTCTAATTGAGAAAATAAAAGGTCGATTGGATAAATGGAAATTGTTGCTCCCTCAGATATCTTATAGAGGACGTATTCTTATCATTAATAATCTTGTGGTATCTTCATTGTGGCATAAACTTGCTTGTGTCGATCCTCCGAATGGACTGCTTGTCAATATTCAAAGAGAACTGGTGAACTTTTTTTGGGACAAATATCATTGGACTTCTCAAAGCATTCTGTTTTTGCCCAAAGAGGAAGGAGGTCAAGGACTGGTAAATCTCGCAAGCAGAAGAGCCACTTTCCGTCTCCAATACATACAGAAACTGTTAATGGGACCTTATTCACTTGCGTGGAGACCGTTGGATTTACACATCTTGAGAAGAGAGGGCAATATGGATATAGATTTATCATTGTTTTTAATGGATAATAAAAGATTGACTTTTACTGGAATTCCTCCTTTTTATCAAAATTTGTTTAAAGTGTGGGGTCTCTTTAAACATCGCTGGATGGAACCAGCAATTTCTCTTTATTGGTTGTTGGAAGATCCAGTTATATTTGGAGCTAAGTTTGATACTTCAGGAGATGATGTTCCTGGGTTAACAGAAATATTATGTAATAGTAAGCTTTTTAAGCTAAAAAATATCATAAATGAATCAGGATATAATTTACTGAAAGCTGAAAAAGTTGCTACCCTTCTAAGAGTTAGATCAATACGTTTTGCTCAGAAGGTTCTCCATAAACTAACTACAATTTTAACTGTTGAAGAGAAGGCACTTTTAGAAGAGTTTGGTGCAGGGACTTTAATCCCTGATAGTAAAGATCATTTTCCAGATCTTGAAATCTGCCCTGTTATAGAAGAGTCTTGTTTTAATAGCCCCATGTTAAAATGTGGATTTTATGAGTATATTGATTTTTGTACAGCAGAAGGGAAAACATTGTATAAATGCACTGTGAAAGTTATTAATCAACGTAATTTAAGTATTAAAACAGATACAGTATGGAGAGAAAAATTAGGAATCAACACTGAAACTAAACCTGTTTGGAGAGCACTTTACAAACCACCATTAAAAAAAAAACTTGGTGATTTGCAATGGAGGATTTTACATGGAGCCATCGCTGTAAATGCTTTTGTATCTATTTTAAATCCCACTGTAAGTGACAAATGTCCTTTTTGTCTGGAACGAGAGACAATTTTTCATTGTTTTATGTACTGTAGTAGACTTAATCCTCTTTTTGATTTATTAAATGTTTTTTTGGATTCGTTTAATATTTGTTTTTCAAAGCAAGATTATATTTTGGGGGTTTTTTACAGTTCAAAACAAAAGTTCAAATGTCATGTTGTTAATTTTATTGTTGGACAAGCAAAATATGCTGTCTATATCACCAGGAGAAATAAGATAGAAGAGAAGTCAGGACAAGATGTTGCACTAGTCTTTAAAAATATGGTAAAATCTAGAATTCTTATTGATTTTAATTTTCATAAATTGATGAGCACGATAAAAGCTTTTGAAATGCAGTGGTGTTGTAACTTTGCTCTGTGTTCAGTTGACGATGAAGAAATTGTTTTTGCAAGAGAGTTAATGTAATTTCTATTTATTTTTTATTTTTATTTTTTAGGTGTGTGTAAAATTATATAAATGTTAACAAACATTTTAATAAATTGATTGTAAAAATAAAAAAAAATCTCTCTCTCTCTCTCTCTCTCTCTCTCTCTCTCTCTCTCTCTCTCTCTCTCTATCTCTTCTGTATGTGTATTTATGTAATTGATCTCTTGCCTTGTATACGCTTCTATGTTTTGTTAATTTGTAATTTTTTCTCTCACAAAAAAAAAAAAAAAAAAAAAAAAGAAATGGTTATAACTACAAAACAAATAAAATTTCACATCCGAAAAATTAAACAGAAAATCATGGCAGACTTATTCTGTGGAACTCTCTAGATCTCCATTCTTCATCAAAACAAAGAGTGCTAGTACACAGCCTGTCCCTCGGTAGATTCAGTGTGATAACATGAATGTGGACCACAGAAAAGGAAACCTGAGGAGATATTGAAGACTACCCTGCTGAAAAATCCATCATTGGTGGTCACCAGGTATGTTTTGCATGCTGATGGACCAGCTACACCAGCTCAGTTTTGCTTGAAAACAGCATGACTATGCTGGTCCACCAGCTAGACTATACCTGCTCTATGAGCAATTTTCCCATCGGTGTAGAGGTCTTTTTGTCGGACTAACTTTCCATGGGTTTGATCTGCGTTTAAAGGTTGTGATTGGAACCATATGTAAAAACACAAGTTTCAATGTTTAATGTAACATAATTAAGTTTTATCTTACCAGGTTGTGACCTAACATGTTTGTTGTCTGGCCCAGATGAGCTCTGATAACAGTATTTGGATACTGTAGGTCGAGACGAGTAGAGTTCCACTGCTTGAATCAAAGCCAGCCCATTGGATCGATCAATCAATCAATCAATCAATCAATCAATTCAGTCAGGTTAGATAAGGCGAGGGGGAAGCTTGGGGGACAAAGCCTATTCACAAGGGTTTGGTTTCACAAAGATCAGCTCACTGATTTACACCCGAACAATGGAGAAATGGAAGAGCTTTCAATAATTGAACAGACTGGTGGTGTTACGCAACAGGCCTTACGAGTGGGCTGCCAGAGAGAAGGGCAGCGAAGCGAATGAGAGGCTGATCCAGGGGACGGGTGCGTGTGAATGCGTGGGAAGAAGGTCTGTGGAAAGATTTCAAAAATAAGTGTAAAATGCTGCTATATGGACACATCTTGTCACCAAGGTCATTACGGTGCTTTCTGTAGCCCTGTGATTTCACAAGTAAAGACATCCAAGAATGTGCTCTCCTCCTGCTGTGCTTCCCCATGTGCGAACATATGTCAGCATAAAAGATGCTGTATTTTTAGTCTAGTCTACAATAACTCCCAGAATGCCTGTGGTAACGAGTGTGTAACGCTTTTAGTCAGTGTATTCACATTAGGTTGTGCATCTCTGCCCGTGTGTGCACGCGAGCGTACGCGCTCATTCTCCCCTGTAGGCGTCCAGGCCCCAGTTTTATCATTCTGTGGCTGAATCACTAGCTCTTCACTCACTCTCCTCTTTTCTGCCTACCTCTCCTTCTTTTTTCACTCTCATTTTTATTCTCTCTCTCTCTCCCCCTCTCTCCAGGTCTGTATATTTTTCCCTGCTTCTCTCCTCCCACGCCAACCTCACATGCACCAAGCTCAAGGCTCTGCCAAACCGCCCTGCGTCTTAAGCCATGTACATGCATGCACACCTCAATGGAAAATGCACACCAGATCGCTTTTGAATGTAATGGCTATTTATAAAGGTAGTAAAAATAACAAGTGGACCGTTATTAGTCTTTGTATTTTCCCTTTGCATATGATGCTTATATATATATATATATATATATATATATTAGTGCTGGGAATCGATAAAAAACAACAACTAATTAATCAAATTTTTTTCTGTAATTAATCACGATTAATCTGAAGTTTTTAATATTTTACAATTTTAATATTTTGATATTGTAATAAATTCAGTTACTCTCCAAATTAATGTAGAAACAATTTAAAGACAGTATATTTTAAATATGTGTTGTAATGGCATCTTTTTATGAATGAATGCCAGTATCACTGATACTAATGTCTCTATGAAACATTAATGACATTACATTACAACTGAAAGCTCCCAATTCAACATTTATTAGGCTTTAAAAAAAAACTACTTTTAATTTAAGTGAACTTAAAACAATCTTCACATAACCCCATTATAATAAATGTTATTTTTACCTGTGGCCTTCCCTGTTAGACATATACAGAAATGTAATAGTTATCAAACACCTTTCTTAACTGCATAAATAATACATTAAACATAGATTAATCATCATTAAAGCTACAATTTTCTCTGTTCCCGTTGTTCTTTCATGAACATTAATGACAAGCATCATCAGTGCACTTTAAGAACGGCCGCTGACGAACATGACGCATCGCCCGCGTTAGCGCGTTAATTTGCCCAGCCGTAATATATATATATATATATATATATATATATATATATATATATATATATATATATATATATATATATATATATATATATATATATATATATATATATATATATATATATATATATATATATATATATATATAAAATCACCTAATGTCTGCAGTAAGGTGAAGACAGGGCTTACATTATTTTAGGGGACAAACATACAATCAATGAATCAATCAATCCATTAATTAATATTTGTTGAATCAATCAATCCATTAATCAATATTTGTTGAAAAGTGTAATAGGGGTGATATCTGTATTGTTATGTAGAAACATGAAAAGATGAGTGTGTCAAGCACGGCGGGGCAGAGAGCCGTGGAAACAGAGCGAGGCCAGTGGTGCGGATGCTAATAAGTGAGTCTCACAGAGGAGCTCCAGAAAGATAAAAGGAGGAGTGACGACAGTGAAGGACAAGAGAGGACAAGGCCTGGACTTTACATAGTGTTTTTGTGTTAGTATACTTTTGTTTTGTTGTTTATTTTGATATTAAAATGTACGCTGGTTTATCATTTGCCACCTTCTTCCCTGAACCTTTAACATTGTTACACTGGCGACGAAAACCCAGGAGGAAGGAGGAATACGCTGTCAAAGAGCCTTTGCTGTGTGGGAAATCTGCAGTGCGATCGAGCAGAGCAGACCCTGCCGCCATTGATGCTCGAGGCGGTGGACTGGATTAACTTGGGGGGTTGGGGGTGTACAAACTCGCTGCTGGCCGAGAGGGAGCAGAGGAGTTCATCATAGGCTGGAGCCTGCTGCCGTCCACCATTATGGTGAGGAGCAGGGAATGGGGGACTCTCTCACCGGTTGCACGGATCCGGAGGAGCCATTGCCGTCCACCAGGTATTGGAAGAATTTGAGGGCTGTCCACTGAGGGCACCACCACCAGGCATCGCAGAGGAGTTCATCTAGCTGGGGGAGAACCGGAAGGCAGTGCATTTTGGGAACTGGACCAATCGTTTTTTTTCCTCTCTCCTCTCTCTTGTGTCTGTCTCTCCTCATCCTTCTGTCTCCTTTTCTCTTGTCTTGTCTGTCCTTACTCCCAGGTGTTGTGGGCGCTGTGGCCCCCTGGAGGTGAGCATCACCTGCACGCAACACTGGCCTCAAGTCTCATGGAGGAGGTCCGGAAGAATAAAAGGGGGGAGTCATGACAATGAAGGACGAGAGAGGACCATGCCTGGACTTGATGTTGTATTTTTGTGTTCCTTTACTTTCTTTATATATATATATATATATATATATATATATATATATATATATATATATATATATATATATATACATTTTTTTTACATTGATAGTTTACAGGCTCCTGTCTCCTTCTTCCCTGAACCATTAAAATCGTTACCATGAGTTCCTACAAATACTTGCTTGAAAAAATGCAAGTAAAAATTAAAATTAAAAATGTTGACATTTTTGTACCAAATAACAGTTCTCCATGTTTTTTATGCCATTGTTGGTAAAAAAAAATGCTTCATGGTTTTTTTTCAGCAGAGAAATGTACTTGTTTTTATTATCACCACAGAAAAATTACGCACACAAAATGTAAATCGTTTTTCATAATGCAAACTATTGTTGATTAAAGAAAAATGTAATTAGGTTTAAACCATGAAGGCGAGCCAGTGGATATCACACAAGCAATGTGCAAACTAGAGTTATGCTGGTGAAGGAGTATCAAACCCCAGTCAATTATTCACTACAGAAAGCGAAAGTAAAAACAGACAGAGCTTTCGATATCTGACGCTGCTTTAATGTCACATATTAAATACTGTTGCCTCTGGCTTGGCGTGCTCAGTTGGGGACACTAAATTTTTCAACTAAACATCGAAATACATCTAAATAATAAACTAAATTAACCATTTAAACTAAATTACTGATCAAATTATTGATCTAAAGCCCACACTGTCACTGTATGATACTTGAAATTTTTCCAGAATGGCTATACAGCTGAATAAAATTATGCTGCATTATTTTCCTGTTTAACACTGTAAAGCTGCTTTGAAACAATCTACATTGTTAAAAGCGCTATATAAATAAAGTTGACTTGACTTGACATATTCTCTCAGAGACAATAAGAACTGAATCTGTGTGCTGATAATATAGGCATTTAGGCCTAACTGTCTTAATTTATTTTCTTAATATTTCTCTTGTGGTCCATACGTATATAAAAAATGAGAAGTATTTTGTGTTAAACAAGCTGTTTTTGAAATGAGGAGTAAGCTAATCTAACATTTTCATTATCCTTGCAGTGCATCAGTTATGTGGTAATGCGCTATGAAATTATTGCGGGGCAAATTAATTGTAATATTCATTTAATAATAAAAGTAGCCTAATAATAATAATTTAATAAATTAATTGGAAATGCCAAATCTTGATATGGCCAATATGCTTTTGTCAATATTGGTTGTCATATATTTTGGTTGTGGAGGATATTTGTGCCGATAGATGATAATATTGTGTATTGACAATAGCCAGGGTATTGTCAATACACAATATTATCATCTATTGGCACAAATATCCTCATCAACCGACTGCAAACTGCCATTTAGATCTGGCTCCATTTAGTTAGCAACACCCAACTTCCTACGATCCAATCAATTCCTGAGGGATGAAATCAAATCCCACCCTACCTTTTTATCATTCCAGAAGCCGTTTCACTCAGATATACGTCACAATGTCGATACATGCGATACAACATCCGTTTCATGCCGACTTTAAACTTTTGAAATGGAACAGAAATAAAAACTCCTTATTGACGCATGATGAGGATTTTAATTATTTTTATTCATCAATGTGAATCCTTAAAGCTTCTCATGTATCTTAAAGTTTCAGTTGAAATTAATTTAGAAAAACATTCTTCAAAAACTGTAAAAAATAAAATAAATGAAAAAAGTGACTTAAAATGGTCATAGTGTCATGTTATAGAATACACCTTGTCAGCACATAAATATTTTACACATATTAAATGTATGCCAACTACCAACAAATAATGAAATTATTTGATCGTTTAATAACAAACAAAAAAAAGCTTTTCCCAGCATTTGCATGATTCATGTCAGAGCAACGTAAGCCCAGAGCTGCCTGCA
This sequence comes from Gobio gobio, assembly GCF_949357685.1. NCBI lineage: Eukaryota > Metazoa > Chordata > Actinopteri > Cypriniformes > Gobionidae > Gobio > Gobio gobio. The sequence continues at coordinate 31,750,566 of NC_137101.1, read as the reverse complement.
TGCATAATATCAAAGTGCTTTAGTTTCATTTATGGCATAACACTTATATGACAAGCCCAACATGGAAACCAGGCCCTGTTTTTAAAAAGAAGCCATTTAATACAGAAATTCTTTTGAATTCACTCATTTATCCCTGCTGAAAAAAATCAACTTTGCTGGTCACCAGCATAAGTTATGTTTTGCAAGGATAATCAGCTGCAGAACCGCAGAGCCATATATCACAGAAGTCTGAGGACAGCAGCATCAGGCCAGCAGTCTCAGACCGGTGTTAGGGTGGAGCTTATGGCGTCAATAAGGGTAGGTTTAGTGGTTGGGTAGGGTTGGGTATTCATTAAGGTAGAGCTTATAGTTATAGTGAAGGGTAGGGTTCGTGTTTGGGGTGGGATACACAATCGTCAGCGACACCCTAACTTCCAATCTGATGTTGCTGGCCTGCTGTTGCTGTGATGTGTGGTTCTGCGTCTCTGCGGTCCTGCAGTTATATATATCTCATGTTTTGCACCAGCTAGCCCAGCACTATACCAACTCTAAACAGTATAAACCAGCCCGGACCAATATGGAATTCATGCTGGTTTATGCTGGATTTTTCAGCAGGGATACCAAACCCTTCCATCTTCAAAAAATCAAAAAAAAAATGATGCCAACAAAGTTAGAAGCCTTGATGATTATGTATGTAAATACACAAATGATTCAGAACCCTGTTTATCTAATTTCTATTTTTTTATCCATTCGGTATCACAGTTGGTGAATTAGAATTTGATTTAATGTATTTTTTGTTTAATGTGACATAATGTGTTAACAACTTTTAATCATTTTTGTTTCCGTATTCATAATCTACATAAATTACATGAAAAACTCTTTTTGGTCCACTGTTTTGTATTTGTATTTTATTCTTTAACGTTTCATATAAAAGTGTGTTTCTCAAACCGCAGACATCTATATTCACAGTAAATAAATACCACTCTGGCATGTATTTCTTTTATACAGACAACACATTGTCTTTGTAAAAAATATAGTTACTTAAAGAGTTTTCACCTCAGCTATTTAACTTGCTGGCAAAGCATCACATTTGTGATGTTTAGTATTTAAGTAAATAAAATAAATGCCCCAAAGAACGAATTAAAGGGTTGTAAAACACCTATGCTGGTTAAGATGCCTTACACACATCCTTAGCATGGACAAATCAACACATCATCTGTAGATCCTTTATTTTACCCTTTTGTACTTTTATGTCATTCTTGTTGTGAAACCTATAAATACATAAATTCTCATTAAAGTGCATTAGATTTGAAAAGACAACATGTACACTCAAATTAAAGGTATTCTTTTCAGACCGCAACTCACATTGATACGGATATTGAAAGTAATGGCAGTTTTTACCAATTACAGTCCCTGATTCAGACCTGTGCGTGTTATACAGCACTATTAGCACTTTTGCTTAGCATCACTCAGAATCGTCTAATTGCTTTAAACAAAAACTGTGTACTGTTTCTAGACTTTGTGTGTAATTATAGTTTTGTGGAGTCTTGTTTTAAATTGAAGTGTTTCACTTCTATTGCATACTCACTTTGCCCCAACTCTCTAAACACACATGACAGGATAATTTGACTGGATATGAAGCTGTGCATTCACAAGCATATTATGCATGACCACACTGAGGTAGATCCAAAGAAACCAATGAGCAAAACATAGCCATTGCAAAAGAATACATAAAGATGAAAAACACACAACATGTTTCACACTTCTTTGAAAAGCAATGCCTGATCCAGCGAGATGTACTTAATTATATTTTATGTACAAGGATGTTGAGGGACCATATCCTGAAATTCAGTCCCAGCAGCTCTGGAATATCCCTCGACATATCACGTATGCTTAAGATTTGCAAATGTTTTACAGTAACTATTGCATGTCGAGACACTCTATGTCAGTTAGAGGACTGAAGGCACTATTAAATTATTTATTTAAATAATAATTATTAAATATGCAATCATAATGTATTAAATATAATGTATATTTCAATAATAATTACAATTATTTAATATAGATAAATATACCAAATGATTAATTAAGCATAGTATTGAATATGTACATTTAAAAAGCTTTAACAAATAAAGTCATACTTTTAAAAATGTAATACTGCCTGGAACAGATTTTAAATAGTTTGTTTTTAAAGATGTTTAAGAAAGTTGTGCTTTTAATGGGCAGTGGTTGTAGTCCAAGAGAGTCGTATACTGTCGGCTTGGCTATTTGTGATAAAGTTCATATTAATGTCATGTATTAATTAAAGCAAGATACATAGTACCATATCAAACAGACCTCAACGTTTCATAAAACATGCCATGATGCCATGATCTGCATAATAAATCAACATTCATTCATCCATTTGTAAATGGATTAAAGTAGCCTTAATGAGCAAATAAACAAGTACATAAATAAATGATGAACATATGGTACAAAAAAGTAATTGTTCTACATGCAAATCTAATTTTTGCAAATGAGTCATTGAATAACTGATAAAAATTTGGAATAAGGTGCATCGCAAAACATAAAGTCATTTATATATCCAAGTACTCCATCCGATGAAGTTATTCTGTCTTTTACTTATATATTATTTGGTGTCCATAGGCATATTTTAGACTACCATTCTTCAAACAGAATCTAAGCAACTCTTGTGGACATTTGCAATGAAATAATACATTATCAGAGGCCCAGTTAATGCATTCTGATATATGAATTGACTACACTATGTACAGTCTTTTAATGGCCTAGAATGACACTGAAAATCTATACATCTGTGAGACGCTTCCCTTTATTTACACAGTTCTGATTCGCAACTGTGCAGTTCCCAGTTCGCAGGTTCGCCTCTCGAAAATTGTCAATGCTGTTATTGAGGTCTTCATCAATCTCCATGTATTCTGACTTGCTGACGACAGACGAGCTGCGACGACTGGAGTTGGAGTCGGATGCGATGTTCGGATTGCTCACTGTGAGGAGCTGTGCCTGTTCATCACCTTCGGTTTCTCTGTGATAGAAATAGTTAAAATTTGACACAATCACAGGCACTGGAAGTGCGATCGTTAGCACTCCAGCAATGGCACACAGAGAGCCTACTATCTTGCCCCCAATCGTAACGGGGTACATGTCTCCATACCCCACGGTTGTCATCGAAACCACCGCCCACCAGAAAGCATCTGGGATACTTGTGAAGAAGGAATCCTTCTCTTCTGCCTCGGCAAAATACACAGCGCTGGAGAACAAGATGACGCCGATGAAAAGAAAAAAGATGAGAAGGCCTAGCTCACGCATGCTGGCTTTCAGTGTCTGGCCCAAGATCTGAAGCCCCTTGGAGTGTCTGGACAGCTTAAATATCCGAAACACTCTAACCAAGCGGATAACCCTGAGAATGGCAAGAGACGTGGCCTGCTCTCCACCACCCTTCACCTCCTTTGCAACATCGGGGTCCTCTGCCAACTCCGTTCCAAGCGTTATGAAATATGGAATGATGGACACTATGTCGATCGTGTTCATCATGTTTTTAAAGAAGGCAGGTTTACTTGGGCAAGCGAAAAAACGGACAATCAACTCAAAAGAAAACCAGATGATGCAGAGTGTCTCCACAACAAAGAACGGGTCGGTAAAAATATTTGGTTTGTAGTAGAACGTGCTGTTGCCTATCACCTGGAGCCGTCCATGTGGATCCTCTTTCAACTCTGGTAAAGTCTCCAAACAAAATATGACAATAGAAATGAGAATAACCATGACGGAGACAATCGCAATCCCTCTGGCAGGGCCTGAGCTCTCGGGATACTCAAACAGCAGCCAAATCTGTCTCTGAAACTCATTCTCTGGCAGGGGGCGCTCTTCCTCACGAATAAAGCCCTCATCCTCTCGAAATTTTTCCATAGCTTCTTCTCCAAGCTCATAAAACTTAATTTCCTCCGAGAACATATCCAAGGGTACGTTGACGGGTCTTCTTAACCTTCCCCCTGACTGATAGTAGTAGAGGATGGCATCAAAGCTTGGCCGGTTCCTGTCAAAGAAGTACTCGTTCCTTAAAGGGTCAAAGTAGCGCATCCTTTTTTTGGGGTTGCCTAGTAGGGTGTCGGGGAATTGGGCAAGGGTCTTGAGTTGTGTCTCAAAGCGCAGCCCTGAGATGTTGATGACCACCCGCTCACAGCACTCGGGGGAATACTGTGAGTCCTGCGGTTGCCCCTGCAGAGTGGAAGACGTCTCGTCTATATTATCTCCAACAACCACCACAGTCATCCTGGAGATCAAACTCGCAGTACTGGATGACAGTGGATGTTCAGGTGGGTTGAGTACGCATCTGGCGCCCAGCAGTTTGAATAGTCAATGACCCAATAAGACATCCAGCATCATGTTCCACCAAACGTCGACCATCTCCATGTCCAATGGAGCACTGCGCCTACTTCATTTCTTCACCTAGTCAGCCAGAAAATTAAGGGGAGTAATGAGATATCACAGATGATGGAAAATAAATATGTCCTATACCAAGTTTTTTTTAAAAATCCACATACCTAGATAAAAAAATTTAAAAAATCCACAGGGATGCTATAATAAATGACTACTGATCCTTATGTATATATTTTATATTTCTTTTGAAATTCCAAAATAAAACACAAAAAAATTCTGTTAAAACACAAAGTTCCTTCACGCTTTGTCAGTATAAGAAATTATAAATAAATTATTAAATTATAAATTATTATAAATTAATTTCTTCAGTCCGCTAGCAAGATATTACAGTACAATGCATGTAACATTCTGGTTAAGACTGCACAATGATATCTAAAACAATTCTAAGGATCAAATAAGATCTGATTGGGTGAAATGAATTTGACTTGCTCATCGAATAGAATTCCAAGCGTCCTGAAAGCAAGTTTAACCCTACAGAAGCAGTCAGAACATATCCTCTTCTGAGCCAGCTATCTAGTGAACATATGCTCTTGGTATATCTGTTAAAACATAAATGTCACATACACACACACACACACACACACACATTATATCTAATTCTAATAGATATATATATATAAAAAAAAAAAAACTCAAACATGCAATATGGTTAGACATAGGCACCAAACATTATAATTATTATAATGAACAATAATTTTTTTATTTTTGTTTTACCTAGCGCTCAGCAAATATCAGGACACTATTTGCCAATATGAATATTAGGCATTTATATTGCAGATAATGAGAGTGATACCAAATGATGCCAATGGGGATGTTATAAAATGACTGTCTTTGTACTTACGTGGGCAGTCAGATTGAGGAACAGTGCAGGAAAGATCTGCGCAAAACCTCCTGTGTGTTATTAAAAATAGATCTCACATTACAGCCTCACATTCATACAGCAAGAATATAATACATCCACAATACACATCCTACTGCCGTCAGACAACAGCAAACTTGCAGTGCTCCTCAAACCCGTGCAGCAGAACAGTGGAGACATACAAAGAGAGAGAGAGAGAGAGGAAGGGAGGGTGAAAAAGAGAGAGAGAGTGAGTGGGTGAGTGAGTGAGTGGATGTGTAATGCGCAATGCAGACAGACTCCAGCATGTTGCCAAATGTCCTTTTCCACACATCTGATGGGACACACTACAGCTGAAGGAGAAATTCCTGTTAAAATGGTATTTGTTTCTATCATTAGTGTGTCTTTTTGTTCACAAATTGCCATAAAAACAGATTAACATGTACCTACTAATAAAGTTAAATATATGAATGCACTAATTTGCATGCAACCTTAAACCAGAATTCTACACTTTTGGAATTTTATTTAGAGTAAAAATGTTCATTTAATTTCAACAGTACTCTATAGGAAAAAAATTGGAGCATTGAACAGATGTGTTAATGTGTATTCGAGGTGTAAACACTTTATTGTAAACACAAAATTTGCTAACATCTAAATACATTTTTTTATTATTATTATTTAACATGATTCAAGCAGTCTGATGTAATTTGCTTCCACCAACAAAGGTGCATTTAAAGGGTTGGATGAAGTAAAAAAACAACTGCACTTTCATTTTCAAACCTGTGACCTTGGCTTAGCTAGCACCGCATGATCTACTTGTTTTGCTCATATTTACATACAAATAGTGCAATAAACCAGGAATTAATTCCCCTGAGAGTTTGTGGTTGTTGATCCTGTTAGTGTTTTCTGTATTAGATTAATTTAGATGCCTTTTCATGTAGAAATGGAAACCATTATCTGTTTGGTCAAAGCATCATTGAGATGTACAATGTGAAGACTGTGGCTCTGTGAATATCATCCAGTCCTCAGCAGACAGCGCACTCGCTCTCAGTACAAGAGATCAACACAATTCTCCATGGCAACCAGGAGTTAGTAAAAGAATGAGGAGAGGAGGAGGGAAAACAGGTTTACACACCGCTGCTGTCACTACAGCACACACACACACAAACACACAAAAAAAAACTCACACTCATATACAGCGTAAAATACAATTTAGCTTTTTTACTTTATTTCAGCAGTTTGTGTAGGTATCATTTGCTACTATTAAATTGGATTGTGAATAGATTGACATTATATTGGTAATTGATAGCCATTTTCTTTTTTCTTTGAAGTCCACTGGAAAAGTCGCAGAACCTGATTTCACCAAGTGCAACATCTTTGTTGATCTTGAAACAACATTCCAATCAACCATCCTGATTTGAGGGACAGGTTTATAATTTAGACTTACCACCAGGGTTCATTTCCCTCTGATTTTAGGGATAACTTATAACTAGGGTTATGTTTAGGAGTAGGGATATATGGTTAGGATTAAATTTTCAGACAGGAATGTTGTTCAAGATCAATAAAATATGTTGACCCAGGAACGCGGAAAGGTCCAGAAGAAAGAATTAAGAGAAGACAAAGATAAATACATAAGGAGGCTGTGAAAAAGAGAAGACTGTTTTAACAGTTTCCATACTGATGTGGCATCATTTTGTTCTGCTGTATCATCCTTCTGATGCCTCAGGAATGGCAGTTGTTCATCAGTACCTCCTCTTTTTCCTGGCTTTATCCCACTCCTTGCTTTATCTTTAAAGTGAATATTAAACAATATTTAGGAATTAAACAACATTTATAAGAAGTAAACAACTTTAAGCAATATGAAATTTTAATTCAGTTTCAATAGTTGAGTGAGTAAAAGAGCAGTCATGTCACATTCAAATCTATATTGTATTCCAACAGGGATTTCTTTTTTCTTTTGTAATAATTTTTTTCTTTATATTATCTTTATATTCTTTATATTCTTTAATTTAATTTACCATATATATATATATACTACATACATATACTGTATGTATATATATATATATATATATATATATATATATATATATATATATATATATATATATATATATATATATATATATATATATATACATACAGTATATGTATATATATATATAAAAACTACAATGATTTATAGGACAGTTAGTATTAGTTAGTTTTTTATTTAATATTATTATAAAGTATTTTTGGGTAGAATTTGGGTAAAATCTGCTTAACTGTCATGAAAACGCTTAATTTAAATTATATATATGCACACACACACACACACACACATACATTCATGTATTGGAGCAGTTTGTATTGTGATAAGCACTACAGGACAAAAAAAAACATTCAAGGTCAAAGTGCATTAAAGAGCTCCTCACCAGAAAACTCTGGCCTCTTTTATCTGGCCATGACGTGCTTCTTCAAGATAAACCCATTATTAGTGTGTTAACTCATAATGACCTTTCATAAGGTACAATAACATGTTTTTACAGGGTTCAACCTGATACTCTAAATCAGCCCCCCCCCCCCCCCCTCCCCAAAAAGAGCAATTATTTCAGATGCAGCTTTATGTAAAGACCAATGGAACGCAATTGACCGTAGAATCAGGAATACTCTCACAATCGAGTGTTAGCCTATATGAAACAAATTCCTCGGAGTATTTCTCATGTGGAAACCTGCTGATGTGGACTCTCTGCTTTTTGCCTAGCAACAGTCGCTAGTGCACTACGCGTCTCTGACAGCCCCATTCCTCATTTCATTTCAAGGATCCTCCGCAGAGCTCATTTCATTTTGAAAGGGTGATCACATTTACGTGAACGCTCTTGAGGAATCACAGTTATGGGTCCAGTTCGTAAATTCCCACAGATCCTCTCACATGAATAAGATCTGCAAGCAGCATTTAGCTTCTCTGTGTTCATTTCAGCAGAAGGACAGCTGAGGAGAGGTGCAGTCTTACAGTATGAATGTAGCACCCCTCCTCCACTCTCATTCATGAATGCACCGGGCCGTTATATAACACTTGTGCTCTATTTAAAAGAATTGTAGCAATGAAGATGGGCAAGAGACTCACGCGGTGCCCTTCAAGACGAACGCTGGAGCCCTAGGGGCTGTTGGGTCAGATAGGTGCTATTATTAGCTGTGTGTCACACCACAACCAACGGAAATGGAGTAGAACTGACAGATGTGTGTGTGTGTGTGTGTGTGTGTGTATTCATTGGTAATGTGCATTCGTGTGTATGTGGTGATTGCATCATGAAGCACACATTGGCCAGATTTGCTGCACTGCACCATTCTGCATTAAACACACTAGACACATAATTTATCTCGTTTTCTACAAAGTATTCAAATTAGTTTCTGTCCCAGAGACTGCTCAGCTGAGCGTACATGTTTGACTTCACAAGAGAATGTAATAATGTCGTCATTGGGTTTATTTTTAGTTCCCATGTCTGCTGGGTTCCCATGGGAGTCCTGTTAACACACACACACACACACACACACACACACACACACACACACACACACACACACACACACACACACAAATCTGTGAAATGTAAATGTAAAATTTTATCAGATTTATTTAAAATTCTAATGCATTTTTAGTAATATCTGTTTGTTATACTGACATGTGATGCTGACGTGGGAGCTAGCTATTAATTAATGACAGTATTTAAATTTTTGGGTGAACTAACCCTTTAAAAATGCATAAAATATTTTGACTTGAAAATGAATCGATCAGAGCAACCTAGTTGCAAGCCTAGTTGCAACGAGAGACCATGGTGTAGGCGTATATAGAGAGCATTAAAGGAACACTCCACTTTTTTTGAAAATAGGCTCATTTTACTAGTTAAATAGTTGAGTTTTACCGTTTTTGAATCCATTCAGCTGATCTTTGTATCTGGCGGTAGCACTTTTAGCATAGCTTAGCATACATCATTGATTCTGATCAGTCCATTAGCATCTCATTCAAAAAATGACCAAAGACACTTTCAATATTTTTCCTATTTAAAACTTGACTCTTCTACAGTTACATCGTGTGCTAGGACCAACTGAAAATGAAAAGTTGCGATTTTCTACACCTATATGGCTAGGAACTACTTTCTCATTCCTGCGTAATAGTCGCGGATCTTCACGGCAGTACCATGGCTGCAGCAGCGCAATGATATTACAGCGCCTGAAAGTAGCCCCCAGCTAGGTAACTTTCAATGTGACCGGCACTAAGTTCGTGTAGTTGCAGAGAAAGTTTCAGGCTTGCAGCCGACAAATTGTGTTGTGGATTTACCTGTGTGATTAGCCATGGTTATATGTGTTGTAAAGGGCTGTAATAGTAAGTCGAAGGTGTATACTACCACCATGTTTCACAGAATACCAACGAATCATTGCACCGCTGCAGCCATGGTACGGCCGCGAAGATCCGCGACTATTACGCAGGAATGAGAGCGTAGTTCCTAGCCATATAGGTGTAGAAAATCGCAACTTTTCATTTTCAGTTTGTCTTAGCACACGATGTAACTGTAGAAGAGTCAAGTTTTAAATAGGAAAAATATTGAAAGTGTCTTTGGTCATTTTTTTTATTAGATGCTAATGGCTGTTTAGAATCAATGATGTATGCTAAGCTATGCTAAAAGTGCTACCGCCAGATACAAAGATCGGCTGAATGGATTCAAAAACGGTAAAACTCAACTATTTAACTCTAGGGGACTTGTAAAATGAGCCTATTTTCAAAAAAAGTGGAGTGTTCCTTTAAGAGAGATAGCCTATCAAATGCATCAGCTATCGATGTCAAGAGGATTTAGCATTTCCAATTTATGCATAACAATATTATTATTATTAGGGTAGGCCTACTTTTATTATTAAATTGATAATACATGTATTTTGCCCCTGCAATAATTTCATAATGCATCAATGCATAACTGACACGCTGCATAATAAAAGAATAGATAGATTAGCTTACTTCTCATTATTTAAAAACATTTAGCCCAATTAAACAAGGAAATCAGGCCTATAATTAAAATGATTATCAGTCTATAATATGTCAGAACACTGCAATAATATCAGTCTCAATGAAAAGTAAGAGCAGCTTTATTTCAAAAACAACTTGTTTAACACAAAATGGGCCTACTTCTCTTCTAAATAGTTTTTCACAATATGGGCCACAAGAGAAATATTAAGAATATAAATTAAGTTATTGACTACGTTATCAGCATATGTTAAAGTAGATTTATCTCTCATTGTCTCTGTGAGAATATGCGCCGAAAGCTTGTCAGATTTTACTTTTACTTTCTGTAGTGAATAATTGACTGGGTTTGAGACTTCACCGACTCTCGTGCACATTGCGTTTGCACATTGCGTGATATCCAGTGACTCGCCTTTGAAATTGAAAACTATTATTAAATAGGAATATTCAAAAGATCGGAGTCATCACGCCGGAGACGGGTTTATTTGTGTAAAACGCAGCATCTAGATTTCTTACCAGAACCAGGAAGTATGACCATATTAGCCATTAGTGTTCTGGCTCCCTATTAAACATTGCAAAATGTTTAAAATCTTGCTAATTACTTACAAAGCACTAAATGGTTTAGCTCCCCAGTACTTGAGCGAGCTCTTAACGCATTATAGTCCTTCACGTATATTGAGGTCTCAAAATTTTGTCAGGTTGATAATACCTAGAATATCAAAATCAGCTGCAGGTGGTAGATCCTTTTCCTATTTAAAATTCCTATTTCCTATGTAAAACTGCATTCTTCCATCTTAAAAATAATTTAATCTAAATTACGGCACATGCTTTCAATACAAAATGCTGAACAGTTAGTTCATACGTTCATGACCTCAAGGCTAGGTTATTGTAATGCTCTACTGGGTGGTTGCCCTGCTCGCTTAATAAACAAACTCCAGCTGGTCCAAAACGCAGCAGCTCGAGTTCTTACTAGAACCAGGAAGTATGACCATATTAGCCCAGTTCCGTCAACACTGCACTTGCTCCCTATTAACTTTGTATAAACTTTTAAAGCTTGCTTATTACTTACAAAGCTCTAAATGGTTTAGACCCCTCTGTCAAGCTCCTGAAATTTGCAGACGACACCACTGTCATCAGCCTCATCCAAAACGGTGAACAGTTGGCTGTCTGGTGCAGTTATAACAACCTTGAGCTCAACACGCTCAAAATGGTGGAGATGATAGTGGACTTCAGGAGGAACAGCCCAGCTCTCCCCCCACTCACCATCATGAACAGCACTGTGGCAGTGGAGTCATTCAGATTCCTGGGCACTACCATCTCTCATGACCTGAAGTGGGACAATCATATTGACTCCATTGTGAAAAAGGCCCAGCAGAGACTGTACTTCCTTCGCCAGCTGAGGAAGTTCAACCTGCCACAGAGCTGCTGATTCAGTTACACCCGGCTGTCATTGAGTCATGTTTTATACACTTCCATCACTGTCTGATTTGGTTCAGCTACCAAATCAGACATCAGGAGACTACACTGTACAATCCAGACTGCGGAGAGGATTATTGGTGCTCCCCTGCCAACCCTCCAGGACCTGTACTCTTCCAGAGTGAGGAAGAGAGCAGGTAAAATCATCACAGACTCCACCCATCCTGGACACTGTTTGAACTGGACACAGTTTGAACTGTTACCGTCAGGTCGGCGACTCCGATTACTGGCTACTAGAACATCTAGGCATAGGAACAGTTTCTTCCCACAGGCCATTTCCCTCTTGAACAGTTAAATAAGCCCCCCCCCCCCCAATAATCCCACTGTTTAGTGCAATCCCTCTAAACTCATGTGATATTTATATTTATTCATACTATTCCAATACAGTAAATATGTTCATAATCTGTAATGCTAAAAATAAATAGCAACTGAATTTAGGCTAATAGTTTTGGCTCTGTTGTTAACCTTTGATATTAATGTGCAAGTAAGGGCTCCCTATATAGTTTACAGAAATATCTTCAATAAACTTTTAGATATAATTTAATTCATTCAAGGACAGACACTTTTTTTCTTCTTCAGTAAACCACTGTTAAATATAAAAAATAAATAAAAAGCAATTTTGTAAAACTCGTTCTGAACCGTGATTTCAAAACCGAGGTATGTACCGAACCGTCAGTTCCCCTTCGAGGGAACTCGCACTGCGTCGTCGAGTGACAACACTCTGGGAACGCCCACAGTGTTGCGCGTCTTAAGTATGAATGAAATCAAGCCAATCTGATTGGTGGTGCGTCATGACGTAGTAGATGACGGCATACCCGGAAGATACAAAGGGACACTGATGCATACACACAACAGCTTTTGCTCTTCAGCTGAGCGCTCTGTGTTTGTCAGTCTTATTTGGTGTTGTTTGTCTACCAACGTTGTTTCACAAGCATTTTATCAGGGCTTGCGAACTCCGTGGCTGGTCCCGTGCCTGTTGAGGCAGCACAGTTGATCATTCATGGGACTCGCAGATGGGCTGTCACGGGAACCTGAGAGTGCTGAGGCATCTTCTCCTTCCCTGTTTGACAGTTCCATTGTTCTCCTTTCCCGCGTGGAAGCCCGCGCTGCGGCTTCTTCCCCCGGGGTGGAGGACCCGATGCGTGAGCTGTCTGATTCTGAGGAATTAGACGGGCTCCGTATCGAGGCTCGCCATTTCCTAGTGCAAGATTCAATCTCGCGTTGGCGAAAAAAAAAAAAAAAGGCAGCTTGTAGGTTCGGGTCTGCTAGTAAAGTGATACAATGTTGAGGCAACGTGTGGTTTACGAGTCCGTATAAATACGATAAAACAGTATCGTCTGATGATTATGGCTGCATTTTAGTCTGAGGATTTAAATGAAATAGGATCTGACTTTGAGGAGTTAGATATTCAGCCTGTCATTTCAGACCATGTTTCAACTTATTGTGTGATACTGTTGGGTGCGAGGCATGCGGTCAGCCCCTGAGGGTGCGGGCTGTTTTCCTTGAGAAATATCTCGACGCGTACTGCCGTGCACCTTTCGGGTGTTTCAGCCTCGCGCCTGTTTGGCTTTTTTCTCAAGGGATGAAAGCCAATTGTATTATAACGGCTTGAACCACGTTGCTGAGGCAACGTGTGGTTTACGAGTCCGTATAAATACAATAAAACAGTATCGTCTGATGATTATGGCTGCATTTAATTCTGAGGAGTTAAATAGAATATGATCTGACTTTGAGGAGTTAGATATTCAGCCTATCATTCAGACCATGTTTCACCGTATTGTGGCTGCATTTAATTCCGAGGAATTAAATTAAAATATTATCTGACGTTGAGGAGTTAGATGTATTTTTTACTCAGCCTATCATTCAGACCAGGTTGCACGGGTTGGGTGATTATGATTGCATTTAATTCTGAGTAATTGAGTGGCATGTTATCTGACTTTGATAAGTTAGATACTTTAATCGGTCTATCACCCAAGCGTGTTTGACTTGTCTGGATATTCATCTAAGAGGGAGCCCTCCGGAAGTTGATGTCGTTCTCGCCACCTTGTGGCCTGCGGGACACATCAGTTTCAGGCAATTGCTAATCACAGTGTCCGCCCTAGTGTTGCGGCCCTGCCGAGCTGCCCCCTTAGAAGAGGCTCCTGCTGGCCAGCCCCCTCTCCCGGGTAGGAGCGATCGAGGTCGCCTCCCCTGTGGAGTTTTCGGGAATCGATGCTGTGTTCCCGCCGTCTAGTACGATTCGGGCCACATCGTTTCCCTGTGCACACACGCTGCACCAGCTGCCTCTAGCAAGACTTGCGGCGGTCCAGCAAACGCGTACGCACACCGAAAATCTTCCTCGATTTCGCCCTGCCAGTTAGCCGCTTCAGGGGGTCGGGGAGGAGGCTCGGTTGACACCCGAGGCCGGCCTCGAGAGGCTGGTTCCCTTAGCAGATTATCTCGGCGCATGGTTATGCCTCCGAATATATCTGCATGGGCCCTGAGTACTGTAGAACAGGGTTACAGGCCGCAGTTCAGTTCCCCTCCCCCGAAGTTCAACGGGGTGGTCTGGACAGTGGTCAGCCCGGAGCAGGTGTGGGTTATGGAACAGGAGGTACACTCCTTGTTGGTTAAGGGGGCTTTTGAACGTATTCCTCCGCCAGACAGGGAGTCCGGGTTCTACAGCCGGTACTTCATAGTTCCTAAGAAGGATGGCAAGTTGCATCCAACTTTAGATCGGAAGTACTTGGAACGTTCTCTGAGAAGATTCAGATTCAAGATGCTTAAGCATTTCCTTGTCGTGATTCAGATCCAGTCAGAGGACTGGCCTGTCACGGTGGATCTAAAGAGGACGCATACTTCCATGTATCCATCCTTCTGTGTCACGGGGGAATTCCTAAGGTTCGCTTTCGGGGGCGAAGCGTATCATTATCGGGTTCCTCCATACGGCCTGGCTTTTATCCGTGCGAGCAGCAGCAGTTCATAATTGAGATGTCGTCCTTGGCTGCTCTCAGTGCTTGGGGTTGAGATCCGACAACATGTCGGCTGTATCGTATCTAAACCACCAGGGGGGCCTGAGGTCGCGCCCTCTTTACAGACTGGCGCACCAGGTTCTCCTGTGGTCCCAGGGGAGGTTGTCGTCCCTCAGGGCGATGTACATCCCCGGGGACCAAAACCAGGGGGCAGATATCCTGTCGAGGCAGGGGCTGAGGCCCGGGGAGTGGCGACCCCACCCCGAGGTGGTGGAGGCCATGTGCTTGAGGTTGGCCCGGTGGAAGTGGATCTTTCGCGTCTCGAGAGACGTCCCACTGCCCACTGTGGTTCTCCCTCAGTCATCCAGCCCTGCTGGTGCCATGGCTCAGACGTGGCCGAGGCTGCGTCTGTAAGTTTTTCCCCGATCACTCTGCTCCCGGGAATTCTGGAGCGTGTCCGCCGGGAGGGCGTCAGCCTTCTCTTAGTAGTACCCCGGTGGCCGACTCGAGTATGGTTCTCCGACATCAATCGACCTGATGGAGGAGGGACCTGCTATCTCAGGCCAGGGTCACAATATTCTACCCCCGGCCAGAGGTGTGGAATCTCTGGGTCTGGCACCTGAGGGGGCCCAGTACCTAGGAGAGGGCCTGTCGGCGGGTGTCGTGGAGTCCTTGCTCAGTTCCAGAGCTCTCTCAACCAGGAGGTTGTACAGCCTTAAGTGGAATGTGTTCTCCACTTGGTGTAGAGAGCGTGAGGTGGACCCAGTTAACTGCCCAGTGGCTTCAGTGCTGGAGTTCCTCCAAGATCGCTTCTCCGCCGGTCTTACCCCATCCAAACTGAAGGTGTATGTGGCTGCCCTTGGGGCTTTCCACGCACCTGCAGGTGATGGACCCTTGGGGAAGCACCATCTGGTTGTACAGTTCCTCCGTGGGGCTCGGAGGATGAGGCCTGCCGCTCGCTCCAGAGTCCCAACCTGGGACCTGGCGGTGGTACTTGAAGGGTTGGCTGAGGCCCCCTTCGAGCCACTGGAGTTGGCTGAGCCGAAGAACCTGACCCTTAGGGTGGCCTTTCTCCTCGCTATTACCTCTCTTAGGAGAGTAGAGGATCTCCAGGCCTTGGCTGTCACGCCAACTTGCCTGGAGGTTGCCCCTGGCGGAGTTAAGGCCATCTTACACCTTGGCTATGTCCCCAAGGTGCCATCTCAGGTGGCACGGTCTTGGTTCTTCAGGCTTTCCATCCTCCTCCCCACCTGACGGTGGAAGAGGGGAGACTACACCTGCTCTGCCCCGTCAGAGCCATAAGAATTTATCTGGAGAAGTCTTCCCAGTGGAGAAAGTCAGACCAGTTGTTGGTGTGCCTTGGCTTACCCAAGGAAGGGCTGCCTGCACCTACTCAGTCGATCAGTAATTGGATTGTCCAGGCTATAGCCACGCCTTATAAGGTGCACAATTTGCCTTCACCTAGGGCCATGAGGGCGCATTCCACCAGGAGCATGGCCTCCTCGGTGGCCCTCCTTTCTGGCGTCTCGCTTCAAGAGGTTTGCGAGGCGGCCGGGTGGGCCACCCCACACACCTTCATAAGATTTACAGTCTACATCTCCCGGTGACGCATAGTACTAGAGTGCTCACGTGCCTGGGTTCCAGCTTCACACTAGGACGGGTGAGATTGCGGTGTGGCCTAGTGGGTATTAACTTTCCCAGAGTGTTGTCACTCGACGACGCAGTGCGAGTTCCCTCGAAGGGGAATGTCTCAGGTTACGACTGTAACCCTTGTTCCCCGAGAAGAGAACGAGACACTGCGTCTCGTCGCCACACCTATCACGGGCAGAGCACTCGCTTCATCGCAAGTGCTGTTGTGTGTATGCATCAGCGTCCCTTTGTATCTTCCGGGTATGCCGTCATCTACTACGTCATGACGCACCACCAATCAGATTGGCTTGATTTCATTCATACTTCAGACGCGCAATGCTGTGGGCGTTCCCAGAGTGTTGTCACTCGACGACGCAGTGTCTCGTTCCCTTCTCGGGGAACAAGCGATACAGTCGTAACCCGAGACGTTTTGTGTACCGTTACACCCCTACTGTCAGTCTTTTATTTTTTGTGTCATGCGTCACAACACTTCCTTGAGTTCCAGGCGTTTCCGTGTTGTAAATAAAATAATTAAAAAAATATTAAATGTGTCATTCTCTTTAAGTCACGCTCAGAAATGTGTCATTTGCATATTAAATCCCCATATAAAAATCCCCAATTTCTATTATTCAAATCAGTTAAATGATTGTTTTTAGGCTGCATTAACTAGGTCAGCCAGAACCGGGAACACTTCCCATAACACCTGATGTACTCGTTGCATCATAAAAAGAATGGCATCTACGCTAATGTTAGTCTCTCTGTTTATCCCGAGGTTTACTGTAGTCAGCCGGATCCAGATAAGATGGTGGACCTGTGCCTAGACACAACCAAAGCATCCCTGAAGTGTCAGCTAGTGTCAACTAGACTCTCCTCTGTGAAGGCCTCCTTCCCTTCCCCTCTATACAGATAAAAACACATACGCACACATACTATCCAAACGCACTTGCCTATAGGCTGAACACATAATGCTTGCGTACATGCCGTCGCCATTTTCATGGATTCACCTTATTAGGGGTTGCGTGAGGGTGATGATGGGATAGTTTCAAAACTATTTCAAACCTATTTCATGATTGCCGTTCCCCGGCCACCAAATGCTGTTGCCATGCGGATGGGGTCCGGAACGCATTGGGGGTTTTCTGTTTTAATTGAAGATGGGGTTATTTAAATGGCAACAAATTAAATAACCAATCAGCTTTTACAACAGAAATGAATCAAAAACTTTTCTTCAAAAACAAAATGAATTTCCTATCATCACTGTAAAGCTGCTTTGAAGCAATATAAATGAAGGAGACTTGACTTTCTTCCTAGCATTGTTCGCGAAGCAGACACACTCTGTCAGTTTAAATCTAGACTAAAAACAATTCTTTAACTTGGTATAACCAAATTATTATTTACACATTATTAATTTATATTATTCAAATCAGTTAAATGGTTGTTAGGCTGCATTAACTAGGTCAGCCAAAACTGGAAACACTTTCTATAACTTCCGATGTACTCGTTACATCATAAGAAGAATGGCTTCTACGCTAATATCAGTATCTCTGTTTATCCCAAGGTTTACTGTAGTCAGCCAGATCCGGACTGCATCCAAATCAGATGGTGGACCTGCGCCTAGATACGACCCAACGCATTCCTTTAGTGTCTGCAGAGATTGTGTCAAGTATACTCTCCCCTGTGAAGACCTCATCGACACAACAGCCAGTGCCACTGATCCTCAACAAACCTGTCTCTGACGTGATGACTCCGATCTTCAACCAGATGGAACTGGATAAATATTCTGAATGTTCCAATCCAATCTGACTTCTGACCTGTAATGCTGCCTGAATCCTAAATCATACACTGATCGTACATTGGCCAGAGGAGAACTGGCCCCACTACTGAGCCTAAGGTTCCCAAGGTTTTTTCTCTCCATTCGTTCACCTGATGGAGTTTGGGTTCCTTGCCACTGTCGCCTTTGGCTTGCTTAGTTGGGGACACTAAATATTCAAAAATATTACTAATCTACCTGCATTGACACAATTGTATGAGAATTGAACAGAGCTGGACGATGACATCACTGTTTTCTTCAGAGCGGCTGTACAGCCGAAACAAACTTAGTTGCATTATTATCCTGTTATCACTGTAAAGCTGCTATTAAACAATCTGTATTGTAAAAAGCGCTATATAAATATATAAAAAGGTGACTTGATTTGACACACCTAGACGAGGCTGATGAACTGGAAGCTCAAGGCGGATCTCAATGGCCAATAGAGGAACCAAAGAGCTGAAGGAAGCCAACATAGAATGGAATGTGGAGGTGTTGGCTGGGTTTTGGTTCTGGGTCAGCGAGGTTCATGGGTGAAGACATTGATAAAAGATACACATAATTCAGACAATGGAGAATGGCTTTTTACCAAGTAAGATCCTCCATCTCTGGAAAGTCCAGGAGGCCATAATAATTTGCTCCTTTCCAATATATCGATTTTATGGTGGCATCATCTAGACTGGCGTGCTGGGACAACAAACAGAAGCGGCCAAAGTATTCCAAAAAAGGGAGGCCATCACTGGCAAGAGCAATAAACGTTGACGCTAGATCCATGTTTGAGTGTTCGGTCTTTCTGTCACATTGTCACAGAAAGCTGGATCTATTGCAACAACGTCTTTATTTTACAAACTCAAAATAAAACAAAGGAAATTTGAATATCAAAGACCAACTGTTGCATAGTTATAGTTTTCTCCCTCGAACAGTCATTACTGCTGTGCTGATTGAAAACAGCAGAAGTTGAAGCTTTATTTCTTGTTGATTTAGCCACTGTATCAAATACATACTTAGGGTTGTGTTTGTTTTCTTAAAAAAAGGTTTTTAAAAAATAAGCAGACCTAGCAGTTTTTGAGGCCTTTCTGTACGCAATCATTCTCTCTTTCCACAAAATGCGAAAAACCTCAAGTTTTGTTTTCTTCCAGCTGTGCTCCTTTTTCTGGCTGCTCTCGTGAGGGGCTGAGTGTGCTTGCTGTACCACAGCGTTGAACTATTTTCTTTAACGCAAATGAGCAACCGTGTCTAAAGTGACCAACGCATGACCCTGAAGTGTCTGCAGACACCATGTCAATTAGACTCCCTCTGAAATTGCCTCACAGACACGGCATCCTCCAATCAAACCGCATCCGGCATGACGACTCTGATCCTTCGAATATTCCTATTTAATATTTGTTTAATCGATATGTCATCCTCAATAAAGCCGTCTCCGGCCTGACGGCTCCGATCTTTCGAATATTGCAATTCAATAATTGTTTAATCGATATGTCATCCTCAATAAACCCGTCTCCAGAGTGATGACTCCGATCTTTCGAATATTGCAATTTAATAATTGTTTAATCGAGATGTAATCCTCAATAAACCCGTCTCCAGCGTGATGACTCAGATCTTTCGAATATTGCAATTTAATAATTGTTTAATCGATACGTCATCCTCAATAAACCTGTCTCCGGCGTGTTGCCTCCAATCTAATATGACCCCTAACCTAAGTTGCCAGAATAATAATCATACCTGGTTTGTCCTAAGGTTTATTTTTCTCCATTATGCCACCGGACGGAGTTTTGGTTCCTTGCCACTGTTGCCTTTGGCTTGGCTTGCTCAGTTGGGGACACTAAATTTTCAACTAAATATCCAAATAACTCTAATTAAATTAACTATATAAACTGAATGACTGATCTGCCCACATTGTCACTGTATGATAATTGAAATGAACTAGATGACATTATAGATTCAATACATCAACTAGATTATGTTGCATTATTGTCCTGTTTAACACTGTGAAGCTGCTTTGAAACAGTCTGCATTGTAAAAAGTGATATATAAATAAAGTTGACTTGACTTGACTTGACTTAAAGTGCTGGAAAAAGAGAGAGTCAATAGCTTCTGTTACAACATCAAGTTCTTCTAAGATACCTGGGATGCTGAGAAGATGAAACTGATCAGGAAGATTATTTATGAAGCAATATTAAGAGGTAGAAGTGACAGTTCTACCATATTTGTAACAGGGAGTCGGCTTTACAGCCTTGTCTAAATGAAGTATACACAAGACTAGATAATGATCTGAGATGTCATCGTTCTGCTGCAGAATTTCAATGGCCTCGACATTGATGCTCGGAATTATTTACAAAAGGTCTTAAAGCTGACTGCTTCCATTACTAAACTGTTCCTTTTAACAGATTTTGTGTTTTCTCCTTTGGTAAATCGCTGTTGTGATTCTGGGTTGTGTTTTTCTGTCTTGATGTTTATTTGTATGTTTATGTTATTGTAGCTGCCTTCTTGGCCAGGTCACTCTTGTAAAAGAGATTTTAATCTCCATGAGTGTTTAACCTGATTAAAATAAAGAATAAAAATGTGCCGGGATCCGAACACCACGCCCCATACACAAGACAGGTCATGTGGACAAAACGCTAGAAACTGCACGCTCACACAAGACAAGACAGTAGCGTCAGGGCTCTGTCACAAAACCAAGAATAAACTAGACCGTGACAGAACCCCGCCACATACATACATATGTACATACACCGATCAAGCATAATAATATGACCACTGACAGGTGAAGTGAATACTTCATCACGGCACCTGTTAGTGGGTGGGATATATTAGGCAGCAAGTGAACATTTTGTCCTCAAAGTTGATGTGTTAGAAGCAGGAAAAATGGGCAAGCGTAAGGATTTGAGCAAGTTTGACAAAGGCCAAATTGTGATGGCTGGACGACTGAGTCAGAGCATTTCCAAAACTGCAGCTCTTGTTCCCTGCCTGCAGTGGTCAGTATCTATCAAAAGTGGCCCAAGGAAGGAAAAATTGTGAACCGGCGACAGGATCATGGGTGGCCAAAGCTCATTGATGCACGTGGGGAACGAAGGCTGGCCCATATGGTCTGATCAAATAGACGAGATACTAGATTGAGCTACTGTAGCTCAAATTGCTCAAGAAGTTAAAACTGGTTCTGATAGAAAGGTGTCAGAATACGCAGTGCATCGCAGTTTGTTGGATATGGGGCTGCATAGCCGCAGACCAGTCAGGGCCCCCATGCTGACCCCTGTCCACCACCAAAAGCGCCAACAGTCGGCATGTGAGCATCCGAACTGGACAACAGAGCAATGGAAGAAGGTGGCCTGGTCTGATGAATAACGTTTTCTTTTACATCACGTGGATGGTCGGGTGCATGTGCATCGCTGGCGAACACATGGCATCAGAATGCACTATGGGAAGAAGGCAAGCCGGCAGAGGGAGTGTTATGGGAAAACTTGGGTCCCGCCCTCCATGTGGATGTTACTTTGACACGTACCACCTACCTAAGCATTGTTGCAGACCATGTACACCCTTTCATGGAAATGGTATTCCCTGGTGGCTGTGGTCTCTTTTAGCAGGATAATGACCATCAAACAAATTCATGTAAAAAGTGTTATCTTTCTCTACAATTGTCACCTGATGCAAATAAGAAGGAATTTAAGTAGTAAAAATTAGACTGTATATGTCATAAGAATGTTTTGTACATGTTACTGTAATGACAAATCCAAGTTCTAAATAGTATTCAAAGGGATTTATTGCATACATTCTGCACATTTATGATTCAAATATTTTACCTCAGGTATACAGCATACTTTCTATAACAACATATTAGGCAAAATTACTGTACGCCATAAATTTACATAATCAACTAGACATTTAATTCATCACCCTGCTGGGTAAGAAGACTAGACAGAAGACACTACTGGACATTTTAGCAGACTCCTGATTGAAACTCACTTAAGGTCTCTGATGTATTTTACATGATAAAATGCCTAATCATTAATTACAGAAGCAGGAAGAACATGACAGCAGACAATAGTTAGTGGAACTACTCATACACATCATATTGTAGTAGACATATCAGACACCTTTGTACAGTGTTAAGAGTGCTAAGACTCTTTAGATGGACAGCAGCTGCACTACACAAACACACATGCAGTATGAAAACACACAGGAGTGGATGATCTGACATGTTTGAAGTTCAACATTGTGTCCTAACCAGATGCAACACATCATGCACGCTATCTCTGCTTGGTTTGTATTTGTTCTGCATCATGCAGGGTTACCCCGCCCACAGTGAAATTTAATTGGTTCAAAATCCTGCTTTCACATAAACATCAACTATATTCTGGTTGGTTACGACTGTGTCGCATCGTGCAGCATTGTTGCTTTCAGAAAATATGAGAACTTAAAATAAAAAGTCACTAACACTGTTTGTTTATCGGGCTCTAATTTTTGGTGAATTGAACTAGATCTGTCTATTGTCATGTGGGTTTATGCTAAATGCATTCTGTTGCCATTTAAGATTCTGTCAAAGCTCCTGAAAACTAAATATACATCATCAAATTAAACGCAAATTCTGAGCTAAATACAAGCTCAACAGAATTTGTGGCATAATGTTGATTATCACAAAAAGAGAAAAATGGTAGACTTTTCCAAAAATCTAGGTTACGTGAGATATTTACAATGGATGTGAATGGGAACAATTTTAGAGGATTTAAAAGCAGAAATGTGACACTTACAAAAGTGCTTACATACATTCTTGTATTATTTGAACTGTAAAGTTGTGTATGTTATTTTAATTGTTGTTTTAGAGTTTAATGTTGTAATTACAACTACATTGTAAAATTGGATATGCATTTACAAAAAAGGTGGTTTAGGCCTTTTTACACTAAAATCAGTAGGCTGTACTATTGTAACTGTGAGTATTTTTACATTAAATGGCTTGGCCCCATTCACTTCCATTGTAAGTGCCTCACTGTAACCAAGAAAAAGAAAAGAAGTCGACTTTTATGTGTGTGGTCCTGGTAAACCCTACGTTATGATAATATGTCCCCACAAAGATGCCAATATCTAAAATCCTTTTTTGGTCCCCAAGGGGAAAACAGCTTACAAATTATACTAAGTGATGTTTTTTTTATATAATTTGTGTATAATATAATTTAATATAATACAGTTTGTGCAGTATAAAAATAATTATGTCTATTGAAAGTCCCCATAAAACATAAAACACAAGTGTGTGTGTAGTAATCAACATTATGCCTTAAGTGCTGTCAATTTAGTTTAAATTTATTTAGCTGCAAAAAGAGTGAGTTCATGAATTAAGGGATTCTTTGCACAAATTCCAAAATGTTGGTGAGGAGTCTTTGTACTGGCATTGCTGAAAAGTTGAAACATGGGAATCAATCCTAGAAACACAGGATGTTACATGAGCTTATATGGAAAAAAATAATACAATCTCTAGGAAGACTTTGAGTGCAATACATTCATATTACAGAAGGAATCAATGACATCATATTCTCAATATACATGATCTAGAATGGTTAGTGATTTCAGATTTAATCACGTATGATATGATACATGATATAAGGCACTAGTAAAGAAAGATATTTACATGAACAACCAATTAACATCATGTGCAAAGCAAACAATTATAAACTTTAGTCATTGTATTCATACGGCATTATTGCTTACTATGAACAAATAACAGACGCATATGGTACTAAACTGTGCAACACTTTGCCCATATAATTATTTATCACGACATTTTCATAAATATATATTCAGCTTATGTAATGGAGTGCTCGAGAATATGTTTCCCTGCTTTGCATATACCAGTTCATTTAAGATGTCTTATATAAATAAGGTGGCATTAAAGGAACATGTCAGAAATGTTCTTGTTTTGCACACTTAATTAGGCAACAGTGTAGTTACATGTCTGAGTACATGGAGTTGACAGCAGAAATATGACAGAACATCTACTTACTATATAGCATAGAAATCACATGTGCAGATATCAGAGATGTATAGGGAATGATCTGTCATGTTTGAAGAATCATGCCGTGATTGGATGCTTTACTAAACTCTACAACCTGTGTTACTGTACTTGACACTCTGCAAAACTAACAAAACACCAACGTCTGCAGCATCCATAACCACAGGATAGAAGACTAGATTTAGACCGGGCTAATTGTGATATTTTTTACACTTTCCTTCTGAAAACCACAGTAAATCTGCCTGCTATTTTTTCGATAAGAAACATCTGATTTAACACAAGATGTCCATGTTACAGTCTGAGGGAAAAGATATTAACCCACTTTATCTCACGTAAGAACTTGCTTCAAAATAACAGCACTTCTTAATTATTAAAAGACATTTCTTTCATATTATCCCCCTTTTTTCAACATGGAAGCTATTTCCTGTGAATGTCCAAGACTTACGCTTCATTAGCCACAATAGAGTGCTGCAGGGATGATGTATTTTTGTAGGCCAAAACCCAGAAACAGGTTTTCTGAACTTCAGCATTTTAGCACATCCAATTCCATCTGATTCCAAGTCAATGGGTTTTATAAATGGGATTTTTGGTTAAATGCCAAAAAATGTCCATAGAAAACCAACCCGATCACAGAAAAACTTTTTTACAATGTGGCAATTCCATATGAATTAATGTAATGTGAATTATATGAAAATGTGCAATTTTTAGAAAAAAAGGTACCCCTAAAAACAGTCACTGCGGGGTAAGCGGTTGCAACAAGCAGATTGTATGAAAACGTATGAATGAGATTGCTCAATTTGCCAAAATGTGTATGAATTGCCAGGAGATTATGTTGGGTGAAAGATATATTCACATTTTATCCTAAACTTGTCTGCTTTTACAGCCTCATTGTGTATATAATCATGCCCTTGCAAACTATTCTAACCCAAACTTTTGGGGGGTTGGGGGGGGGGGGTCAAAAGGAGCCATCCAACGCCAGGCCCAGTACTCAAGTGCATGCCACTCGGTCAGCCCCTGTTCTGGGCTAGATGCTCCATGTGTTGTGATTCCCCCTTGATAATCCCATTAGTGTATTCTTCCACGGTATTGCTACTGTTTCACTGTTGGTTAACCCGTGTCTCTGCGTCTGAAGTAGTTCCATCCCTGTCTAGCAGTCCTGACCTACAGCAGAGATCTTTCCATATGTAGCACTACCCCACATATGTGTAAATCCATGTTCCTTCCTAGGAACAGCAGCTACAACCGTCTCCATGGTAAGCCCTTTTTCTTCCATCCTGTTTGTTAACATTCTGGGCTTATGTGGGGTGCTGGGTAGGTTACGACTTAACTGGAGCAGTTGCCAAAAGGGCATGCTACAGCTTGCCAGTATCTCCATCACTCGCAACACCGTTCAGTGGTTGTGGCGCTTTCCATGGGACCCCATTTGTCAGTCTTTTCTGCATGACATTGAACATAACTGACATATAGGGAATGTCTTGGTTACGGATGTACCCCTCGTTCCCTAATGGAGAGAACAGAGATGTTATGTCCCTCCTAGTCTCACGTAGCCAGACCTTCAGACTGATGGCAGAAGGTCTGGACTTTTTCGCAGCTTTCATTGGCCAAGACCCCCCCCCCCCCCCCCCCCCCAAAGGACTTTTGACTGATATGTAATGCAACCAATCAGTTTGTTTTGTTCCGCGTCACATAAAGTTGATGTCCCTGCAATAACAGACCGGCGTGCATCTATAAATTATTCATTCAAGAACGTTGTGCACATTTACTGCAACCATGGGGCTGCAAACTTCACATACTTGTGAAAATCCAGCGTTTAGTTGATTCTGGTAAGCACACATTGTCACAGTTGTAAACATGACGGCATTCTTCTTCCACGAGACCTTCTGCTGTCAGTCTGAAGGTCTGGCTATGCAAGACTGTGTCACAGTTGTTTCTGGGGTCCCCTACCCTGGGGTCTCTAATCATATAGATCCTTACAGTTTGGTGATGATAAAATGTATATGTTATTAAGTAAATGTTTGTATCACAGCTCAATATTTGGTCAAGTCACTGGGCAGCAGCCAACATGAAAACCACTATATTAAAAACACATGAATAAAGCTGTTTTGCGAATTTGATATTGATATGATTATATCAACACACAAATATGAAATGATGGACCAAACATAATATTGATTTGAAACTTTTAGTAAAATTATGAAATGGGTGATGTTGGCATCATTTAACACAATTTGTGTAATGTAATCGAAAATTATTAAAATTGCTGTATAGTAAAAGTTTATACAAACTGTATTGTACTTCAGACATGAAATTGAGAACCTTTTTGAGTGATGACACAAATTAATCAGTGATTAAATTCATTAAAATAAATTTTCCATAAAAATGAATCAATGCCAGTTATTACTAGGGATGCACCGAACCCTAAGCTTGCACTATGCACTATGCTGGTTGAACGTAATGACGCCGCCGTTGAAAGTGAAAATGAAACTCATGAACAGAAAACGTGGCAGTAGCTACTTTAAGTCAAAAGAAGGTGATTCAAGTCGAGCTACATGTTCAATTTGCAGTGCCGATTTGTCTCGTGATGACAAGGACCCTAAACAACAGCCGCTGTTAAAACATTTGCTTATGAAACATCCGAGAGAATACGAGTTGTGCATGAAGGAATCTAAAGACAGCAGCCAAAATGTATTTTATTTTACCGTGCAAACAGCCGCATATAGATCAGATAAAATATAAATAAAAATAATAAAATACATAGGCTTACACTAAATATTTTTCACTCAAATAATGACCAAATTAAGATGACAAAACGAAAATACACTGAATCTGTAAGCTTTGAAGAACCAGAATCATTTTTTTGTTTTGTTTTTTTTTGGTCAAATAAAAATAGAAGGCCTAGGCTACCTCAATCCACACCTTGTATGTTTTTGTTTGTTTGTTTGTTTTTTAAGTAACATGTCTAAGTGATGTGGGTTAGTCTGGAGCACAGCCCGCGGTAGAAAACACCCTCTCAATCAGCGCCTCGGCTGACAGCGCGCGCGCGCACCTCCTGCGCTCTCCGTTGTGTTCTTCTTTTAAACATAAACCATAAGGAAACAGCGGCGAGAAGAACATACGCGACAATGTTTACTTTAGTAAACTTGACCAAAACCACACTATTAAAAGCCTTAAACAAGGCTTGAGATTGGCACTGATGTCCCGGGAATACAGAGATAACGCCTCGCTAGAGCAGCCAGCCTCGGGAAGCGCCTTTCATTTGCTTTCCACCAGTCAGGAGCTTGTGCTGCTGCTGTATTTTTCTGTCGAAAGGGTCCCACAGATTATAAGCTTTTCCATTGCTTCATTTTGCGAGATATATATGGTTTGTGGTTGCACATGTCGACACGCTCCGTGAGTGAACAAATAACGCTATACAGCATATTTTTCTTAACCATGCATCAAAAAACAAACAAACAAAAAAGCGTTAACAACATTTAAACAGTTAAACTGATAGTATTAATCGGTCAAAGTTCTTACTTTCGGTTAACGGTTAAATGGTCAATAGCATCCGTACACTGCTGTGGACGTTGTTTACTTCATTAATGTGTTTACTGTGATAGTGGACTGAGGATGGGAGAAGGATTCGGTATTCGGTTTCAGATTCGGCCGAATCTTAACCAGTGGATTCGGTATTCAGCCGAACCCCGAAAATCTGGATTCGGTGCATCCCTAGTTATTACTGCTCTGTCTATCCTATTTTTATCCAACAGTAATGTCCAATTTAGATGCAGAGAACAGATGATGCATGTTTATTTATCAAAACTAGCTTGTAAATGAAATGAAAGAGTGAAAGTAATGGCAGTGTAAAGAAATCATTATGAAGCATCCTTAAGCTTCCACATGGAAGAAGCATTAAAGCCTTCAGATGCACAGAGATGATCTAAATGATGTCCTGGATGCTGGACATTCATTTGACATGATGCAGACATTCATACTGTATGTATGTGAAGTCAGCATTTCAGGAATTAAAATGGATACAGTACATTTGTAATTGTGAACATACATGAGTTGAATAATTATTAATTAAAATACATTTCACTTTAATTCTGTTGCGGGGGATGAATTCTCCTTGACTTCTAGCATTGAGTACAAAACCAGGATGGAGAAACACTGCCAACAGTAATGAAGGGAAATGCAACATATTGTTTGCTCGAGTTGTTTCCAGAAATAAGGCTTGTGATCTGCTTAACTCAACACAGTGATGTAAGCACACAGTAAAACAGCCAATCAGGACAGTGAGGTAGATGCTTTCAGTGATGGGTGATTCTGAAACTATATCAACAATCAAAAAAGAAATAAAGACACAAACCTGCAGCAACATTTGTGCTTCAGTGTCTGTACTGCATAAAACGCTTGGAGGAGGAAAGGTGCCATAATCATGATTTCTACATGTCTACACATTTCCTTTTCACTTTAGGCAAAATGAAACCGAGAGAAAAAAGAAAGAAAATTGAAAATGATTTAGCACAATTTTAAAAAGCTAGAAAAATAACCTGTCACCAGTTTAACCGATTCCGTTTTTATATAAAACCTATAATACTTTAAAAAAATAGATATTTAACAATGTTAACCTCAACAGTCAAGTAATTTGTTGTCATTGGTAGTTGTTCCCACTGACTACTGAGTTTGTTGACCAAAACAATAAATAAAATAAAAAAATTATAAATTAACAAAATAATCAAGATGTATTCCATTCCCAAATATCTATGCATGCCATAATATGTTTTGGTATAGCACATGATCTGAAATGTTTAAACATGACATACTGCTGGTCTGAAGACATGTATGCATATTCACTTGTACACACACTGACACACACATACCTGTCCCAGTAGCATGTTGTTGTTTTGGGGGCAAATAAACATCAGGAAGCATCTCACAAATTGTTTGTGCATGTAATCTATGATTTCAAGTAAATTGTTTCTACCTCAATGCGCTTCAAAGCATCTTCTTTGTCTTTATCACAATATCACGTTGTCCATGTTTCCTCATAGCTTGATTTCACATTAGACAACATTATTCTCTTTGAAGCATTGTACATAATTCCTTAGATAGGAACAAATTAATGCTGTTTAAATGTGAACATGTGGAGTTTTGATTGTCCCATGTAGTGCTGCTCTGGTGAAGGTTCATATTGTCCTTGATGATATTGTGCAGCTTATATAAGCAGATCTGTAGGAAGGAAAGCCCATATTCATGACCATACCTGTAAATCAAAAGAGAACAATTTTTAACATTCAAAACATTATATTGACAGAACCACATTTATTTAACAGGAATCCAATATTTCATTGTCATTATGACAGTTGTTAAGTGTAGCTCCAACAGGTCAACCAGAGGTTTTATTCTTTTTGTATTATTATTATTATTAATATAATTATTAAAATAATATTCTTACATTAAAATATGTTAAAATCTGTTACTTTATTTTAGCATGACTGGTCTGGAACACCAAGAAGACAGGACCAGAACAATCGATTTTAGAATACATTATATGTGACCCGTGTTGGCAAAATGAGTCGCAATGAGCTCATTTTTTTTATTAGTTATCTTCACATTCCCTGTTAAAAAGCTTCAAAATGATGTATGATTTGTTTGAATCTGACCAAAAATGACTGAGCTACACATGTCTGAAGTCAATAGAGTCAGTACAGTCAATTTTGAGAAAAATCAAGTTACCACAATTGTTTGAATAACATTAATGAAACAGACAGCCTTTACATAAAGTCAAGTCAAGTCAACTTGATTTATATATAGCGCTTTTTACCATGCAGATTGTTTCAAAGCAGCTTCACAGTGTTAAACAGGAAAATAATGCAACAGAATTTTATTCGGCCGTGCAGCCGCTCCGGAGAAAACGGTGATGTCATCTAGCTCATTTCAATTATCATACAGTGACAGTGTGGGCATTAGATCAGTAATTAGATAAGTAATTTGGTTTATATGGTTTTTAGTTTATTAGTAAATTAGTAAATTTAGTTTACTAATTAGATTTATTTGGATATTTACTTGAAAATGTAGTGTCCTACTGATAAAGTAAGCCCTACTATATCGCACAAATCTAAAATAATGTTACACATCAGATGTTTTTCCCCAACAGTAAACCAAACGTTCACATAAGACATAACAGATAATATTTGTGTGAATACTCGCCAAAACAAATATTTTGAAATACTATAATTCTGTGTATATGTGTTTATCAGGATTGCACGCTGTCTGAGACATTTTTGTGCGCACGCTTTGGATCTGTCAGCCAGTGTGAGGTAGGCTACTCCTCTCAGAAAACGTACAAATAAAGATACTTTTAAGGCATTTTCACACCTATAGATATTTTTATTGTTTTTCCAAAACAGGGTTCGTTACAATGTTGCATTTTCTTCTTGGTTCGGTTCTACTTACAAGGCAACCTTTCAAAGCGTACCAAAATGTGTTCACGCAAGTCACATGCGAGTACAACTGTCCTTTTATTTGTCAGAGTTTCCTCTGCTTCAGGCACGTGCAGAGGGGGGGGCTTTGGGTGCTCGAGCCCCTGCCCTTTTTCAAAATGAATCAAAAGTGCCCCTCTCAGACAAATATCAAGGATCATATCGTGGTCAATAAAACTAAATAAATGTGATTATTATAACATGACAATGTATACAATAGTAACGAACGGCTCAAAAGTCGGATAATTTCTGTTGAGGCGTTGCCATAACGCGTTGATATGGGTTGCATGCGTTTTGATTGACTGCTGATTTTCCACTGTTCGGAAATGGCTCTCGAGCCAAATATGGTCCTTTCAGAGAGTGTGTTGCCTCGCGGGAAAAAAGTAAGCCAATGTTTTTTTTTTCATCCATAATCAGAGCTAATGTGTTGATTTAATTACAAATCTATATATTAGCTATATATTTTAAAGTATTACACAATTCACCAATGCCCGTTTGTCATGTATAAGCTATACAACAACCAATCGTGATCTGCCAAAGCAAGTTCAAAGTCCATTGGGCGATCTGAAACGGTAATTTTCTGTTCTTATTCATAAATCGGTTGAAAAATACATGGACAGACGAACTAACGTTTGTGGAACGATTTCCTGCGGTTTGTCTCATTATATAAATTGCATCACTGACAAAATGGATTTTAACAGACAACAAACAAATCCCTGCACAAAACCACAGCTGCAAACGTCGCATTAATGGTAAGTAGTGTTAAATTCACTTGTACTTATGTATATTGATACACCGTTTACTATTTCATGAAACTATCAAAGTTAACAAAACCCAAGTGCCACCGGCTCCTACAGGCCTATTAAGCGAAGTGTAGGCTGGCGAAATGGTTACATGAAAGGACTGATTACCATTTTTGAATATTATGTAGCATTATGAAAGAAGTCTCTTATGTTCATCAAGCCTGCATTTATTTGATAAAAAACAGCAATATTGCGAAATATATAAAAATAATGGTTTTCTTTTTTTAAATAATTTAAAATATAATTTATTCCTGTGATCACAGCTGGATTTCCAGCATCATTACTCCACTCTTCAGTGTCACATGATCATTCAGAAATCATTCTAATATGAGGATTTAATGTCAATGATGGAAACTGTGATACTCTTTTCAAGATTCTTTAATTAATAAAAAGTTAAAAAGAACACAATGTAATAATATTTCACAATATTAGGCTACTGTTTTTTCTGTATTTTTGATTAAATAAATGCAGGCTTGATGAGCATAAGGATATATATACATATACATTATATATATATATATATATATATATATATATATATATATATATATATATATATATATATATATATATATATATATGTGTGTGTGTGTGTATTAGATTAGATTAGATTCAACTTTATTGTCATTACACAAGTACAGGTACAAGGCAACGAAATGCAGTAAGAGGCTGGTTCGCCCGAACAGGGTATATATATATATATATTTATATTTATATATATTTATATATTGCCCCTTTTTTACATTTGAGCCCCTGCCCCTGACGAACTCTCTGCACGGCCCTGCTCTGCTTCATCCATCAAGATGATTGACAAGTTCGATCTATGAGCTTATTGTGGCTTTATTTGTAACTGTCAAGACACACGCAAACACTACGAATGTAGCCGCCATTCCCGCTGTTAAATTGCATACTACAAAATACTGCAGCAAATTCAAATGCGCTCTCTCTGGGTCTCTCAGCACTGTCTAGAGGTTAACTGTGTCAAGACACATACAAACACTATACTAATGTTATAATGCAGCTACAGCAGAAGTCAAGGCTTCATCAGGACAGCATTCTCCCACAGAGAAGCGCAATTACACATCATATTAAGACGAAGAAGTGCTCTTTTGGTTTTCAACTGTGATAACTAATGTATTCACTCACAGAATCAGACACGACTGCTATTTATATAGCACATTTCCCGTTATGAATTACAATACCAGTTGGTCCATTGGGTCGGATTGCTTTCACACCTCAAGCGAAACGCCCCCGAGTTTGTTTGCAATCGGGCCGAGACCACCTCATTCAGGCGGTCTCAGAGCGATTGTTTTGGCGAGGATCTGAGCGCAATTGCCGTGAAAAGTAGTGTGTGGGACCATTTCACCAAAAAGAACGACACAGATGTAAGTTGCAACTTGTGTGATACAGTGCTTAATTAGAAGGCACACAGTGAGTTAGACCTGCCTTGGCCGGTGCGTCTTTTACGCATTCGGAAGGTGCCTGTTTTATCCATTGGTTTTATCGTGTTGCAGTCTATTAGACAACATTCCGCATAAGATGGGCTTACATTTGGAAATATATTACATCTACATTTCAGTGGTAACACATAAGGTGTTGATCATCATCTTTCTTTATTATTGTTAGCACTACCTCGAACTAAAGCGGCGTCTCTTCGGAGCTGTCATTTTCTTAAATGAGCCGCGGCAATGTTTCAAATGAGCTTCTAACGCTAGACAAATGCCTTTATTTTCAACCCGATCACCTTGTACCCAAACCATTTCGAAACTAAGGAGCCATTTGTCCTCCGATTACAAACAAGCTCCTCGGCGCCGCGTTTGCGGGACTCATGTTTCGCGCTGTAGGGGATTTTAAAAAAGTGACGTGAGTGGAAGACAGGCGGCGGCGCCGGGACAGTATGTGTGTGAGAGCGGGAGGCAGAGCGGCAGAGAGATGCGACAGAGTTGCGAAATTGCAGGCGCGGCTCGTGGCTGTTATTTCAAATAGCGCAGCATATTTTAAACTAATCGTTAACTGGTTTCAACCGGCTAATGAGGCTCTGTGGTCGGTCAAGAAAATGTTGAGTTTTCGCCATCCCTAACAGTAACACCACAAAAGTATCACTACTGACAGTAACATCACAGATATTATCACCACTGACAGTAACACCACCAACAGTACCACCACTGACAGTAACACCACAGGCATTATTACCACTGACAGTATCACCACCAATAGTACCACAATTTACAGTAACACCACCAACAGTACCACCACTGACAGTAACACCACAGGCATTATCACCACTGACAGTATCACCACCAATAGCACCACCACTGACAGTATCACCACAAACAGTAACATCACAGATATTATCACCACTGACAGTAACACCACCAACAGTACCACCACTGACAGTAACACCACAGACATTAACACCACTAACAGTATCACCACCAACAGTATCACTACTGATAGTAACATCACAGACATTATCACCACTGACAGTAACACCACCAACAGTACCACCACTGACAGTAACACCACAGGCATTATTACCACTGACAGTATCACTACCAATAGTACCACAACTTACAGTAACACCACCAGTACCAGCACTGACAGTAACACGACAGGCATTATCACCACTGACAGCATCACCACCAATAGTACCACCACTGACAGTATCACCACAAACAGTATCACTACTGACAGTAACATCACAGATATTATCACCACTGACAGTAACACCACCAACAGTACCACCACTGACAGAAACACCACAGACATTATCACCACTAACAGTATCACCACCAACAGTACCACAACTTACAGTAACACCACCTACAGTATCACTACTGCCAGTAACATCACAGACATTATCACCACTGACAGTAACACCACCACTGACAGTGACACCACAGGCATTATTACCACTGACAGTATCACCACCAATAGTACCACAACTTACAGTAACACCACCAACAGTATCACTACTGCCAGTAACATCACAGACATTATAACCACTGACAGTAAATAAATAAACTAAATATCTACCAAAGTGGAATATAATACCTGAAGAAAGCTACCCGCTAACATTCTCATTCATCTTAATGGCAATTGTTCAGCTAGTCCAGGGGGAACACGTTAAGAAATCTGCCTTTGCTTAATTTAATACTACATTATACAACGAGGGTTCCTACACATTTTCCATTTAAAAAATTCCATACTTTACTAGACTCAAATTTGCAAACCTCTCTGTGGCCATATTTAACATAAATGGTTCATACAGCATTATTTTCAGCCCAATATTTGGAATGTAGTACAGCCACCTGTAAATGTTTATTTTCTCAGGGCTTTTTTCATTGATTTTCTATAAGTGACAACATATAGAGCCCCTAAAATACAAAAAGAAATCAAAAATATAAAAATTTTGCATGCTCACAAGAAACTTTATCGTGCCCTCGAGAAACTATTCACATGCGCATTGGATTGTTTTTCGTGCTTGCGCATTACAATTTCTAGTTTTAGATATACTATAACCTACGTATTTCCTTTTTGGGTCACAGCCATCCTATGAAGAAAACAAGAGCATGGATGCACATTAATTAATAGAGATCTATTTTCTCTAAATTTGGCTTCTCAATTTAATGCATCCTCTGTGGTGGTGGAGAAACCATGACACGAAACGGGCTGATGGCACAAACAAGGCTGTGTGCATTGTCCTATTTGCCAAGTTCAAGGGTCTATAAAAAAGACCTGTACTGTGAAAGAGTGTTCAATATTTGGCTTTCGTTAGGACAGTACGTCATATTTCAAGGCCCTAGGTCTGCTTTAATGCATACTCTGTGGCAGTAAAGAAACCACACCGCGAAATAGGCTGTTGACGCAATAGGTGGCTCAGTGTGCATTGTGCAAATATTCTAGCCAACCCCCCAGCATGAGTTTTTTTAAGGCGACTGTTATTTTAGAACGTATCACCTTATTATTATTATAAACTTTTATAATGATCATGTTAGCTGATCAATAACGTGCGATGGGTGCCATGTTAGTTTTGCACCGCAATTCAAAGAATCGTATCTGTTGGATTTACAACACCACAATTCATCCACTACTTCTGAAATCCATGAAAGTAAGTGGCCGGTGAAATGGAAGAAGTATAGAGTACATTTTATAGTTACCTAATACCTACACAATATGTATATGATATGAATAAAACGCATTGTACCATTTTTGCTTTGTGGCAGGGTGCATTATCCTGCTGAAAGAGGCCACAGCCACCAGGCAGGACCCAAGGTTTCCCAGCAGAACATTGCCCAAAGCATCACACTGCCTCCACTGGCTTGCCTTCTTCCCATAGTGCATCCTGGTGCCATGTGTTCCCCAGGTAAGCGATGGGTACCCTGACTGGTCTGCAGCTATGCAGCCTCATACACAACAAACTGTGATGCACTGTGTATTCTGACACCTTTCTATCAGAACCAGCATTAACTTCTTGTGCAATTTGAGCTACAGTAACTCGCCTGTTTAATCGGACCACACGGGCCAGCTTTCGCTCCCCATGTGCATCAATGAGCCATGACCCTGTCGCCGGTTCACCACTGTTCCTTCCTTGCACCACTTTTGATAGATACTGACCACTGCAGACCGGGAACACCCCACAAGAGCTGCAGTTTTGGAGATGCTCTGACCCAGTCATCTAGCCATCACAATTTGGCCCTTTTCAAACTTGCTCATATTCTTACACTTGCCCATTTTTCCTGCTTCTAACACATCAACTTTGAGGACAAAATGTTCACTTGCTGCATAATATATCCCACCCACTAACAGGTCCTGTGATGAAGAGATAATCAGTGTTATTTACTTCACCTGTCAGTGATCATAATGGTATGCCTACATTAGTGGACTAATGTAGGGAATAGTGAATGAGGGTATAGGGGCTTTCGAACACAACTTAGTGGCAATGTTTATGCAACTGGCCACAGGATTAGTTTAATTAGGACATCTAAGTAGCTTTTATAAACGTGACTTAGAAAAAAAAACATTACTGTTGTGCATCTTGAGACAAAACAATGACTGTTAGTTAAAACAGCTCAAACATGCATTTTAGTCTAGGACTAGGCTTAAGCCTTGTCTGTGAAGCCGGGCACATAAAAGTTAGAGGTTCAGAGGAAACCCTAACTGTGCTGTCTTAGAAATATCAACACAGTGCTGCCGTGCAACCCTATAAATATCAGCCACAGCTAGAGCTGTGCTGTTGGTGCACTGCAACAACAACTGCAGTGAGCCACAAAGTCACGCTGACCTATTCAACACCTGTGAGCTGTAACACAAGCCAATAGCACGAGTGCCACAAATGACAACAGCATTATGCAGTCGTTCTTATTGTGTCTTGCTCACCATATTTTCCAGCAGAAAAAAAAACTGTTCCTGTCAAATATTCCTGGGCCGTGAGGACGTATATGAGAGTCACCTGACAGCCACTGATCGATTATAAGTGCCAAAGGTTCCTGGATTCTGAAAGTATCCACAGCTTGAAATAACATGACATTTGCTGAAATGAATGTGACAGTGTGTGTGTGTGTGTGTGTGTGTGTGTGTGTGTGTGTGTGTGTGTGTGTGTGTGTGTGTGTGTGTGTGTGTGTGTGTGTGTGTGTGTGTGTGTGTGTGTGTGTGTGTGTGTGTGTTCTATAAGCAGAACACACCATACAATATGACGTGGTGGGTTTCTTTACGTCACTCTTATTTCTGTCTTATTTCCATGCTACCAGACCAGCATTCCCTCATAAAACATTAAACCCATATGGACAAAGCAACACAACAATGTTAAAGTGGGTCAGGAAATACCCCCACTCTCTCCTCATGTAACCTGACACAGCCGGTTCAACAGCTGCAGTGGACTGGAAAATATATATTTCAAAAAGTTCTATTTTCATTCTTGCCAAGGAATTCAAGCACACTTAATATGTATTAATCAACATTAATTATGCATTACACTGCACTTAGAAATGAAATATCTCCATTTGATTAAAAAAAAAAAAGAATTAGCATGTTTAGGATTAAGACGTACAAACTCTTTCACAATGTCTGTCTATGGAACTAGTTTGTGAGGGATCTTTAGTCGGATTGATACATTTTATTACTCCCCAATTCATTTTATTTACGATAACTGTATGCCATATTAACCTTACGCATCAGAGAGATTACAGACATTTACGCAATATTAGACAATATTAAAAAAATCCAAAATTCTCCCTGAAATCATTGCATTTTATTGTACACTGAATGTATTGTTCACTTCGACTTTATTTTTATCAAATATTATTTAGAATATAAATTCTAGCTTCAAACACCAAATCTGAATCGTTCCTTGAATCATATGCTTTGGTGTAAGGTCAAATAATACAGAAAGGATATTGACAAAAGAGATGAAAACAAGCATATACCGCCCTCTAGTGTGGACAAAGAGCACAGACGGAAAGTCTGCATAATCATTTGTTGTGTAATTATAGATCTAGAATCTAATATTTATAGACCTGTGTCACATTGCTGTGTAATTTAATTGAGTCATGTGCTTCTTGTTTCCTATATGAAAAACAGTATAGTATATGTGATATTATAGCATATAATAGTACATAGGTTGTTTTTCTTAATCAATAAAAAAATAGATGTCTTTCAAAAATAATGTACACGTACTACCCTGCAAACCGTTACATGAGAAAGCATAAAAATATGTTTTTAAAAAAGTTGCTCTTTTTGTGGTAATTCTGATTCAACTGTTTCTGATTTTTCCATCTACTAAAAAGCTTTGGCAAGATATTTAATGATTTATTAGGAGTGAAATGTACAATGGCTATGCATTGTATTGGAAGGATGAGGTACTTTGTTTTTTGTCAACAAAGAAAGGACACGTGACCATACACCACAAAACCAGTCATGAGGGTCTTTTATAAAAAATAAAAAAAGCTTTCCATTGATTTATGGTTTGTTAGGGTAGGACAATATTTGGGCGAGATACAACTATTTGAAAATCTGGAATCTGAGGGTGCAAAAAAATCGAAATAAAAGAGAAAATTAGAACATTTCTTCATAGAGAAAATCGCCTTTAAAGTTTTGCAGATGAAGTCATTAGCAATGCATATTACTAATAATAATACGTTTTTTATATATTTATGGTAGGAAATTTACAAAATGTCTGCAGGAACATGAATCATGATCTTTACTTAATATCCTAATGATTTTTGGCATAATTATTTTGACCCATACAATGTATTCTTGGCTATTGCCACAAATATACCCGTGCAATTTATGACTGGTTTTGTGGACCAGGGTCACATATGTACAATATTTGATCCTGTTGCTTGCCAAATTCACATTTACAGATCCAAATATTCAAATTCTAGAATATTCCAATGTTTTTGTTTTTATGGAAAAAATTGAGCAAGACCTAATGCTAGATCAATTAAGTTGCCTAAAAACAAAAAGTTTCAAAAACATTATTTGTTTGCAGTTCTTTTTATGTATTTAGTGACGTTATGCTCAAAACTTGTCAATTTCCCGTTTATGTCATTTGTAATCCCGTTTTTTCTCCCTCTTGTTATATTTTGTTTCCCACTGTTATTTATTATGGTCTGTATCGGGAGTCTCCAAATCTGGTTATAGAGAGCTACCTTCCTGCAGACTTCAATTCCAACCCTGCTCCTATTCATTTCCAGTAATCTTTAACACGTTTGATTAGATGATTCAGGTGTGTTTGATTAGAGTTGGAGCTACACTCTGAATAGTACCCCTGGCTAATGATAATCGTATATAAGCCTAAAAGTACTGCATACATGTTTAATCGAAAAATATCGTCATTAGAAATATTGTAAGGACAATATTACAATAACCCCCCCCTCAATGGCCAAAGCTCTGTTTGGTTGGGATGGCAGACATTTGGAAAAATTAAGTATTTTCTGACTACTCACTACTCAACTTTTTTAAATGTAATTTCACCATTTTGAATTGAAAATATGCAATCATATAAATGATCATTTATAACCGAATGTGAAAAAACACTAAAGTTTATTTTATTTTATTATTATTTTATTTATTTTTTATTTTGACATATTAGACATACAAACAAGAGTAAATGTGCGCATATTTTTTTTAATATTATTTGCAAAGAGTTTAAATTGATTACTTAACTATATAGGCTATAATTAGACCTAGAACAACTTTCACCTTACTTATTTCTTGTTTATTCCCTTAAATCCCTTTTAATCATTTAATTATTCTATTTAATTAAATAAAAATGAAAAACAATAACCCCCCTCCCCCCATAGTTACGGTCTTGTTGTACACTATTATAAATATTTGTCACAAATATTGTGTTACTTTGATGGCTGTGCAGTGTTACGTACCTCATCCTGTCCGAACTCTTCTTGGTAATGTGAATACTAATTAAAGGAGCAGAAAGTTAGAAGAACTTGATGATGTGGTGTGCAGTTCTTTCCATTTTCAGTCAATCCGTTATTGACTGCAAGAGCTGATAATCCAGCCAATAGGCAGATGGGGTTTTCTTCCTCACCGCGACGTCATAATGAATCCCTTTTTGTGCTGAATTCATGATCCCCTCTTGATGCTGTTGCAGAGCAGAAATGTAGACGTGTCTCCATTTTGTGTGGTGTCGGCTGTGTCATTTTGTATTGCTACATTGTATTCACATATGATATATTGGACAGGCCTCTGTAGCCTCGTTTAGTTTAACTAGGCCTAATAAGAAGGTAAACCTGCCTATCTGAGGGTTGATAATTATTGAATTTAATTGAATTTATGATAGAGAATGTCCTTGTTTTATAAAAACAAGAAACCATCTTTCATGTGAGTAGATTAAGGACACAATAATAGCCCAATGTCTCCAGAACCGTCTGGAAAGTTGCTATGGAAACACATTAGTCTCTTAAAGTCTGCAGTTTCCACCTCTGTCCACTAGATAACGCTATTGTATTGTAAAAAAAAAAAAAAAAAAAAGGAAAGAAAGACCTCGTGTCCAGAATTGAGCGCAAAATGTTGAATTTGAGCCTCTGCTCATTCATTCCCTATACGCATCTGTTGATAATATGAAGAAATAAAGAAGCTTACAACAAATGTTTCTAATCATTAGAAATCTATCCCTGCAGTGCTTCTACATAGTGCGAAGAAAGTTATCAAGTAATTTTAAGATGCCATAACCTTTCAATGCTAATACAATGGCACGGATATTATTATGACACATCCTGAAAACACAATAGTTCAAATCTCAAATCTGGTTTGCTCTTCTACTGATAGTTTTCAATATAAGCACTAGATGTGTGATATGTAAGATGTCTTTTCTCAGATTGTTTAATTATTCGTTACACATTACACAGCTAGTTTTTATTTTATTTTTTTAAATGTAAAAATAATAACAATAACAAGTTGCCATTATTAAATGAGCAGGGGTAAGGTTTTCCAAATGACCTTGCAGTTGAACTGTAAAATAATAATAATAATAATAATAATAATAATAATAATAATAATAATAATAATAATAATAATAATAACAAGATAAATATTTTGGTCCTACTATTTCTCTCCAAATAAGCAAATTTTATATATGTAAACTTTATCGCACTGTCGCCGAATTTGTTGAAAAACTAACGGATCACGCACCAACGAATGTGTGGACTAAGAGTATAAAGTGCTACACATTGATTTAATTGGGCTTGCTTATAGCTATATAATAACATAGCCTACGTTGTGTTTTTTATATTTTATTTTATTTTTGCGCCTATAGCTAGCCTACGTCTCGCGCTTCGATGATCGATGATCACAACAATGGAAGACAGTTTTTAAAACAATCGCACATCACGTCATAGTAAAATCCTCCGTCGTAGTTTCTGAATGAAGTGTGTTCCTCGCAGTCATATTATTAGACATCTACTCAAGCCAGCGCGAGGGATGAGGATGTACTCACAGAGAAAGATGCGCTTCTTTGGGTGCATAATTGTTGGCTTTCTACATTCATACATCAGTGAGCTTCCCTGTGTATGCTTTATGGGGGCTGCAGTTGGTGTGCTTGACGGAATCTCCATCCTCTGAATCCAGATAGTCTGATTTGGAAAGGGACCCTTTGCTGTCACTCCTTTTAAATTCCCCAAACGAGGGTTGCTGCTGGCCACACGTTACATGCGTATACTCAATCTGCTCCCCGTGCTCGGTCTCCCTGTGGTAGAAGTAATTGAAATTGGACACGATGACGGGCACTGGTAGAGCAATGGTGAGCACACCAGCGATGGCACATAAAGAGCCCACTATTTTGCCACCGATGGTGACTGGGCACATGTCCCCGTAGCCTACAGTTGTCATGGAAACCACTGCCCACCAGAAGGCATCGGGGATGCTGCTGAACCCCGAGTCGGGGTCGTCCGTCTCGGCAAAATACACCGCGCTGGAGAACAGTATAACTCCGATGAAAAGGAAGAATATGAGGAGACCCAGTTCCCGCATGCTCGCTTGCAGGGTCTTTCCCAGGATCTGAAGCCCCTTTGAGTGTCTGGAGAGCTTGAATATGCGGAACACCCGCACCAGGCGAATGACCCTCAGGATGGCCAGAGACATCGCTTGCTGGCCGTTGCCCTGATGCTCGGCCAACTCCAGACCCAAGGTGATGAAGTAGGGAATAATGGCCACGATGTCGATTGTGTTCATGATATTCTTAAAGAATGCTGGCTTGCTCGGGCACGCGAGAAACCTCACGAGCAGTTCAAAGGAGAACCAGATTATACAGAGGGTCTCCACAATAAAGAAGGGGTCTGTGAAGGGATTGGGCTTCTTTAAACTAGCGGTTCCATTTAATGAGAGCTGCTCCTCGGGCATTTTCCCGTCCTCCCTAAACTCAGGTAAAGTCTCCAAGCAAAAGATGACAATTGATATCAAAATGACGAGCACTGAGACTATTGCGATGCCCCTCGCGGGTCCAGAGCTCTCGGGGTACTCGAAAAGCAGCCAGACCTGCCTCTGGAACTCGTTTTCTGGCAAAGGTCGCTCTTCCTCCTTGATGAAGCCCTCGTCCTCCTTAAAATTCTCAATGACTTCTTCTCCCAACTCGTAGAATTTGACTTCCTCCATAAAGATGTCCACAGGAACATTGACGGGTCTCCTCAGCCTGCCTCCAGACTGATAGTAGTAGAGGATGGCATCAAAACTCGGTCGGTTCCTGTCAAAGAAGTACTCGTTCCTCAGAGGGTCGAAGAAGCGCATTCTTTTCCTGGGGTCACCAAGTAAGGTGGCAGGGAATTGCGCGAGGGTTTTCAATTGGGTTTCGAAGCGCAGTCCTGAGATGTTGATAACCACCCGCTCGCAGCACTCCTGGTCTGCCAGTTCAGGGTCGTAAACATCTTGGGACAGGGCTGCCAATGCCACAGTCTCTTCGAGGTTCTCCCCGGGCACCACAGTCATGTTTGTCCCCTCAAAAGGGCGAGTCGTTTTCGCGCCCCGGTCCTCGCGCTGTTGGAAAATGGTCAGAGCACTTGTAGAGCGGCGCCTGTCGCGTCACTTCGCGCGCATTTTCTTCACAGAGGTTTCTCCTCATTCCCTCCCCAAGCGGTGGCTGGCAGTCTGGACGATTGGCTGTCACATTCACAGCATTTTAAGCAGCAATGCCCTCCCTCACTCCTTCGCTCGCTCCGAGC
The DNA here is from genome assembly GCF_949357685.1 of Gobio gobio. NCBI lineage: Eukaryota > Metazoa > Chordata > Actinopteri > Cypriniformes > Gobionidae > Gobio > Gobio gobio. The sequence goes on along the minus strand of NC_137101.1, from coordinate 31,707,504 downwards.
TCTATGGCAAGCCGCAGCAATATTTATTCATTTAAACAAATTAGTTACAGAGGTGCTGGCTTTTCATTAATCAAAGTAAGGAGTCCAATAGAGACTATGCATGTCAATTTCACTGGTAACTAGGCCTATTCAAGATGTGTATCAATAAAATGTTTTGTTGTTGCAATACAGTAGGCCTGTAAATGTTTATGTTGACTTTTACCCTAAATCAATACTTTAAATTGAATTGCCAACCATCCCAACCCTGTTGTTACTTTTGCAACTGCAAAGCACAAACATAGCACAAGTGCATATAAGCTGTACACTGGGAAAAAAATCGCAGACAAAAGCCCGAAATCAGAGGCAAATCGGTGCTCGTTCAGGCGAGTGACAATCACACCGTGTGAATTCTCAAAGACGCGATCCAAGAGAATCAATGACGAGTCGCAGATGCCCATGAGATAGCCTATTTGGCAAGCTAAATATCTGGAGCTGCGCTGATTCAAAATCCTGCTGTGTGAAATGTGTTCTGCCTGAAAATTACATAGGCGATGACATTTGATGTTTTATAAACAAATTTCGGGAGAAGCACATTCAGAAAATTAAAACTAATTAAACACAAGTGGAGCACCCTCAGATAATTATACCTAATTAAACACATGTGGAGCACATCAAGCTAATCGCTTTAATCAACGATAAGAGGTGTATACCTATATATACAGCATATTTACCTTCTTTCGTTGACCGTTTTTATTTTAGCATCCCTCCACCACCCCATCTCCTCACTTTGATTTTAATAAACTCTTATTAGACATCAACACAATCCAAAATAAAATACAGTCTAGTTATAGACTATCTCTATTACGGGGGGGATACTCTGGGTTCGGGCCAAAATTCCGAGCCCAGAGCCCTCCCCCGGACAGCACGACAAATACGCATAATCTTTACTCTATTTAATTTGATGTAAGTGTGAACTCGTGAAACAGCCAATGAGAGAGCAAGATACAGGGCAGCGAGGTTCAGGGAGGAATTATAGACCAGAATATCAGTATTTTAATAGATATATTTACAATGAAATAAAACAGAAACAAAGCACATACTTTTGCTTGACCAGCCGCAACAGCAGCACTTTGCAAAATTATTTATTTACCTATACAGAACACAATCTTCGCTCCCCACGTCTCCCCAACCATATCCTCCATTTTTTCTTTTTCTTTTTCTCATTTCGCTGCAAATCAAGCACAGACAATTTGGATCAAAAGCTTCTTGTGGGCTATCATTTTTAATAACAATTCCAGTCTGATGCTTGCGTGATCTCGCATTGTTTTTCGTCACATCTTGCGGTGTGAACTTGGCATTAATCAAAAAGTAAAAATAGATTAAGAATAGATTTCATTTTAAGGACTAAATACAAAAATAGCTTGCCATAGCAGGCTGTCTATGAATGTATACATTCTGAATTGATATGAGAATGCACATCCAAATCCAGCTTATGTTTAGAAATTATATTGTTTGCTTAAACAGACCATCCATAATCTTTGGTAGCAACAGCTGGTTTTAAGTTGGTTGTAATTGTATTTGTGTGTATATATATATATATATATATATATATATATATATATATATATATATATATATATATATATATATATATATATATATATATATATATATATATATATATATAGTTAATAGAGCACAAATCACAAAGTTTCCTAACATTTTAAATTATTCTCATTCCTGGTTTGTGCTTCATTTTAAACAGCATTTATACCACACACTTATCTTATGATGTCATTGTTTAAATACTCCAAATAAAAAATGCTTACAGCTATTATGCAAGTATCTGAAAGACTCTAAAATGCTTCAACACAACATTCACTGGTGAGTGGAGTTGTGGGACAAGTTGAAAAGAATGACGTGGAGACCCAAAATAGAAATAGATTTCTTTTCCCATGGAGTAAATCCGGGAGCAGCACAGGGGGAGAAAAAACTACACACGGGTCATACCCTTTGTTAAAAAGACATTTAGTTAGATTTTTAAGACACTTGTGTGGTACGGTTCATGTATGAGTGACACTGCAGGTAATTTTGAAAAGTCTTAAAAGACAGAAATTTTAATCAACTTTTCCGTGTTGACATTTTAGGAAAAGGTCAAAGTGAAAGAGAATAAAATTGTCCCTCATTTCTCAGTGTTTTGTGTTTTGTCCCCATTCTTGACCTTGTATTATGCTTTTTAATATGTGCTTGGTAAACGGTAGTAATTCAACCCTTGCTTTATATAGATTCCTCCATTCATGAACTATTGTTTAATTATACTCATTAAGTGTGTTAATGACCTTCACAGTTTTGACTAATTTGACTGGTAACGCGCCCTAGAAATATGCTAATAGTTTATTGCATCATTGCGTTGACTTCCTAAATATCTGGATGTGAAGTCTGTAGGCTGTTTTCATTTTCTTTTTTTCCTGCATTTTTCTTAATTGGAGACTGAAAGATCAGAGGAATGGCAGTTTTGTGGTTTAATTGACCCTTTGATATGTTTGCATTTTTTTTTGTTATTTCATGAAATCAGTTCCCGCCATATTTATCACTCCGCTGTGAGACCCGGCAATCATTACTCAAGAAACACACAGCTCAGGTATCCAGCATACTGCGGACTCTATCAAGGTGACTTCCGCTCCATCAGAGAGCAACTGCCGCAGTGATTCATGCGTCTTTGAGATGATGTGTTTTTGTGCTGCTGTGGAACAGATCAGAAGACTTTATTTTAAGGTGTCCTTGTTACGGTGTAATTATACAATTAAGTATAAGTACTAATAGTAATTCACTATAGGTACTTACTTTATAATTAGGGTCAGGGTTAAGATTTGGTTTCAGGGTTAGTTGCATGTAACTATGCATAAATGACTGTTATTACTAACTACATGTAAAATGTGTAGCATGGACACTGTCAAATAAAATGTTACAGGTTTTCCTAAAGATGCTCTGTCATTTTGTCCAGGGATGCATTAAGGAATTGCACAGGTCACTGCCAATGTCCTAGAATTCAGAAGAAAATTAAATTTACAGACTCCACCTACATAACATGAGAGTTGCTGATTGGCTGAAAGATGGAAGGGTGTCACTCATTGTGAGTGTGTGAGACACATACAGTCTCACTCTATGGCATTCATTATATCTTTATGTGGTTACACTTTACTTTGATGGTCCTCTTTAGACATTCTGCACTCAAAAAAATATTTTGGTCTAAATATAAGTTTTATGTATTTGAATTACATTACAATTTTCCATTCATGTGGACTACATAGTTTTAACATAAACAAACAAATAAACTTAATGTGATTCATATTTGTCAGTCAAACGTAAATGAAATAGGTAAGTTTTATGTAATGGTACACAGAAAAATGCCCATGATAAATTAACACAGCCTAGTGCACACTACTGAGATAAAGTACCATTGAAGCAGTGTTCAAGTTAATGAGATAATTGAGTGATGATTGAGAATTAATGATGAACACCTGATAATAATGAGCAGAATCACTGACGGAAAGAGAAACACAAGAACTACAACTGACTTCAGCCACAGCCTTAGATGAAATCAACTGAAGATAAAAGAAGACATTAAATCTGAAGATCTTGGCAGAAGAGGATTAAACAACTCCACAAACAGCATTACCAGCTTCACGCATTATTAACCAGACTGACTTTATTTCTGTAATTTTCTGTTTATAGTTTTGTTTGAAGTCACCATGCTGGAGATCAGTGTCTGCTTTAGTTGGGCTCTTAACTCTTTAACTTTTTTCTCTAGCTCCTTTAACTGTGTGTTTATAAAGCACATTTGTTATGGCAAAGGAATCCAAGAGAATATCTGGTGATGTTGGCTATTTATATATTGTTAATGACATTGTGTGGCTAAATCACTGATCTCATTCGGAGTCTAATACTCTGGTTATTGTGGTACTGTGTTAATAGTTTTGTTTTATTCATAATAGTTGCCATGTGATTCTACAGCACGAGTTACAGCACCGTTGTGGTATTCGAATAATATGCAGGATTTAAATATATGGCAGTGCTTAGATATACACAGACATCAAGAATCAATGTATGAATCTCAACAATGGTGACAATCAATTAAAATCTTCAAGCTGCAGTGCATGTTGGGTACCACCAATCAACCCCCCCCCCCCATATGTCCCAGCATGCATTGCGGCATGAATAAATTATGCATCTGAATTGACAAATTTTCTTTGATACTTACTAATTGCTTTTACTTTTGCTGTTTTTGTCGTGACATTTTAGTTGCTTGTTTTATGTTCAAAGTTGATCTGTTTATCTTAATTTTTTTTGATTGTCACCATTGTAGAGATTCAAACGCTGATTCATGATGTCTGTGTGTGTCTAAGAAATGCCGTAGATTAAAACCTTTTGTGCACTTTTTTTTATTTTTTATCTGGATATTATTCAATTAACACAACCGTCCTGTATCTTGTGCTGCATAATCACATGGCTAATACTATGAATACAACACAATTAATAATACATTACCTCTATAACCAGCAAATTAGCCTCTAAATTAGAGCAGTGATTCAGGCCAAAACAAATAGCCAACATCACCTGATAATATTTTCTCTTGGATTCCCTTGAAATAACAAATGTGTTTTATAAACACAGCGTTAAAGGAGCCAGAGAAAAACTAAAGCTAAAAAAATTAAGGGTCAAGAGCCCAACTAAAGCAGACACTGATCTCCAGTATGGTGACTTCCATACTATGAATCTATTATTTTCATTAAAACAGAAATTACAGATATAAAGTCAGTCTGGTTAGTAATGCGTGAAGCTGATAATGCTGTTTGTGAAGTTGTTTAATCCTCATCTACTGATATCTTCAGAGATTTAATGTCTTCTTTTATCTTCAGTTGATTTCATCTAAGGCTATGGCTAAAGTCAGTTGTAGTTCTTGTGTTTCTCTTTCCGTCAGTGATTCTGCTCATTATCATCAGGTGTTCATCATTAATTCTCAATCATCACTCAATTATCTCATTAACTTGAACACTGCTTCAATGGTACTTTATCTCAGTAGTGTGCACTAGGCTGTGTTAATTTATCATGGGCATTTTTCTGTGTACCATTACATAAAACTTACCTATTTCATTTACGTTTGACTGACAAATATGAATCACATTAAGTTTATTTGTTTATTTATGTTAAAACTATGTAGTCCAAATGGATGGAAAATTGTAATGTAATTCAAATACATAAAACTTATATATAGACCAAAAGATTTTTTTGAGTGTGGTCTGTGCCTAGCCCAATACGCAACAAACTGCGATGTACTGTATTGTGACACTTTTCTATCAGAACCAGCATTAACTTCTTGAGCAATTTGAGCTACAGTAACTTGTCTGTTTGATCGGACCAGGTGGGCCAGCCTTTGCTCCCCAAGTGCATCAATGAGCCTTAGCCGGCCATGACCCTGTCGCTAGTTCATCACTGCTCCTTCCTTGCACCACTTTTGATAGATACTGACCACTGCAGACCGGAACCCACAAGAGCTGCAGTTTTGGAGATGCTCTGAACCAGTCGTCTAGCCATCACAATTTGGCCCTTGTCAAACTTGCTCAAATTACTACACTTGCCCATCTTTCCTGCTTCTAACACATCAAGTTTGAGGACAAAATGTTCACTTGCTGCCTAATATATCCCACCCACTAACAGGTGCCATGATGAAGAGGTAATCAGTGTTATTCACGTCACCTGTCATAATGTTATGCCTGATCGGTGTATCTTACAATGATACTATACCTCATTTTTATTTTTTCACTGAAGCAGAAATAGACTTCCACAGAACCCTAAAATGTAATTAATAATAATAATAATAATAATAATAAAGAAAAATTCCATGTCTGGACATGGCTAAACTAAACTACATGTGGCACAGAAATGACACACTTCACTTTCAACAAAAGACAGGTTTATATGCAATGATTAACTGCCACAGATTTCTCTTTATGATGTGGAAAACAAAAAAAGTGACAAGAGACAGGGAATGTTCATTTGGCCTTTCCATAAATCCCATTTTAACACTCTTAAAGAGAGCAAGTAGAACTCTTCAAACTGCTGACAAAGTTAGTTACATTCAAATTCCTGTGAGGTAGCAAGATAATTACACACTAATTAAATGACTTTGAGTCGATGGAAGTCATTAAGAGAGGCTACGAGCAGCTCATTAGGTCAAATAATCATATTTGTAAAAAAAAGGAATGTGGAAAAGTAGATTGACTGCAGAGCAAGTTGTATGAGTGTCAAAAAGTTGAGAAATGCAGAACATGTTTGATATCCTCTGACTCATTCTACAATTAGCGTTGACTCCTCCAGACTGCAAATCTGGGGAAAAGTCATGTAGTGCATTCCGGTCTTAAATTTCAAATGCTCTTTTATTGTGGCTATAGGCTATTGCTGGATGAACAAAAGTGTATTACGCTGACACTATATATATATTTTGGGTATTTGGAAATAAAGTTAGCATTTTTTTCAGCCAGTATGACAGCAGTCATAGATCACTCATAGACGAAATCCTCACTGCTTTTAAGCATGTCAGTAGTGGACACGTACGCAGACTACTCGTCTTTTATATACTGTATACGGATAGTCTCTGCATCACGTATAAATCTGTTGTACACGTGACTCTTATTATGGTGAATGTGATGGTTACATCATAATAAACTGATCATATACCTTTTAATGAAGCACATTTTCCCATGATTTAATGAATGAATATGACCACCGAAGTGTTTCATCACAAATTTGTCCTAAGGACTGACTAAGATAATTGTATCAGGTAAGTGAGAAATAAAGAAATGTAAGAATTTAAAAAAATACAATATAGATACACTCTAAAAAAAAAGTCTCGTAATCATAGGGGAACCTTTTTTAGTGCTATATAGCACCAATTTTGGTGCTTCAGTGGTTCTTCAGAGGTGCTATATAGCACCTTAGTCAAAGAACCGGTGAAGAACCTCTGAAGAACCGGTGAAGAACCTCTGAAGAACCGCTGAAGAACCACTGAAGCACCAAAAATGGTGCTATATAGAACTAAAAAAGGTTCCCCTATGATTACGAGCCAAGAACTGTTTTTGGTGCCATATAGAACCTTTTTTTTTTTAGAGTGTATACAGTAAAAAAATTTTGGTTAGGGTTAGGGATTTTTTGTTTTAAAAAAAGTTTTAAAACTGAATAAGGCTTTGACAGTTTTACCTAGGCTTTAGTTTTTATAGCTGAAATGCCCTGGATGTGACATGCTAAAATCCATATTAAATAAGTATTAATAAAAGAATAATTGTATTATAATTATTGTGCATGCCATATTCATGAGCTCATATTACTTGATCATATTAACTGCATGGGATATTTGCACTTAATTTTTTAACCAAATTATATATATATATATATATATATATATATATATATATATATATATATATATATATATATATATATATATATATATATATATATATATATATATATAAAACCTTACTTAATATTTTTTAATTTTCATTGAAATACTCAAAAGGCAAAAAGATTATTCACAATGAAAAACAGATTGTGACCACTTTCGTTAATAAATCTGGTTCATGTCTATTTGTCAAGTACCCACTTACATTTGGAATTTTACATGTTTCTAAACATAAAGGGTAACACTTTATTACTAACTGTAAGTGACATTGTTACAACTAACTCTCATCAGAGTATTGGTGGACTGTCTGCTTAATATCTGCTAACACTTTAACAGACATTCGACTGACTGTAAGTAACTACATACACTATATTGCCAAAAGTATTGGGACACCCATTTAAATAATTGAATTTGGGTGTTCCAATGATTTTCACTGCCACGGGTGGATAAAATCAAGCACCTAGGCATGCAGACTGCTTTTACAAACATTTGTGAAAGAATAAGTCGCTCTCAGGAGCTCAGTGAATGGGTTTCCATGGCCGAGCAGCTGCATTCTAGCATTACATCACTAAGTACAATGCAAAGTGTCGGATGCAGTGGGGTAAAGTATGCCACCACTGGACTCTAGAGCAGTGGAGACGTGTTCTCTGGAGTGACAAATCATGCTTCTCTGTCTGGCAAGCCGATGGACGAGTCTGGACCCAGAAGAGTTGAGGCTGTTATAGCTGCAAAGGGTGGGCCAACACCACAGTGTAAAAAAAATGTCAGGTCTCCAATGGAAAATGTTCAAGTGACCGATCAGATCTACATTTTTTTATTTGGCCAAATTGAATTTCTGTGAATTAAATTGCATCAATTCACAGAAATTCAATTTGGCCAACTGAAAAATTTAGATGTGATCGATCACTTGAAAATGTTCAATTGGAGACTTGATTTTTTTTTTTACAGTGCATATTAAACCCTACTAATATTAAGAATGGGGTGTCATTAAAGTTCATGTGCATGTAAGCGTCCCAAAACTTTTGGCAATATATATCAACTTATTCTACTAACCCTACCAGTCTACTAATACTCAACTAACACTCTAGTGAGAGTTAGTTTACATGTAGGTGCAACATTCCTTATAGTCAACACACTCAAAAAAATATTTTGGTCTAAATATAAGTTTTATGTATTTGAATTACATTACAATTTTCCATCCATTTGGACTACATAGTTTTAACATAAACAAACAAATAAACTTAATGTGATTCATATTTGTCAGTCAAACGTAAATGAAATAGGTAAGTTTTATGTAATGGTACACAGAAAAATGCCCATGATAAATTAACACAGCCTAGTGCACACTACTGAGATAAAGTACCATTGAAGCAGTGTTCAAGTTAATGAGATAATTGAGTGATGATTGAGAATTAATGATGAACACCTGATGATAATGAGCAGAATCACTGACGGAAAGAGAAACACAAGAACTACAACTGACTTCAGCCACAGCCTTAGATGAAATCAACTGAAGATAAAAGAAGACATTAAATCTCTGAAGATATCAGTAGATGAGGATTAAACAACTTCACAAACAGCATTATGAGCTTCACGCATTACTAACCAGACTGACTTTATTTCTGTAATTTCTGTTTTAATGAAAATAATAGTTTCATAGTATGGAAGTCACCATACTGGAGATGAGTGTCTGCTTTAGTTGGGCTCTTGACCCTTAATTTGTTTAGCTTTAGTTTTTCTCTGGCTCCTTTAACTGTGTGTTTATAAAGCACATTTGTTATTTCAAGGGAATCCAAGAGAAAATATTATCAGGTGATGTTGGCTATTTGTTTTTGCCTGAATCACTGCTCCAATTTAGAGGCTAATTTGCTGGTTATAGAGGTAATGTGTTATTAATTGTGTTGTATTCATAGTATTAGCCATGGGATTATGCAGCACAAGATACAGGACGGTTGTGTTAATTGAATAATATCCAGATAAAAAAAAAAAAGTGCCCAGAAGGTCTTAATCTACGGCATTACTTAGACACACACAGACATCATGAATCAGCGTTTGAATTTCTACAATGGTGACAATAAAAAAAAAATTAAGATAAACAGATCAACTTTGAACATAAAACAAGCAACTAAAATGTCACGACAAAAACAGCAAAAGTAAAAGCAATTAGTTAGTATCAAAGAAAATTTGTCAATTCAGATGCATAATTTATTCATGCCGCAATGCATGCTGGGACACATGGGGGGGGGGTGATTGGTGGTACCCAACATGCACTGCAGCTTGAAGATTTTAATTGATTGTCACCATTGTTGAGATTCATACATTGATTCTTGATGTCTGTGTATATCTAAGCAAAGCCATAGATTTAAATCCTGCATATTATTCGAATACCACAACGGTGCTGTAACTCATGCTGTAGAATCACATGGCAACTATTATGAATAAAACAAAACTATTAACACAGTATCACAATAACCAGAGTATTAGACTCCGAATGAGATCAGTGATTTAGCCACACGATGTCATTAACAATATATAAATAGCCAACATCACCAGATATTCTCTTGGATTCCCTTGCCATAACAAATGTGCTTTATAAACACACAGTTAAAGGAGCTAGAGAAAAAAGTTAAAGAGTTAAGAGCCCAACTAAAGCAGACACTTATCTCCAGCATGGTGACTTCAAACAAAACTATAAACAGAAAATTACAGAAATAAAGTCAGTCTGGTTAATAATGTGTGAAGCTGGTAATGCTGTTTGTGGAGTTGTTTAATCCTCTTCTGCCAAGATCTTCAGATTTAATGTCTTATTTTATCTTCAGTTGATTTTATCTAAGGCTGTGGCTGAAGTCAGTTGTAGTTCTTGTGTTTCTCTTTCCGTCAGTGATTCTGCTCATTATCATCAGGTGTTAATAATTAATTCTCAATCATCACTCAATTATCTCATTAACTTGAACACTGCTTCAATGGTACTTTATCTCAGTAGTGTGCAATAGGCTGTGTTAATTTATCATGGGCATTTTTCTGTGTACCATTATATAAAACTTACCTATTTCATTTACGTTTGACTGACAAATATGAATCACATTAAGTTTATTTGTTTGTTTATGTTAAAACTATGTAGTCCAAATGGATGGAAAATTGTAATGTAATTCAAATACATAAAACTTATATTTAGACCAAAATATTTTTTTGAGTGCATGTTTCTAGAACTCTGAGCTCTATTTCATGTTGACTGTTTGTTCTCAGCGGTGGGTGAGTCTGTAACGCTAAAGCAAACCGTGTGTCGTGAAAGAGAGACTCATATTTTTAGTGTGTGACTGCCTTTACATAACTCTGAATAATAATAGTGCCATTGATCGTGGCTCTACCACAACAGAATAGACTGGGAGTGCTGGGGAAGGTATTGTTTTGTATTAAAATTAATTGTTTGCCTTTCAGTGTGTAGAAATGCTATCAAACATTTAAACCTAGTTTTACAAGAATAGCATATGATTCAAATAATGTATTTATTTTTTTTTTAAACTAAAAAACTAATTGATCACTCACATAGACATTCTACTATTTTCTGTATTTATACATGTACATAGAGTGTAATGACAAAAAAAAAGCTTTTCTGGCATATTTTTAAGTATGTCAACAAATTAAAGGCACAATATGTATGAAGGAGTAGAAGGAAAAACTGACTTTAATATAATCCACAAACATACACATTGATACAAACATGTAACTTCAACAATATAGACAAATAACTAAGGAAAACTCATGGCTTAAATTTTTTTAATCAACCTTGTAGCTGATTTAAAGGGTTAGTTCCAAACCCGTACGACCATTGTTCATCTTTTTTAACACAAATTAAGATATTTTTGATGAAATCCAGGAGCTCTCTGACCCCTCCATAGACATCAATGTAATTAAAACTTTCAAGGTCCAGAAAGGTAAATACAGTACAGCGTTTCCAAGTTACGTCAAATCTACGCCAGCACACCGGCTTGCCGATGCTGTCCACGTGAGCACCACAACGCATGTGTTGGAACTGTCCAACGTAAACTGCATAGAAAACTGACACAGATGTGAAGAAATTGTTGAATAATCGTTATTTTTGTTTGTTTTTTGCTCACAAAGGTTGAACCACTGTAGTCATATGGACTATTTTAACAATGTTGTTACCTTTCTTGCTTTCTGGACCTTGAAAGTGTTAATTACATTGCTGTCTATTGAGGGGTCAGAGAGACTGTTTTCAAAAGTCTGCATTTTCAGGCCCCCAAAATGCTGCATAACAAGTTGTTAGTTGAAAACAGTGTTGTGTAAACGGCCCCTAAAACAGAACACAGAGCAGTTTGCACAAGTTTTGCAATTTTTTTCTGACAGTGTAATGTAGTGTTTCTCAAACCTGTCCTGGGTACCCCACACCACTGCATTTTGTGTCTCCCTCATCTAAAGGCCTGTACACACCGGGACAAATATCGCGCGCACTTAACGCAAGCGTTTTTCGAGACATTTTTCGGCAGTCTTGAGTGTTCACACCCAAGCGATTTCCACTGGCGATGCGACAAGTGAACGTGCAAATTCAGTAGATGGCGCTCCACAAGGTGGTACACAAGGTGGTGCTGCGTCACTTTACGCTTCTGACACTCGGTTGTCACGCAGAAGAAGAAGAGAGACTGTATTTACATGCTTGCCAAAACCATTCACACACTTGCTAACTGGCAAGCAGCATTAGCAGCTCACCTTCTTCTTTGTCTACTTACTACTTCTTCGTCGTATCAATGTGTGCTCGGCAAGACCGTTTTGTGCTTGAGCGCCACCAAGTCGTGTTTTACTGTAACTTCAGCAGCTCCAGGCATGTGATCAAAAACGCAAATCTCAATGGTCGGCCAGTTTTTAACGCGTCGTGTCAAAACAAAAAAACGTACCCAAGGCATTTTTTTTAAATTACGCTTTTACACCTGGCATTTTGCGTGCTGGTGTGCACACTCACATTGGCACCCTTTGTTTAGTAACGAGGCGTTAAATGTCGGGGATAAACACGCACGAAAACCGTCCCGGTGTGAACAGGCCTTTACACACATGATTCAACTCACCAGCTCATTAGTACAGATTTGAAAGAGGGAGACATGCAAAATGTGCAATTGTGGAGGGTCCCAAGGCCAGGTTTGAGAAGCACTGGTGTAATGAACGAGGATCCACATGAGCAAACCTCCAAAACCACTTTAGAAAAAACAATGAGCTACGGTTGCTTGTCATACAAAATTCTGCCTGTAACCTTGGTAACAATACTGGTTCCTGTCTTTAAGCATACCATGTTTCTAGAACTCTGAGCTCTATTTCATGTTGCGTTTTTGTTAGAGTTCTGGCTCTCAGCGGTGGGTGAGTCTGTAACGCTAAAGCAAACAGTGTGTCGTGATAGAGAGGCTCATAGAGCCCTATCATACACCCGGTGCAATGCAGCGCCATGCGCAACATTTTTTGCTAATTTCAGCCAGACGCAGAATCATTTTCACGTCCTGTGTCATGTTGTATAAATAGAAAGAAAATAAATTAAGTAAAAGAAAGGAAAGGAAAGTTAGACGAGAGTATTTAGATGGCTTGAATGAAATTGTTAACCCATTTTCTCAAAACTGGTTTGCCTTGATCGTCTTTGTCCGATCATCTATTCGTCATGTTGTCTGTCTTTTGTCTGAACTCTTGTCTTGCCTAACTTGAACGGATTCTTTGTTCCTGTTCTGAGATTATAAACTCAAATATCTGCCCATCTTCCTGGAGGGGTTCTGACCAATTAGGTATCGATTTTGTTTCCGAGGTGACTGTGTCCCCACCCCTCACCATAAATGACTTATCTGTGGTCTCTTAACTTCCCTCTCTAAGCAGAGAGTGCATTTAGACATGATTTCTTATTATAAGAACACAATACATTCTACACAGATTTTAATCAAAACCATCTTTTGAATTATGACCATACAATACCGATACCAAACAAGGTACCCTTTCAGTCAACCCTTCAATAGTTATAACAATTACATGAATTGTGAGTTGCATAATGGTCACATGTATTGGTAATAGACATTATATAGAATTATGCAGTAGAAGGCTGTTTGAATGGAAGTCCGGCTATCATTCTTTTTTTAATTTTTTGATGCAGTTTATATGTAACAACAGTCCCCTGTTTTTCCTGTGGATTTCAACCGTGTCACTCAGAGTTAATTTAAAGGTAGTTGAGAAGAGAGAATCTGCTTTGTTTCTTTGTCTTGGGGGTCAAAGAACCTCTGCCGTTATCTTGGGGTGGCTCGAAGTTTGCAATGCAATACTTAGCTGGGGTTTTGTCAGCTTGGCTGCAGACAGAATGTAGCCTACGTCTTTCTCTGTGATAGATGGTTGATTTTGGGGTCTGGCGTGTTGAGTTGGGTTTTGTGTGGAATTATGTTTGAACAAATCATCTGGAAGATTAATTTGTGTCTGGTGCGCCCTCAAACCCTTCAACAGGAAATAATGCAACAGAATTTGATTCGGCTGTACAGCTGCTCTGGAGAAAACAGTGATGTCATCCAGCTCAGTTCAATTATCATATAGTGTCAATGCGGGCAGATCAGTAATATAGTTGAATATTTAGTGTCCCCAACTAAGCAAGTCAAAGGCGACAGAGGCGATGATGGCAAGGAACCAAAACTCCATGCTGACAGAATGTGGAAAAAAACCTTGTGAGAAACCAGGCACAGTCGGGGTGCCAGTTCTCCTCTGGCCAACGAACAAACAGTGTATGATTATGATTCAGGCGACATTACAAGTCAGAAGTCATATTAGATCGGAATATTCCGAATATTTGTCCAGTTCCATCTGATTGAAGATCGGAGTCATCACGCCAGAGACAGGTTTGTTGAGGATGTCGTGTCGATGAGGCCATCAGGGGAGAGTCTAGTTGACACAGTCTCTGTCAAAGATATTCTGTGTAAATGTCTTTATACAGAACAAAGGTACACCTAAAACATCCTAGTCTACTGATAAGAAATTTGCAAATAAAATTAGATAAAAGTTGAACAGTACTGTATGGTACCAGTATGGTTTTCAAGTGGCCTTATGAATATCTAACTTAATTACTTAGATAAACACATAGCAACAGGGGGAAGAGGAACATACTTATGTTCAAACAGTGTATCTTCCTTCTAAGTGGGCTTGTTTAAAGATAAAGTACAATAAAAGCATTAAAGCATTGTTTTAGGTTGTTTAGCTTCCATGTTGTATTTGTTTGTGACAAACAAACCCTAATGAAAAATAAATATACTAAAATGTATTTGAAATACATTTATTTTATGCTAAATATACTAAAAATACATTTATATTTGTGTACTTAATATAAATACCCTGCAATTGTACTTTTAGTATACTCAATTGTTACACTTAAAGTCTGCTAAATTAGAACAAGTAATTTTGTATTTAATGCACTTTAGTTATCCATAAATAGTGCTGAGGTCCAACTAAAGATATACTTAAGTACTTGATTGCACTGTAAAACTCACCAAGTTCAGCTCATTTCATTTGAGGACACCGGTTACCTCAAACCATATAGGTTTATAAAAAAACAATAGTTATGAGTACTCTGCACTTATTTTAATCAAGTCCACTAAAAAGGATATTTTTTAATATACAATTAAACTTTACACTGCATTCAAATACTTGATATAGCTGAACCTTCCCTATATTGAGTAAAACAGCTGAAATTACAAACTTTAAATGAACTCACAATAGCACGCAAAAAGTCAAATCTAGTAAGTTAAGATAACTCTATAAATTTGAGTTAATTGATGATTGAGCAATAGTGATGAACACCTGATGGTTATGAAATAACAGAAGATAAAATAAGACATTAAATCTCTGAAGATCTCAGCAGAGGAGGATTAAACAACTCCACAAACAACACTACCAGCTTCACACATTACTAACCAGACTGACTTTATTTATGTCATTTCTGTTTTAATGATAATAATAATAGTTTAATTGAAGTCACAATGATGGAGATGAGTGTTTGCTTTAGTTGGGCTCTTGACCCTTTTTTCTCTGGCTGCTTTAACCCTCTGGGGTTCTTCATTTATGGGTCACACTCAGGACCTTCGGGTCAAAAATAACCCGGAGGGCGGGATTAAGATAAAAAAGATTTGAGTAAAATCAATTAAATATATTTTTGTTCAATAATATTTTTTATTTTCTTTTTTGGTGTTTTGAGATAATTTTATGATTTATAATTAATATTTATGCAATAATTATGACCCATTTTTCCCATTGAATATAATAAAAAATTAATATATATATATATATATATATATATATATATATATATATATATATATATATATATATATATATATATATATATATATATATATATATATATATATATATATATATATAAAAAAAAAATATATATATATATATATATATATATATATATATATATATATATATATATATATTTTTTTTTTTTTTTTTTTTTTTTTTTTTTACAAAATAACAATACAATTATTATCCAATTATCATGCTGGGAACTAGAAATGTTAATTCAGTTTGAGTTCCGATTCAGGCCCTGTCCACACGAACACGTGTATTTTCAAAACCGCAGCTTTTTCTACGCGGTTTGGCTGTTCGTCCACACACAAACGCAGTATCCGGTTACTGAAACCGGACTTTTTTTAGAAACTCCGGTTACAGCGTTGTCGTGTAGACGGTGAAACCGGAGATTGCGGCTTGTTAAGTCGAAATGTGCCCCATTATTTCCTTTGTTTGATGTCAGTTTGTGCGCCGTTATCGCTTTTGTTTACATGAGTGGAGTCTAGCAATGGCGGACGTAGCTTTTAATAACTCTGCTAACAACACTTATCACATGTATACAGATACATGCACAGTTATCTCATTGTATGGCAGAACAGACGCACCAGAATGCAATAATACAACATAGGAAGGCAAGTGTGTCCACTTGGGCCTGCCCCTGTGTACAGTTACCTGTCACTGAGTCCAAAGTAAACTTGTAGAAGGGTTTCACTGAGCCCATAGCATCCCTCAGTGCATCGGTGCCGTGGGTGGGACCCATGTGGAAATCAGGCAGCCAATCATAGCGCGGTTTTGCGTTTTCATGTGGACGCGATTATTTTTTAAAACGGAGGAGGAAAAACTCTGGTTATAAAAATACGTGTGGACTAGGCCTCAGTCATTGTGTCCACAAAACATCCGGTAATATTTGAGTGCAGTGAACTCATTTTTATTTAGTTCATACAACTGTTAGGTTTTAAAGTGTATGATTAAATGTACAATTCCATGTACTGTATTTGAGTTCTACTTGTTGAGTATAAAAACAGTATAGGCCAAGATAAAAGTTTACAGGAAATGTCTATTGAGTTTTAAAAAAAATAATAATAATCATGAAGTAAGTTTTATAATTATGACCTTTACCTTTTCAATAATTTGCAATAATAATCAGGTCATGCAATAAAAAAAATCATGATGAAAGAAAGTACCTGATCAGACATTTTATTACTTTAGTGTATTCCTAATACACTCCAATGCCCCTGTACTAATGCACTTTTCCCATTAATGGTACTTTACTGGCCCGTTGCATTATGTTTATTAAATGTAGCCTGACCAGTCCTCAAAATGTACACAAAATTCTAAAAAAGTTAAAGTGTCAAATAAATTCAGAAACTTTAACTGCATGAAAAGTAAATAATTTCAATTCATGTCACATTTAAATCCACAGCATAATGCGAGAATAGCTCGCCAAATCCTTCCATAGCGTTTTCCATGAGGAGCAGTTGTGCTGTACATTGAGAGTTTAAGCGCGCAGAGACAATAGGCAGAGAAATGTTATCGTTTTTATTCCATCCGCACGCACTGAAACACAAGCTGTTCTGCACGTTCACATTCTTTCACCAACGAATGGAACTGTCTGTGTTTTAGTGCGTTCACAATAATAAAACTGATGTTTATGCCGGTTTATGCATCATGTCAGGTAAAAGGGAAGCAAAACATTCTGTAGATGATATTTAATGTTGTATCTGCTGGCTTTATTTCTTCAACAGCTGCAAGTAAAACACACTTTTATGTTCTATACAGGCCGCTTTGCGTTTATTTTCACGCACCGCTTACTTTACCTATATTGAGACTTTTCTCTGCGATTCACAGTATTTAAATACATAGGCCTATAATTTTTCCTGTCATTGTCAAAAATCTGTTTTCTGATAGCCGTACTTGTAACAGTATGAAAGAACACAAAGTAACACCAGTGGGCGTGGGTGGCCCATCTCCGTGGCGGCGTAAATGATAAAGCGAGTGCACTTGTGTGGCAGCGACCCGGGTTCGATTCCAGTCTGTACTGTTTCCTACAATTAATACACATATATCTGTTGCCATTGTCTCACTAATGTTCACTGGATAAGCAAGTTAATGGTGTACTGCAAAGTGAAAATGTCAGCAAAAGGCAAATTCGTAAGCTGTGCCATTATTTATAAAGACTTTATTGTAGTCTATTTGAAGCGCAATATAATAATGCCAATTGCACACTTCAAGTGTACTTGGAATGCCATTGCAATGTGTTTTAAAATCACTACAAGTTTGTTATTACACTCTAAAAAATGCTGGGTTAAAAACAACCAAAGTTGGGTTGAAAATAGACTAACCCAGCAATTGGTTTGTTTTAACTCAGTGAATGGGTTGTTTTAACCCAGTGAATGGGTTGTTTTAACCCAGCGGTTGGGTTAAATGTTTGCTTAAAACAACTCAATCGCTGGGTTAAAACAACCCAATTGCTGGGTTAGTCCATTTTCAACCCAACTTGGGTTGTTTTTAACACAGCATTTTTTAGAGGTTAGTATAATATTAATGTATGTCCAACACTCTACGGTGTAATTTAATTGCAATTCTAATGTACATTTGAAGTTTATGATGAGTGAATTTTGCATTTATACAAGAATATATTTAAATTGTACTTTAATTGTATATTTAATACAACTTTAGCACTACTTTTGTACAACTAAAATGCATTTAGTACAAAATTAGTTGTTCCAATTTAACAGACTTTAAGTATACCAATTCATAGTGTCACAAATACATTTAGTTATACTACAATAAATTGTGCTTAAGTATAATAATAAGTACTACTGGATGTCTCATTGAGACCTGTAAACTGTTCGTAATATTAGCGTCTTTGAATACAACATGTGTTAGCTCTCCCCTGAACTTAAAGGCTGTTTTAATAACTACCCAGTGAGGTACAGTATGTAGTCATGTCTCATGTAGATTTGCTCCCCAGCTCAGAGGTGTTGATGCGTTGAACACCCAAGGAGGTTTGGCAGTGGTATTTCTATAAAATGTCTTTGCATGGAAAAGAGCTGCATGAATTATTCTTCAAAATAAACTAATAATGACAGACATTTAATTTCGAGTGAACAATCCCTTTAAATAAAGGAAAACAAGAGCATGAAAGACATAGACACGAAATAGATATCTTATGAATGTTCTGAGGTAAACAAGGAGTTCCCTGACTTCCTTCCTTCAGTCTATTTTATGATCAACATATCAGATTTAGTACAGAGCAAAGGTTGCAACATGAGACTGTAGGATCTTTGCGCTAGCATATGGTGGGAAATACCCCCGCCAAACCTCCTTGGGTGTTCAACGCATCAACACCTCTGTGCAGGGAGCAGGGGAGCAAACCTACATGAGACAAGACTACATACTGTACCTCACCAGGTAGTTGTTCAGGGGAGAGCTAACATATGTTGTTTTCAAACACGCTAATATTACGAACAGTATATTTACAGGTCTCAATGAGACATTCAGTAGTGCTTATTATTTGTTTGTTTGTCACAAACAAATTCAACATGGAAGCTACACCCTAAAAAAATGCTTTGATTGTACTTTAAACAAGCCCACTTAGAAAGAAGCTACACTGTTTGAACATTGGTTCCTCTTCACTCTGTTGCTATGTGTTTATCTAAGTATTTAAGTTAGTTATTCATAAGGCCATTTGAAAACCATTGTTCATCATTTATCTTATCTAATTTTATTTGCAAATTTCTTATCAGTATAGACGATGATGTTTTAGGTGTACCTTTGTTCTGTGTAAAGATATTAACTGCACTGAAGTCATTAAAACAAACTTCATGTTCAGGAGACAGATAACAAGGATCCTAATCATACAAACCTTGAATAACCTTGCATTTGTTCAGTTAGAGGATGAATTAACCCAAGAAATACTGACATATACACCATTTGAACTAGTATTAAGATAATCAAAGGAAATATTATGCCAAATAAAAATAAGCTCAGTTTGAGAAGACACAAGAATGTGTTTTCTTGGAACACAAAAGAAGATATTCTGAGAAGAAAAAAAAAGAAAATGAATTATTATTATTTTTTTTTCTGTACAATGAAAGTCTTTGTGTTGTTTGGACACCAACATTCCAAATATCTTCTTTTGTGTTTCTCAAAAAAAAGGGGAAAAAAAGAAAGCCATACAGGCTTGAAACAATGATTTTGAGTAAATGATGACTGAATTTTTATTTTTTGGTAAACCTTTAAGACGACAACATTCCACGAGTGTTTGGGTGTAATGCATTACTGAACAATTAATTACTGTAATTTAATTGAAAAGTAAAATAAGGCATTACTTTTGATTTATCTGTAATTACAGTTATTTCTGATGTGATTGCATTAAATACTGTAAAGACTTTAAGAATTACACTCAGAAAAAAAGGTACAGTGGAGGTACAATTTTGTTCCTTGGGGAACAAAACGTATAACTGTACCTTTAAAAGGTACACAATTGGTCCTTAGGGTATAATTATATCATTGTTTTCCTCTACTTAGAGGTACAAAAACGTACCCTTCAGGGTACCACCCCAGTGACGGCCACTTGTACCTTAAAAGGTACAATTCTGTACTCTTTTATTTTTTGAGAGTGTATAAAAATCCCGTAAAAAAACGGAGCAGAGTTTCCAGACGATTACAGTAAAAAACAGTAAAAAACCTTTTCACAAAATTACATGCAATAAGCTGTAAAAATTACAGTATATTGCTGTTAATAATAATTTATTGAACTGTGGAAAAACTGATATGTCAAATTACACATAAATTAACACATTTTCCAGTTAATCTCTGCAAATGTAACGTTTTTATTAGTTATTTTATAAACCTGCTCTGTCCATCTACAGTAATTTACTTTTAAAATATAGGTTTTCCATGTACATTAACTAAGAAACAAATGTTTGCATATTTACAGTATTAATCTTTATTTTTACAGAACCACTCACAACTTCAACCTCTAAATTAAGGCCTACTTATACATAAAAAATAGTAACCTTTACAGCCAGTTTCTGTTAAATTTACAAAATATAGTACAGAATACATTTGATCAAAGGAACCTGCACATTTACAGTATTAGGATTTGACATAAAAATGTAACATCTAATGTATGTTTTTAATGTAACCTCCCTTTAAATGCTTAGGTCAGTTCAATAATAATTTATTTGATGTTATATTATTTATTTGAGGGAATTAAAAGAACCGTTTAATTTCTATCCTTGTATTGTTCAACTTGTCAAGGTTGAGATGAGATTTAGAAAGTAATACAATACATTTTATAGAGTGTAATTACTAACTAATATCATTACATTGTTGAAGATTTAATTAACAGCTAGTAATTAATAACTTTTTAGAGTAACTTACCAAACATTGCATTCAACTAACTAATTTAGCCAGAGAATGTTTTCATTAGGAAGTCAACATAAAAAAAAACTAAACTAAAAATATGAACACTCACTATACTAATTATAGTATAGTGAATATACTAATTATTGCTAGTTCACTCTAAAAACATTAACACAATCACAGAACAAATACAGTTTCTTTATTCTTTATTATTACTTTTTCTTTATTTCATTATTTAAGAAAGTACCGTACATGACATCATTGTTGGTGTATTTAGTAATTTGTTCAAAAATTCTCTTCAAATGACTGCTCTGCTATGACATTTATTCTAATATCCACTATAGAGCACCTTGTGGCAATGCTGAGAATGCAATGTGCACTTACATTATATTATGAATTGTGTTCTGATACATTTTGGAATACAATGATTTATAAAATCAAGCTTGCATAGAAGCGTTCATGTGCATGCATTGATTAGTAGTTCTCAACTGGTTTTGTTTCAGAAATTTTTACAGCCAAACTGTACTAATATTGTTTATTGTGATTAAGTAAACTGTTCTTACACTCAATCATTTGAAATGTATTGAAATATTATTTATGTATTACTGTAGTGGTGCCTCTCAACGGAACTCATGAGTGTCTGTCAGCTGTGTATGCATGTCCTGCTGTCACAGCAGAAGCTTTCACTGACCTCATAAAGCATTCATTGAGCTGGTGGCATGGGGTCAAGGGTCACACTCTCCCTGCTATCACTGCATATATTAAAAACTTCCTCGTTCAGGCTAATACATCCCTGTGAACTGATGCTGCTGTGTGATGGTTGGTGGTGAATTTGGCATCATATAGGTATTGTAGTTAATAAATTAACAGAACATCTATAATCAGAACTTTCTAGAAATGTGAATCCAAATATGTATATTTTATTTAGGTTTATTTTTCTGTAATTCTAAATAGGGATGCACCCATTCCAGTATAGGTATTGGGCCCGGTACTGCGTCCGTGTACTCATAGTCATTAAAATGCTCCGATACCAACAACCGATACCATGCAGGGTGTACAGTACAGTGCTTTTGACAAAGAACCACAGACAACAGAGCAAACAGAGAGCAGAATGGATGTATCAGAGAAGGATGTCTAAGTAAATGTTAATCTAATTAATAGAGTGTTAAACAAATTAAATATTTATGCCTCAGAAAATGTTTAAATACTGCAGTGAATTATCTTTCATGTCTTCTTGCACTTGAACTGATGAATTTACACAAAATTATGTACCAACGGCCGTCTTTGTGAGTATCCTAGTTAACATAGTTGGTAGGGGAACAAGCGCAATTGACAATGAAAGCCACACTGTAAGTTGGTGAGTTGATTTATCCGCATTTGAATAATCTCTCATTCATAGAGATTGTTAGATGGATGCCGAGGCTTTTTAGGTCAGATAGAATCTGCGATCTCCTACCTGACCTCCTTGTTTGCAGGCTTCCATGGCTGCTGCAATATGCTGTGTTTTCCGCAAACTGGCAACCTGGGGTGTCAGAATACTATTAGTTAATCTGGCAGCGTGCTTTATTGCACAGACCAAAACAAAAACAGACATAGACCCTTTTCACATTTCCAGGTATCTCAGAAGTGGAAGTCGTCATAGTGGGGTTAACTTTTATAGTGGTGAATGAGAGAATACATTAAATAAAACGAGTGAGTGAGATTGATAACGGCAGTCAAAAGAGAGAAAGATGTTAATTTTACCGTCACTTCCATAGACGCTGTACTAGAAACACCCTCACAGCAGCGGTAACTTGTTTTTTGTAATTTGATGCAAAAGTAATATAATACAAAGTATGTGTTATAAATGTACCTAATACAAAAAAAAAAATATTTGCAGGATTTATGTCATCACAGTCTGTGAAACGGGTCTATTTCCGACACGGAAAGCACATTTCAAAGTAGAATAACTGGCTGTAGCATTGTTTTTCTGAGAAACAAGTAGGTGGATTTAGCATGTTTCCTAAATATCTGCAAACATAATATGGCATTTTTATGCTTTTTTATGCTTTTTTTTAGCTTTTCCTGTAGCTCAAACAGTAGAGCATGGCGCTAGGAATGCCAAGGTCATGGGTTCGATTCCCGGGGAAAGCAAGAACTGACAAAATGTAAAAATGTGTACCTTGAATGCAATGTAAGTCGCTTTAGATAAAAGCGTCTGCCAAATGCGTAAATGTAAATGTATGTAATGTTTAGTACAGTCAAAAACTTACAACCCCAAATCAGAAAAAGTTGGGACAGTATGGAAAACGCAAAAAAAAGAAAAAAAAAGAAGTGATTTAAATTTATCTAAATTTACTTTGACTTGTATTTCATTGCAGACAATATGAACACAAAATATTTCATGTTTTGTCTGGTCAACTTCATGTAATTTGTAAATATGCATCCTTTCCTGTCATTCAGACCTGCAACACATTTAAAATAAAAGTTGGGACAGGAGCAATTTAGGGCTAGTAATGAGGTAAAATGGTTAAATAATGATGTCATTTGAAACAGGTGATGTCAACAGGTGATTGTAATTATGATTTGGTACAAAAGTAGTATCCAAGAAAGGTCTAATCCTTTAGGAGCAAAGATGGGCCGATGATCGCCATTTTGCCAACAAATACGTGAGAAAATTATTGAAATGTTTAAAAACAATGTTCCTCAAAGAAAGATAGGAAGAGATTTGGATATTTCACATTCAACATATCGTCATTCATCTATAAGCGATATCACCACATGGGCTCAGGACTACTTTGGCAAACCTTTGTCAAGTACCACAATACGTAGTTACATCCACAAATGCCAGTTAAAACTGTACTGTGCCAAAAGGAAGCCCTATGTTAACAGTGTCCAGAAGCGCCGTCGACTTCTCTGGGCTCGGAGGCATCTGGGATGGACCATCACACAGTAGAAACGTGTACTGTGGTCAGATGAATCAGTATTTCAGGTATTTTTGGGGAGGAATGGGCGCCGTGTGCTCCGGACCAAAGAAGAAAAGGATCATCCAGACTGTTACCAGCCACAAGTCCAAAAGCCAGGGTCTGTCATGGTATGGGGTTGTGTCAGTGCCCTTGGCAAAGGTAACTTGCACTTCTGTGAAGGCACCATTAATGCTGAAAAGTACATAGAGATTTTGGAGCATAATATGCTGCCTTCAAGAAGACATCTTTTCCAGGGATGTCCATGCATATTTCAACAAGACAATGCAAAACCACATTCTGCACACATTACAAAGTCCTGGCTGCGGAGGACGAGGGTACGGGTACTTGACTGGCCTGCCTGCAGTCCCGACCTGTCTCCAATAGAGAATGTGTGGGGCATTTTGAAGCGCAAAATGCGACAACGAAGACCTCGTACTGTTGCCCACCTTAAGACATGTTTGCAGGAAGAATGGGACAAAATTACACCTGAAAAACTTCATCACTTGGTGTCTTCAGTCCCTAAATGTCTTTTAAGTGTTGTGAAAAGGAATGGCAACATTACAAAGTGGTAAATGCTTTACTGTCCCAACTTTTTTTGAAATGTGTTGCAGGTCTGAATGACAGGAAAGAATGACATGAAGTTGACCAGACAAAACATGAAATATTTTGTGTTCATATTGTCTGCAATGAAATACAAGTCAAAGTAAATTTAGAAATCACTTCTTTTTTTCTTCTTTTTTTTGCGTTTTCCATACTGTCCCAACTTTTTCTGATTTGGGGTTGTACATACAGCACCTTTTAATGTTAATCAAACAACAAAGGACAAAGATATAATCACTCACTGCTCTTGACTCTTGACTCACTGCTCTTGAAAATACAGGTCGGTATTGGCAAGTACCAAAAATGAATCGGTATCAGCCTCGTTCTGGAAAAAGTGGTATTGGTGCATCCCTAATTCCAAAGAATACCATCTCTGCTACAAGGCTATTAGATGCTTTTCAGAGCATGTATTGTATGTCAGGTTCAGTCTAAAATATTGAGAGATTTGGTATTTAGCTGCATGATTGACTGATTGTGTAATGGTTTTGGGTCTTGTTCATGTTCATGTTCACGCTTCATGTCTTTTATTTTCAAGTTTATTTCAGTCATGTTTTCGGTCTTGTTCATGTTTCCTGTTTGTCATGTGATTCCCATGCCCTCATGTGTTCTGTCATGTTGTCATTGGTTCATTGTTTAATCATTGTTCCCAGGTGTGTCTTGTTTTGTCTTGTTTTGTCTTGTCTAGTCTTTAGTCCTTGTTTATTTAAGCCCTCATGTTTGCCTTGTTCCCTGGTCTAGAATTGAACGTTACCTGTAACCATTGTTTGGTGAGTGGTTTCTGTTAGCCATGCCATGCCAGTCTTTGTTTCATGTTTGGATTCTTGAATTAACTGCATTTGGGTTCGCAAGCTTGCCTCCAGTGGCCTAAACGTTACAGAATACCAGACCTACAATTAACCCAGCAGTTTTTCGCCTCCTGCAACTTCGCCAAGGTGATTGTCCCATTGAGGACTATGTTGAAGACTTTTGTGAACTGTCACTTGGTAGATTTTAATAAAATAGCCCTCAAATACATTTTTAGATTTGGGCTAAACAAGCCCTTTGTGCTCAATGCTTCCTGGGGGGAAAATCCTCTGGTCCCTGGAGGAGTATATTGATCATGCCCTTCAGTTGAGTGGCTCATCATTTACTGTGGGAACGGCGGAGGAGGAGTCCCAAAGTGTCTGCCACACCTGATATCGGTCACGTCATGCCTGCCATGTCTGATTTCATTCAAGTCTTCAATGTCTTTTATTTCCAAGTTTATTTTTAGTCATATTTTCTGTTTGTCATGTGATTCCCATTCCCTCATGTGTTCTGTCATGTTGTCATGGGTTCATTGTTTAATCATTGTTCAGTGGTGTGTCTTGTCTAGTCTTTAGTCCTTGTGTATTTAAGCCCTCATGTTTGCCTTTTTCCCTTGTCTAGTATTAAATGTAACCTTGTAACCCACTGTTTGGTGAGTGTTTTCTGTTAGCCATGCCATGCTAATCTTTGTTTGATGTTTGGATTCTTGAATAAACTGCATTTGGGTTCGCAAGCTTGCCTCCAGTGGACTAAACGTTACAGATTGATTGTTTATAAAGGTAACTAAACCCTAAACCAACTTTTTTTAGTTAATGATCTGTAATACTGGGGCTTTATTAATGCTGTTCATTGATTCGAGTAAATGTTTTGACATTTGAGTATAAAGTGTTTTAATTCTATAAAATATGGTGTAAAACCGCCAAAGTGCTGCCCTCTTAAGGTTGAACGGTGGCTACTGCAGTTGAATTTTCCTATTGGACGTTGTGGTACATCTTGACGTAGGACGGCTCACTATCCGCGCCCCTAGCACGAGCTCACCACGCCCTCAGAAATGTTTCCCCCAATCACATGAGAACGGCTTCACTCCAGTATGAACTGTCATATTACATGAAGTAGAAACATTATGAATGAAACTGACTTGACACTTGCTTTAACATTATAATGAAGAAAATGTGGTTAAATAATGCAGTTGTCAGTACACGTCAGGCTTTTCTTGCGATATTATTGCCGCCCGTCATGTGTACAGATAAGTTTCATACATGAGACGCGCTTTCAAACCCTGACACGCAAGTGGTTGCCGCGGACGCAGATAGATTAGGTCAGTTCTCTTGCGCGGCTACTTCACTAGCATCGTCTGCATCGGGAGTTAACGCAGTTTGAGCCATCGGCTCGCATTGATAAGGCTCCGGGTTTGTGTCTACAGACAATCCACCCTCCTCCACTTCAGGTGAAGGTAGGAGAAATGACCGCTCTGTTGCAAAGCTGGCGTAACTCCCGTCATTCTCCATCTTTGCGACTCGCGAGTCTGACAGCTGTCAATCAATCCGTCACTGCGGGTCTCAGGTGCACGCCCTCCGCTCAGCTCCACCCTCGGTTCGTTTGCCAAAATTTGCCAGTGGGTGGAGTTAAGCTCTGAGCAGGGGTTTAGTTACCCTTTAAAGCAGTGAACATCACATTTTTGAGAATGAGGGAAAGTTGCACAACCTGTCGATGATGGCATCTGTCTAGTTTGGTCTCTTCTAAATTTGAGGCAAAATACCATCTTGATTGGAAACAACCTTTGACATCTACAACAGATACAAGATGTGTTTTCTCAACCTTGAAAAGCTAAAATATATGGTCAGTTACAACAGTTGGGAACTTGTTTAAAGTGCCCCTATTATGCTATTTTAAAGTTTCTGCGTCTTTTGGAAACAAATGCCCATGAGGTATTGCCCATGAACTGAACTCCAGCTCCATCCAGAGGCTTCCTAAAGCTCAGTGATTGTACACACCGTAAAGACCGTAATGATGACGTTGATTTTACACCAATCCCACCGCGAGTCTGAATCGATGACGAAACATTGGAATAACTAGTTATTCAGTCCAAACCTTGAGCAGGACGTTGCTCAGTGATGCTACTCAGTTTGATGGTACATTATGAGATGTTTCAACTGTAATACCTCACCGTCAGCATTAACAAGTGTACGCCGATCAACAAACCTGTGTGTTTCTAATTTATTGAGGGCACACGCGGGAACTGTATCAATAACAGCGCATACGTTAGCCCAGCACTAATGTGAATGACTGATGGAACATTCAAGTTTGCAAAACAAATCTTGCTCCATCCTCTATCTTTACTCAAAGTAGTGAATGACAGACAATCTGCATTAATAGACACAGTTTTGGTAATACTGCAGCCCACAGCGGATTTACTAAGTTAGAACTAAGTTACACACTAAATGAAAGGTAATTTTCAAAAATCCATAATACGAGCACTTTAAAGTGCATATATGATTTTTTTTAACCTTCAAATTCAACTCTGAATGGCACACAACTCAGCTGCAACACTACTACTAAATATACAAAACATGCGAAACATGTGAAACATGCACCACAAAGCGTGTAGTCCAGTTACCATACAAATAACTTATTACAAATAACTGGATTCAAGAGACCACTTTTTTTTTCTTTAGGACTACACCACTGGCTAAAAGAAATCAAAAACAAGATTTGTACAATTCCTTACAATTTCCAATGCTATTAGTTTCATTATATTGTTTCTTCCCTGGTGTCCATGACCCCAATAGAACGGATCCGAAGACAGAAGTCTCCACAAAGACTCTTCGTTAACTGATTATTAACCCAAGGAATGTTTTTGCCAGTGCAAACTTTGTCGGGACCGCTTCAAAAGACTGTCATTGTTTTATGGCTTATTTTGACTTCCTGGATAACACAGGGACCTTGATCTTCACGAATATTTCCACACCTCTTTAAATTTATGGAGGAAATGGAATTCAGACATTGGCCTCTGAATCCTTGACAGGAGATGTGCAGGACTGTGCAAGTCACATTGAGATAAGTCTTGATTACAGAATATCGACTGAAGCTCTGCGTGGGGAAGAGATCATGTGATAATTTGAGTCTGTCTCTGCTACACACAGGTGTCTGTTGAGGAGACATCTTCTTTGGCTTTTATCTCTTGCATTGGTTCTCCTCGGTTTTTGCTTGTCCTTGGTTTGTCATCTCCATTAGGATGGTGGCTGAAACTTGAACCCACTTCCCCAGCCACAGAGAGAGAAAGTTTTTCACAGGATATTTGATATTTGTGTATTGGCAATTTGGCAGGTCGATAAGTGGGTCTTTATTAGCACTGATATTATTACTTGTTTTCTGTATAAAGTTGATTATGACAGTTTTGTTAATATACAGTACTTACATGACAAGACACTGGTATTGGGTGGTATTGTGACTTTCTTTATTACAAGTGTTAACTTGGAAAAAGTGTTATCAATTGGACAAACCGACAATAGTGGCCATAATGGAATTTACATCCAAAACCCATAAACTAATTTGTTAATGTTGCTATCTCTGCTGCGAAACCTGGCCAAGGTTGTGCTGTACTGAATGAATCAACAATTAATTAACTGCTTTTTTTTTCATGAAATCATGAAATAAGTGGGAAGAAGTAGGTCATCCAGGTACTTTTTGCCTACTCTTTAATGAGTACTGTTAATTTTGACATACTTCTTTTATCACACAGGCTACTGTTTTTTTGCCTACTATATAGTAGTGAAGTATGCGGTTTTCAGATGCAACCCCTGTTCCCCTCATGTGATCCTGTTATGTGCTTCCTGTGTTCATGTGCCATGTTCTGATTGGCTCTCTTGTTTCATGTTCTTGTTTCCTCAGTTCTGTCTTGTCATGGTGCATCATCTTGATTATGCTGTTGGTGAGTTGTTTCATGGTTTATGGTCAGGTTAATGTCAAGTCACTGTCTGGTTCTGTTTATTTGCATCTACTTAAATTTATTTAAATAAACTGCATATGGTTCCACAACCATGAACCCAGCTACTCTCCTGCATTGCATCTGTTACAGTACAGAAGGGTTGGAGACAAGATGTAGAGGTTAATGAAGTTTATTTAACAATCCAGAATGTGAAACGGAAGTGCAGGTGAGTGGTGGAGAAGTTCTTAGGAGTTTGGTGATGATATCCTGAATGACACAGTCTTTATACTTGCAGGTGATGATCGTTGGAGATAGGCTTGGAGTGAAGGAGACACTGGAGACACACACACGACGAGGGAACACAATGGAGACTTAGAGGTAACAAGGAATGAAGGTAAGTATCGTTAGGGTAGTCCTTGAAGTCAGCATAGAGGTAAGTACCTAATACAACCGAGACCGGACAGTCAGTCAGTGTGTGTGTGTGTGTGTGTGTGTGTGTGTGTGTGTGTGTGTGTGTGTGTGTGTGTGTGTGTGTGTGTGTGTGTGTGTGTGTGTGTGTGTGTGTGTGTGTGTGTGTGTGTGTGTGTGTGTGTGGGTGTGTGTGTGGACTGGTAATCCCTACGTTATGGGGACAATTTTAGGTCCCCATGAGGAAAACATCTTATAAATCAGACTGTGTTGTTTTTTGAAAATGTAAAAATGCAGAATGTCTCCTGTGATGGGTAGGTTTAGGGGCAGGGGCAGTGTAGGGGGATAGAATATACGGTATGTACGGTATAAAAACCATTACGCCTATGATAGTCCCCATAAAACATGAAAACGTGCGTGCGTGCGTGCGTGCGTGCGTGCGTGTCTTTTGTACTGTGGGTGATTGCCGTGTTGATGGGATGCAGGTGTGCATGATTAGTACTCAGGGGAAGGCGTGCGCTGTGATTGTGTGACGTGGGAACCTGGCGTGTTTGTGACAGCATCAGGGGAATCGTCCCCTGGAGGAGTATGTCAAGGACTTTGGTGAACTCTGTGATGTGGTGGATTTTAATGATGTTGTGCTAAATAGCATTTTACAAGTTGTTGTTCTCATTAACTGCAATTCCACAGCACTCGCCATGCCAGAGTCTCGTCACGTCATGACCACCTTGCTAGAGTCAAGTCACGTCATTGCGTCACGCCAGAGTCTCGTCATGGCCACCATGCCAGAGTTAAAGGGTTAGTTCACCCAAAAATGAAAATTCTGTCATTAATTACTCACCCTCATGTCGTTCGACACCCGTAAGACCTCCGTTCATATTCGGAACACAAATGAAGATATTTTTGTTAAAAGCTGATGGCTGAGAAAGGCTTCAAATAGGCCTCCTTTGGCATTCAGTACATTTACACTCCCAAGATGCATAAAAGGAACTTAAAACGTCGTTACAAAGTCCATCTCACCACAGTGACTCTACAATAATTTTACGATGCGACGACAATAGTTTTTATGCGCAAAAAAAATCG
The DNA here is from genome assembly GCF_949357685.1 of Gobio gobio. NCBI lineage: Eukaryota > Metazoa > Chordata > Actinopteri > Cypriniformes > Gobionidae > Gobio > Gobio gobio. The sequence goes on along the minus strand of NC_137101.1, from coordinate 31,676,627 downwards.
AAATAACACCTTTATCCAACTTGTTATTGTCTTCCGTGTGTGCCTCCACGACGCATGTGCGAGAAAATGACGCAGATCCGGCATTCGGACACATGACCCAGAAGCGATTTGTTTACAAGCAGAGGAAGACGCGCGTGTCTAAGCTGTTGGATTCTACATTGATCGTGCTTTAGGTCTCGGCGTAGTTCTCAAAATGGGGCTTAAGTGTGCATTTCATGGATTCCCGAACGCTGGCGCTACGTCATATTCTCGCGCATGCGTCGTTGAGGCATACACGGAAGACAATAACAAGTTGGATAAAGGTGTTATTTTGATTTTTTTTTTCGCACAAAAACTATTGTCGTTGCATCGTAAAATTATTGTAGAGCCACTGTGGTGAGATGGACTTTGTAACAACGTTTTAAGTGCCTTTTATGGCTCTTGGGAGTATAAATGTACTGAATGCCAATGGAGGCCTATCTGAAGCCTTTCTCAGCCATCAGCTTTCAACTAAAATATCTTCATTTGTGTTCCGAATATGAACGGAGGTCTTACGGGTGTCGAACGACATGAGGGTGAGTAATTAATGACAGAATTTTCATTTTTGGGTGAACTAACCCTTTAAGTCAAATCATGGCTTCCACACAAGAGTCTCGTCACATCATGGCCTAACTGCCAGAGTCTTGTCACGTTCTGCTCATTATCATCAAGTGATCATCATTAATGGTCAATTATTACTTAATTATCTCATTAACGTCAACACTACTTCAATGGTACTTTAACTCAGTAGTGAGCACACACATGAACACTAGGAAGTGTTAATTGAACATGGGCGTTTTGCTGTTTACTATTACATAAATCTTATCTGTTTCATTTATATATGACTGGCATATATGAATCACATTCAGTGTATTAATACAATTACATAAATCTAACCTGTTTCATTTGTGTATGCCTTACAAATATGAATCACAGTAAGTTTATTAATGTGTTTATGTTAAAACTATGTAATCCAAATGCATGGAAAATTTATATGAAATTCAAACACATTAATCTTATGTTTAGAATTTTTTTTTTGAGTGAATAGCACCACGACACATGCATGTTGTATTGACACGAGAGCGGACGTTGTTACGTGAATGCACGTTGGAGATTAATATTTTGTAAGTAAAGTAAATTATGTTTTTCTTTTTTGTGCAAACAAAGCACTCGCGTAACTCGCGTAAGGATTGAGGTTAAATCATGGATAATGATGTCTTTACTAACTTTCTGGGGCTTAAAAGTGGTAGTTGTGTAGACTCAATGGAGGGACAGAAAGATTTTGGATTTTTGAAGCCTGCGCAATCCCATAATGCCACACCACAGTAAGTTAATGTGAAAAGGCATAAGCTACAACACCATCTTGTAAATTAATTACAGTTGACATGGAAATATACTGTTAACAACTGTAAAACGTTGTTTGGCCCATAATGCATTGCAAACTACAGCTACATCTTGTAAAATTCTTAAACAGTCACTGTAAAAAGAGATGCGTTAAAAACAACACACAAAGTGTGTTGATAGTATTTTGACACATGTTGTGTAGATTCAACACACAATGTGTGTTAAAATGTAACTCTGGATAGAACAGCACTGGGTGGAGGGCTCTTTTTCAATGTAATTTTCAAATGCTGCTTTCACCGCTTTCCACTTTTTATTACTAACCAGATTGACTTTATTTCTGTCAGACGTCTACAGAAGCTCTTAGTGAGAGTAACGGGATTTGGTGTTGACGATTCATTGAATGTTTAATTTGAAGTCACCAGAATCGGGATTTGTTTTTTCTCCAGTTCACTCATTCAGCACTCTTCACAAAGATGAGACGTCAGTGTGTTGCATTGTGAGAAACAGTATCCAATGCATCGTCCTCAGATGCATCGGATTTCAGCAAATGTAGTAGATAATCCTGAAAATGCATAAAGGAAATTCACATACTATTCACATACTATTCACATACTATTGACAGTATACATATTGCATACTGTTGGAGTTGTATGGTAGTGTGCCATTTCGAAAAGCTTCCATACCGATTTCAGTGTTCTTGAGTTGTGTTTAGCAGATGCTGGCAATAGTAGGTCATCCGGGTACATCCGGGTATGCATACTGCAGAAATAGTAAGAGTAGTATGATAGTATGCCATTTCAAACACGGCCATTATAGTAGGTACTTATTACGTACATCATAGCCTTTGGCACAACAGTACTAAAGTCTTTTCTCAAATGTAGCACAAGTTTGAGCTTGTCAAAAAAATTTTCGATTTGCTAGCTGTGATTCGGAATGATAAGTTGCGAACCAATGTTTTTGTTACTATTAACACTGAAGCTGCTTTGAAACAATCGGCATAGTAAAAAGCGCTATATAAATATAGGTGACTTGACTTGTTCTTAAAATCATTGTTAAAATATTGTAGCATTATTTTTGTCATATTTTTGTTGATTGTATGTTTTATTTAAAATAATTCAGTTCTTGTCACAATGTGTCTTTTTCGTTTTGTTTTCGGTTATCCTTGACAAAATCAACAAAACTCTTACTCAAACATTTTCATCAGAAATTTTGTAGAGTACACTTTAGAATACTTTTTAACATTCAAAAGATTTTAATTGTGCATCATGTGATTTTCTTTCTGGAAGACTGTTTTTGAAACAACATTCCTATAAACCAATCACTGTCTTCCAATTGTAAGCGTTTTGGCTAAAATTGGAGATAGGAATGGGATGGCGACCCAGGAACATTTTATTATTAAATAGTCTCATTAAAAGTGATGGATTTTCATTGGCTTCTTTGAAGATTACAAAGAATCAAGAGTAAAAGTGACCAAATGATACCAAATGAACATTCAAGTAATATCTACGTCACATCTGGTTACTTTCGGGTCTCATCTCCTCTCCATTTGCTGGCACATGCCTCCACTTTTTCTTTACCCATTTCTCCAAGAGGGGCACACTATGTACACTGTGCATACTTATGTATAGTGGTGCCATTATCCATTACAGTCTCACTTTAAACAAGATTTGTTGCCCCATGAATCAACAGAAATCTCCCAGCAGAGGTTTGCAATTGCAGCTTAGCTGGAGAGTTGCATGTGTTGACAGTGCAGTGACAGGTGCACATGAAGTCACTCTTCTAAGTATAGCTGATGGCGTACTAGCATTCTGCATATGTCTTCTTCTGTGTGGGATTAAAATACAAAGCCGTTTGAGTGACTGACTCTGATGAGCATGCTGTGGTGCCCAATTCTCAGACAACAAAAATTCTTCAGACACAAAAGCACTGGAAGGACTGAAACTTATATATGTGGCATAAAGTACTGGTACATTAAAAAAGTTAGATAGCACAGTTCCCTGAGGGACACCAGAACCTCACAACCATCTTCAGCAGTTTTGTAGCATCATGAACTAGCAACTGACAAAGGTAGTCCATGATCCAAGAGACTGTAATGTTGTTGCAAAGGAACACATACATGACATGATGGTTTTCAGGGCAATTGAGAAAGAAAAATAAATGTATTATTTATAAATTGGGGGTCCAATTTGAAGTTTCTCCACATCCCCGCTGGACAAATGGCAGAGGTCTCAGAAGATGTACAGTGCCTTGAGAAAGTATTCGTGTCCCTTCACTTACACATTGTGTAAATATTTGTACAGTATGTATTCTGAGACACTTGAAATTTAGCTCAGGAGCATTCTAATTTCGCTGGATCATTTTTGAGATGTTTCTACACTTTGATTGGAGTTAACCTGTGATAAAAATTCAATTGAATGGACATGATTTGAATATATTCATTGATCCTTATACAACCTTCTAGGGTCGAAGCCTATCCCAGTTTCTAAGGCCAGAGGCAGGGGAAAGCACCCTCCACAGATGGCCAGTCCATCACAGCGCTCTCTTACACACACACACACACACACACACACACACACACACATACACGTCTATATTACCAACAGGGGACCATCACTCCACACTGACCAAGAGGGGACCTGTGTTTCTAGTCATTTTGAAGAAACAAAACTTAGATACAAAATTTTGTTTTAAGGTCTTTTTTCATAATATAACTTCAAATAAGCATTTATTTTTTATTTTTTAAACATGCCAAGAGGGGACCTGACCGATGTCTACCTATCCAACAGGGGACCTCCATAGCCTGCAATGGAGCTGTGTGTGTGAAAGGGAAGAGAGCTGGCAGTCAAGTCTGTCTTCATTATTTAATATATATATATAATTATATAATGTTTACACAGGCATCAGGGAACACAATGAGCACACAACGGAGAAAAAGCCATGTTGTGGACATTACAGAAAAGAATTTAAGAAATAAAAAAATTCTTAAAATTAAGAGTTATCTTTAAGAAATTCATTCTCTGTTGTGTCTTCATACTTACAGTATATGATCCGTCCAAATCTCTCATTTAAGCTTATTTTCAAGAACACCAACACTGTAAAAAAAAATCAGGTCTCCAATTGAAAATTTTCTAGTGACCGATCACATCTAAATTTTTTAGTTGGCCAAATTGAATTTCTTGAATTTTAATTGAATTAAAGTGCATCAATTTACAGAAAATTTTCGATTGGAGACCCACATTTTTTTTACAGTAAAGGTATTTCAATGTGTGACTTATTTTTGAATAAAACATAGTTTCTGCTCTCTAAAATCCCAAATAATGTCCTTTGTTTTTGAGATTTTTAGAGTGAGATTTGATTTCTTGCACCAATAAAAAAAAAAATATATATATATAGGACTGGACAAGCAGAAATTGTTCTTTAAGGTAATAATCACAGGTCATCACTTTATATAGTAAATAATGATTATGTTAAACACAATGACTCTGTCCCCTGTTAGATAGTAAATCACGACACCAGTGTGTTTAATTTGTCATTTCTTGCCATAAACACACTGTAGATATTTAGAGTTTTTATAGCAATAACTGAGTTTTAAGAGTTAAATCAAGCAGAAATATTTCTATAATGTATTAATTGCAGATCATCTTTGAATAATGATTATGTTAAACACAATGACTCGGTCCCCTGTTAGATAGTAAATCACGACACCAGTGTGTTTAATTTGTCATTTCTTGCCATAAACACACTGTAGATATTTAGAGTTTTTATAGCAATAACTGAGTTTTAAGAGTTAAATCAAGCAGAAATATTTCTATAATGTATAAATTGCAGATCATCTTTGAATAATGATTATGTTAAACACAATGACTCGGTCCCCTGTTAGATAGTAAATCACGACACCAGTGTGTTTGCGTTGTCATTTCTTGCCATAAACACACTGTAGATATTTAGAGTTTTTATATCAATAACTGAGTTTTAAGAGTTAAATCAAGCACAAATAGTTATCTAATGTATTAATTGCAGATCATCTTTGAATAATGATTATGTTAAACACAATGACTCTGTCCCCTGTTAGATAGTAAATCACGACACCAGTGTGTTTGCTTTGTCATTTCTTGCCATCATAAACACACTGTAGAGATTTAGAGTTTTTATAGCAATAACTGAGTTTTAAGAGTTAAATCAAGCAGAAATATTTCTCTAATGTATAAATTGCAGATCATCTTTGAATAATGATTATGTTAAACACAATGACTCGGTCCCCTGTTAGATAGTAAATCACGACACCAGTGTGTTTGCGTTGTCATTTCTTGCCATAAACACACTGTGGAGATTTAGAGTTTTTATATCAATAACTGAGTTTTAAGAGTTAAATCAAGCACAAATAGTTATCTAATGTATTAATTGCAGATCATCTTTGAATAATGATTATGTTAAACACAATGACTCTGTCCCCTGTTAGATAGTAAATCACGACACCAGTGTGTTTGCGTTGTCATTTCTTGCCATCATAAACACACTGTGGAGATTTAGAGTTTTTATAGCAATAACTGAGTTTTAAGAGTTAAATCAAGCAGAAATAGTTCTCTAATGTATTAATTGCAGATCATCTTTGAATAATGATTATGTTAAACACAATGACTCGGTCCCCTGTTAGATAGTAAATCACGACACCAGTGTGTTTGCGTTGTCATTTCTTGCCATCATAAACACACTGTAGAGATTTAGAGTTTTTATAGCAATAACTGAGTTTTAAGAGTTAAATCAAGCAGAAATAGTTCTCTAATGTATTAATTGCAGATCATCTTTGAATAATGATTATGTTAAACACAATGACTCGGTCCCCTGTTAGATAGTAAATCACGACACAAGTGTGTTTGCGTTGTCATTTCTTGCCATCATAAACACACTGTAGAGATTTAGAGTTTTTATAGCAATAACTGAGTTTTAAGAGTTAAATCAAGCAGAAATAGTTCTCTAATGTATTAATTGCAGATCATCTTTGAATAATGATTATGTTAAACACAATGACTCGGTCCCCTGTTAGATAGTAAATCACGACACCAGTGTGTTTGCGTTGTCATTTCTTGCCATAAACACACTGTGGAGATTTAGAGTTTTTATAGCAATAACTGAGTTTTAAGAGTTAAATCAAGCAGAAATAGTTCTCTAATGTATTAATTGCAGATCATCTTTGAATAATGATTATGTTAAACACAATGACTCTGTCCCCTGTTAGATAGTAAATCACGACACCAGTGTGTTTGCGTTGTCATTTCTTGCCATCATAAACACACTGTGGAGATTTAGAGTTTTTATAGCAATAACTGAGTTTTAAGAGTTAAATCAAGCAGAAATAGTTCTCTAATGTATTAATTGCAGATCATCTTTGAATAATGATTATGTTAAACACAATGACTCGGTCCCCTGTTAGATAGTAAATCACGACACAAGTGTGTTTGCGTTGTCATTTCTTGCCATCATAAACACACTGTAGAGATTTAGAGTTTTTATAGCAATAACTGAGTTTTAAGAGTTAAATCAAGCAGAAATAGTTCTCTAATGTATTAATTGCAGATCATCTTTGAATAATGATTATGTTAAACACAATGACTCGGTCCCCTGTTAGATAGTAAATCACGACACCAGTGTGTTTGCGTTGTCATTTCTTGCCATCATAAACACACTGTAGAGATTTAGAGTTTTTATAGCAATAACTGAGTTTTAAGAGTTAAATCAAGCAGAAATAGTTCTCTAATGTATTAATTGCAGATCATCTTTGAATAATGATTATGTTAAACACAATGACTCGGTCCCCTGTTAGATAGTAAATCACGACACAAGTGTGTTTGCGTTGTCATTTCTTGCCATCATAAACACACTGTAGAGATTTAGAGTTTTTATAGCAATAACTGAGTTTTAAGAGTTAAATCAAGCAGAAATAGTTCTCTAATGTATTAATTGCAGATCATCTTTGAATAATGATTATGTTAAACACAATGACTCGGTCCCCTGTTAGATAGTAAATCACGACACAAGTGTGTTTGCGTTGTCATTTCTTGCCATCATAAACACACTGTAGAGATTTAGAGTTTTTATAGCAATAACTGAGTTTTAAGAGTTAAATCAAGCAGAAATAGTTCTCTAATGTATTAATTGCAGATCATCTTTGAATAATGATTATGTTAAACACAATGACTCGGTCCCCTGTTAGATAGTAAATCACGACACAAGTGTGTTTGCGTTGTCATTTCTTGCCATCATAAACACACTGTAGAGATTTAGAGTTTTTATAGCAATAACTGAGTTTTAAGAGTTAAATCAAGCAGAAATAGTTCTCTAATGTATTAATTGCAGATCATCTTTGAATAATGATTATGTTAAACACAATGACTCGGTCCCCTGTTAGATAGTAAATCACGACACCAGTGTGTTTGCGTTGTCATTTCTTGCCATCATAAACACACTGTAGAGATTTAGAGTTTTTATAGCAATAACTGAGTTTTAAGAGTTAAATCAAGCAGAAATAGTTCTCTAATGTATTAATTGCAGATCATCTTTGAATAATGATTATGTTAAACACAATGACTCGGTCCCCTGTTAGATAGTAAATCACGACACCAGTGTGTTTGCGTTGTCATTTCTTCATCTCAAACACACTGTGGAGATTTAGAGTTTTTATAGCAATAACTGAGTTTTAAGAGTTAAATCAAGCAGAAATAGTTCTCTAATGTATTAATTGCAGATCATCTTTGAATAATGATTATGTTAAACACAATGACTCTGTCCCCTGTTAGATAGTAAATCACGACACCAGTGTGTTTGCTTTGTCATTTCTTGCCATCATAAACACACTGTGGAGATTTAGAGTTTTTATAGCAATAACTGAGTTTTAAGAGTTAAATCAAGCAGAAATATTTCTCTAATGTATTAATTGCAGATCCTCTTTGAATAATGATTATGTTAAACACAATGACTCTGTCCCCTGTTAGATAGTAAATCACGACACCAGTGTGTTTGCGTTGTCATTTCTTCATCTCAAACACACTGTAGAGATTTAGAGTTTTTATAGCAATAACTGAGTTTTAAGAGTTAAATCAAGCAGAAATATTTCTCTAATGTATTAATTGCAGATCCTCTTTGAATAATGATTATGTTAAACACAATGACTCGGTCCCCTGTTAGATAGTAAATCACGACACCAGTGTGTTTAATTTGTCATTTCTTCATCTCAAACACACTGTAGATATTCACTGTATATATTGAGATAACTCAATTTTATGGTGACTTGCATTAAAATGTTTATCCGTCTCAATTAAATTATGTGAACTGAATGACTTTTAACATTGACACTTTAGTTATTTAACCAACTGATGATTTTCAAGTCAGCAATCAACACACAACTGAGTTTTGACCTCCAAAATCTTATTATAGTGTATTTTTATGGTAAGTATTGGTGTTTTATGTTTTAAATCAAGCAGAAATCACTCTTTAAGGAAACAATTGCAGGTCACACTTTATACAGTGAACATGATTTCCTTAAATTGACTTAAGTCCCCTGTTGGATGGTAAAACACGACACCTGTTTGATTGCTTTGCCATTTCTTGCCATCACAAACACACTGTAGAGATTTTGAAGGTCAGAACTAAATTTTTTGGTGACTTGCATGAAAATCTTCATCCGTCTCAATTAAATTATGTGAACTGAATGTCTTTTAACATTGACACTTTAGTCGAAGATTTTCAACTCAACAATCAACACACAACTGAGTTTTGACCTCCAAAATCATTATACAGTGTATATTAAATTTAAATAAAAAATAAAAATTTCCTTACAAAACAGTTTGACTCAAGTTTGACTCTCTACTGCTTATTCATTATTGTTTATGTTACATGGTCCATGTTTACATTACAGTATAAAATTGTTCCTAAGTTTTCCCCTTTTATATAGATGGTAATGACTAAATATCCTCGCACACCGAAATTTTCACACGTTAAAAAAAAGATCAAGCACGTTTACACACAGCCTCTGAAACTTTCCTTCCTTCATCATAAAAACAAATCTGATCAGGTTCAGTTTTCTGCATTTTTCGCATCCATAGCAAGCATTTAAAGAGGGGTTTCAAATTTCTGTGTTATTCATTTTTGTGTTAAAATTTTGAACATAAGTTGAACAGTTTAAAAAAGAAAGTGTGAACCTTCAAATTAGCCATTATAGTTCATAAAGTTTTGCTGGCGTTTGTATCTAATTGAGAAAAGAATGAATGTAAATTGAAAGATGTCGTCATTGAACGCATTTTGTGCCAAAGCAAATAAATGATCCACAGTTTAGCCACATAGGCTGATGTGATCCCTGAGTGAAGAGTTTTGAAAAAGTGATGAGTATTCAGAAATGTGTCCTAGCAGATGTTTAAAAAACCCTGTAATATCACTATTAGTAAGGGATCACTGTATAATATCAGCCTTTAAATGTGAGATATTTAAAGTGAACCTAAAGTATACTTGCAATAGTGTGATTTTAGCACAATTAAATATACTTAATGGATGTTTCGCAAAAGCGTTGTTTAGTGATATTGCGTCCTTGTGTTTCTGCTGTACGTCATCAGCAACTGTCTAAGTTCAATTACAATACTCAAGAACACATGTACAGAGGATGCACAAAAGTACCCGGATGTTATAAGATATATGAGTATAAATAACTCCATACAGATCTATTGTATTACAAAAATAATCTATTGTTTACAAAAGGAGAAAACGTGTGTACTTTAATGAAAACTTGGACCATGTGACACAAACTGAAGTTAACAGCAAAAAAATATACTATAATGCTGACTGTTGTTAGTGTTTTTTGTTGTATGAGTTAAAAGTGTATATGTTGGGTGAATCCTCATTGTGTTCTGGAAGAATGAGTTGATTTAAGACATCAATGAAGTGTTTTGGTAGTTTTAGCACATTTTGAACGTGAAATTAACTGCTTTGCTTTGAAAGGTGTCCTAGCGATTGTAGCTGAGAGATAGACGTCAAACAGACTCAAACAAAGACCCAGAATTCTGTGGTGTTACAGCACTGTGGCTGCTGTAAATGGCTGCTGTACGGTTTCTTTATGAAATAACAGGCACAATGGCAAAGATATTTCTGCAAAAACTCCAAAGTAATGTTCGGTTGCAGTGAGAAAGTCACAAGAGACAACTAAAAAAACTCATGCGTGTATTTTGCCTAGTGTAGATCTGTTTGCTTACACATCCCCCAAACTCCATTTACATATGAATACAGGAAAGGCCAAAGCCATTGTCTCACAGGTGAGGAACAGGCCTAACAGAGCTGTTACACCCATGTCACAGACACAAAAATCTCATCCAAACTAGAGAAAACGCTGGGATTTACCTGGGAAAATTAAATCAATGTACACTTTTTCCAATCCCTACGACACATTTTTCAATACTTGGGTCACTTTTTTAAAACTCTTCACACACTTTTTCACACAAATTCACACAACTGAATTTCAGCTTGGCACAGCAGTTATTTTAGTGTTCAAAATGCACTAAAACTACCAAAAAGGACCCAACAAACACACTTTTTCAATCATAAAACACAGACCTAAAACACATGATCATTACACAATGTTTTCTTCTGTAAAATTTTCTTTTAAAAAAAAGACTTACACTATAATTCACTGCAGTTTATGTTACATGGTCCTTGGTCCAGTACAGTATAACATTATTCCTAAATTTTTCCCTTTTGAATGGATAGCAATGCAATTTAAAAACTAACACCAGCTAAATCTATTTGTTTTGATAGTATTTTAGATTCAAAATATATTTCAATATGGTATTACTGTCGAAATGTAGCAAATGTCTATTTTTTTTGAACATAAGTTTAACAGTTTTGAAAAGAGAATGTAAAAATGTTAAAATTGGCCTGTATAGTACATAATGTTTTGGTGGTGTTTGTGTCAAAGTCAGAAAAGAATGAATGTAAATTGAAAGATGTCGTCATTGAACACATTTTGTGCCCAAAGCAATGATAAATGATCCAGAGTTTAGCCACATAGACTGATGTGATCACTGAGTGAAGACAAAAAGTGAACAGTGAAAAAGTGATGAGGATTGAGAAATGTGTCCCAGCAAATGTAAAAAAATAAATAAAAATAAAACTGTTGACATGTTTTAAATAGTTTTAAAAATTAAATTAAATATATTTTCATCTTATTAGAAGTGATATTTTCTTGGTGTTTAGCCCCACAGCTTTCTGCATATCGCTTTACGTTTTTTTTTTTATTGCATTGGCCAATACTAAATTGATATGTTAAAAACTGTGAATCATTTTTCATTGCTTTCACACAAAATGCATTCAATGACCACATTTTCCAAAATCCACGAACACTTTTGTTATTCGTACCTAACTATCTGCAAAACTATATATTTTTAGCACATTCTTTGAATGGTAACACACTGCTTTCAGAACTGATCAAACACATTCAAGTCAGAACGATGATCAACTCATTTCTGCAGGAATTATACTGAAATATAAAATCTTAAAATCCAAAGGGACCCACTTTATATTAGGTGGCCTTAACTACTATGTACTAACATTTTAATTATCCATTTGATACAATGCACTTATTGTGTACATACATGTCTTTACATTGTACTTACATTTTTAAATATACCTGCATGTAATTACATCTGTAATTAATTTCTGTAGTTACATTTGTAATTACACTGTTGACACTTCCCTTACATCTAACCCTACCTTTAAACTTACCAATACAACCACACCTGACCCTACCCGTATCCCACCTCAATATCAGCAAAAGTGTTTTGCAATACAATATGAACACAATAAGTACATTGTACCTATTTAAGTACATAGTAGTTAAGGCCCCCTAATATAAAGTGGGGCCATCTAAAGTCATAATTTATCATTGATTTGGCATAAAATACATTCAATGGCGACATCTTTCGATTTATAAGAATTATTTTCTTACTTCAACACAAACACCACCAAAACATTATGAACTGTATAGGCCAATTTGAAAAATTTTTGATTCTCTTTTCAAAACTCCCTAACTTATGTTCAAAACTTAACTAAAATTAATTAAAAAAAACAAAACAATTTGCTACATTTCGGCAGTATTACCATATTGAAATATTGGGTGATTCTTTTGAATCCTCAGAATCCTTTTTGGTAGTTTTAGTGCATTTTGAACACTAAAATAACTGCTGTGCCAAGCTGAAATTCAGTTGTGTGAATTTGTGTGAAAAAGTGTGAGAAGAGTTTTAAAAAAGTGACCCAAGTATTGAAAAATGTGTCGTAGGGATTGGAAAAAGTGTACATTGATTTAATTTTCCCAGGTAAATCCCAGCGTTTTCTCTAGTTTGGATGAGAAGTTTGTGTCTGTGACATGGGTGTAACAGCTCTGTTAGGCCTGTTCCTCACCTGTGAGACAATGGCTTTGGCCTTTCCTGTATTCATATGTAAATGGTGTTTGGGGGATGTGTAAGCAAACAGATCTACACTAGGCAAAATACACGCATGAGTTTTTTTAGTTGTCTCTTGTGACTTTCTCACTGCAACCGAACATTACTTTGGAGTTTTTGCAGAAATATCTTTGCCATTGTGCCTGTTATTTCATAAAGAAACCGTACAGCAGCCATTTACAGCAGCCACAGTGCTGTAACACCACAGAATTCTGGGTCTTTGTTTGAGTCTGTTTGACGTCTATCTCTCAGCTACAATCGCTAGGACACCTTTCAAAGCAAAGCAGTTAATTTCACGTTCAAAATGTGCTAAAACTACCAAAACACTTCATTGATGTCTTAAATCAACTCATTCTTCCAGAACACAATGAGGATTCACCCAACATATACACTTTTAACTCATACAACAAAAAACACTAACAACAGTCAGCATTATAGTATATTTTTTTGCTGTTAACTTCAGTTTGTGTCACATGGTCCAAGTTTTCATTAAAGTACACACGTTTTCTCCTTTTGTAAACAATAGATTATTTTTGTAATACAATAGATCTGTATGGAGTTATTTATACTCATATATCTTATAACATCCGGGTACTTTTGTGCATCCTCTGTACATGTGTTCTTGAGTATTGTAATTGAACTTAGACAGTTGCTGATGACGTACAGCAGAAACACAAGGACGCAATATCACTAAACAACGCTTTTGCGAAACATCCATTAAGTATATTTAATTGTGCTAAAATCACACTATTGCAAGTATACTTTAGGTTCACTTTAAATATCTCACATTTAAAGGCTGATATTATACAGTGATCCCTTACTAATAGTGATATTACAGGGTTTTTTAAACATCTGCTAGGACACATTTCTGAATACTCATCACTTTTTCAAAACTCTTCACTCAGGGATCACATCAGCCTATGTGGCTAAACTGTGGATCATTTATTTGCTTTGGCACAAAATGCGTTCAATGACGACATCTTTCAATTTACATTCATTCTTTTCTCAATTAGATACAAACGCCAGCAAAACTTTATGAACTATAATGGCTAATTTGAAGGTTCACACTTTCTTTTTTAAACTGTTCAACTTATGTTCAAAATTTTAACACAAAAATGAATAACACAGAAATTTGAAACCCCTCTTTAAATGCTTGCTATGGATGTGAAAAATGCAGAAAACTGAACCTGATCAGATTTTTTTTTATGATGAAGGAAGGAAAGTTTCAGAGGCTGTGTGTAAACGTGCTTGATCTTTTTTTTAACGTGTGAAAATTTCGGTGTGCGAGGATATTTAGTCATTACCATCTATATAAAAGGGGAAAACTTAGGAACAATTTTATACTGTAATGTAAACATGGACCATGTAACATAAACAATAATGAATAAGCAGTAGAGAGTCAAACTTGAGTCAAACTGTTTTGTAAGGAAATTTTTATTTTTTATTTAAATTTAATATACACTGTATAATGATTTTGGAGGTCAAAACTCAGTTGTGTGTTGATTGTTGAGTTGAAAATCTTCGACTAAAGTGTCAATGTTAAAAGACATTCAGTTCACATAATTTAATTGAGACGGATGAAGATTTTCATGCAAGTCACCAAAAAATTTAGTTCTGACCTTCAAAATCTCTACAGTGTGTTTGTGATGGCAAGAAATGGCAAAGCAATCAAACAGGTGTCGTGTTTTACCATCCAACAGGGGACTTAAGTCAATTTAAGGAAATCATGTTCACTGTATAAAGTGTGACCTGCAATTGTTTCCTTAAAGAGTGATTTCTGCTTGATTTAAAACATAAAACACCAATACTTACCATAAAAATACACTATAATAAGATTTTGGAGGTCAAAACTCAGTTGTGTGTTGATTGCTGACTTGAAAATCATCAGTTGGTTAAATAACTAAAGTGTCAATGTTAAAAGTCATTCAGTTCACATAATTTAATTGAGACGGATAAACATTTTAATGCAAGTCACCATAAAATTGAGTTATCTCAATATATACAGTGAATATCTACAGTGTGTTTGAGATGAAGAAATGACAAATTAAACACACTGGTGTCGTGATTTACTATCTAACAGGGGACCGAGTCATTGTGTTTAACATAATCATTATTCAAAGAGGATCTGCAATTAATACATTAGAGAAATATTTCTGCTTGATTTAACTCTTAAAACTCAGTTATTGCTATAAAAACTCTAAATCTCCACAGTGTGTTTATGATGGCAAGAAATGACAAAGCAAACACACTGGTGTCGTGATTTACTATCTAACAGGGGACAGAGTCATTGTGTTTAACATAATCATTATTCAAAGATGATCTGCAATTAATACATTAGATAACTATTTGTGCTTGATTTAACTCTTAAAACTCAGTTATTGATATAAAAACTCTAAATCTCCACAGTGTGTTTATGGCAAGAAATGACAAATTAAACACACTGGTGTCGTGATTTACTATCTAACAGGGGACAGAGTCATTGTGTTTAACATAATCATTATTCAAAGAGGATCTGCAATTAATACATTAGATAACTATTTGTGCTTGATTTAACTCTTAAAACTCAGTTATTGATATAAAAACTCTAAATCTCCACAGTGTGTTTATGGCAAGAAATGACAAATTAAACACACTGGTGTCGTGATTTACTATCTAACAGGGGACAGAGTCATTGTGTTTAACATAATCATTATTCAAAGAGGATCTGCAATTAATACATTAGAGAAATATTTCTGCTTGATTTAACTCTTAAAACTCAGTTATTGCTATAAAAACTCTAAATCTCTACAGTGTGTTTGAGATGAAGAAATGACAAATTAAACACACTGGTGTCGTGATTTACTATCTAACAGGGGACCGAGTCATTGTGTAAATCATAAATAAATCAAAAGTGGTTTGTTTAAAAAAACTCATAAATGTATAAGGTGGTAAGGTGGGCCTTTTACACCCCATTTTACATGGGGCAAAAGTCACACATTATTTATACAAATACTTGAGCTAAAATGTTTTTTTTTTTAATAATGTCTTAACACTTGTTTAAAAGAATAGTAAAGTTTGTACTATTTTCTGTTTATTTTGATAAATACAATAATATTCAATGAATATAGGCTACTGTCATTAAAATATGTTAAAATAAAAAATACAAAAACAAAACTTCTAATTACATTCTGGTTGTTTAGATTTTTAAATCCTTTTTTCTTGGATTATGTGTAGAATTTAATTGTAATGTAATGCAAAGTTTGAAACTAGTCAGGGTATCTAGTAAAGAGATGTAATGCTTGTTCCTTTAGTAAGCAGCCTGTTAAACAGCAGAGTCTCTCTGGGACAGCAGGCCATTCAAACAATAGAGGAGTGTGTGTGAACGACGTGTGTTTAAGAGCCCTTACAGTTCCTGCTCCAGCCTACAGGGGAGCTGCTGAGTATGACCTTAAACACACACACACACTTAGGTCCCCACTTGGTCATAAGTTTTAAAAAAATTACCAGAGTGTTTTTACTTAATTTTCACATGATTTAAACACACACACTTGTAGGTCCCCACTTGGTCAAAAGTAAAAAAAATCACCAGAGTGTTTTTTTAGGGTTTTTACTTGATTTTAACATGATTTAAAGCATGACCAACAGGGGACCTGAAAAATGTCCCCTCTTGGCTCAGAGGTCCCCTGTTAGTGAGTGTGTTACGACACCAAGGTCCCCTGTTAGATAGGTAGACAAGTACACACACACACACACACACACACACACACACACACACACACACACACACACACACACACACACACACACACACACACACACACACACACACACACACACACACACACACACAATCACCGAACCTGCATGTCTTTGGACTGTGGAGGAAACCCACGCTGACACAGGGAGAACATGCACAAAGAAAGGACTCTTGGCTCAGACCGTGGATCTTATTGCTGTGAGGTGACAGCTTAATAGCATTTATTATAAAATGGTTTGTTCCAGTCCTTGATTCTGATTGGTCAATAGCTGTGTTTTATTCACGATAAAGCATGTCTAGGACCACCAAACGGTTCTGTTTCCCTTGGAAACATAAACATATTTTTTCTCTCATTTGAAGAAAAATGTAAGAATTAAAGGCTAAAATGTTTAAAGTAAATTTTGATTTAATAGGCGGTATGACAGTAGATGAGTGGTTTAAATTGCGGAACAATTTGGAGAGACTTCTCGCCCCATATTGCTTACTTAAATTCAGTTGATTCAGTTGCAATAATATATTCAGATATTTTCTTTCAGCTGCCTTCTCAAACTTCCGTGGCAGCAGCTGTTTTTTCATGCCTTGTAAATACAGCCCTACCACTCAACCCAGAATTTCATAACAGGGACTGTCCTACACCTCTGTTTGTTCACAGCCATGGCAACCTGCAGCTTAAGCCCCCAGTATATACTTCCACAGCTGTCCCTTCAACATTCAATACCTCCACTGCTGTACAATAAAGCAATGCTTGGAGAGATTAGTCAAGCATTTCATCTGTTCTCTGGATCCACTTGCCCAACAGATCCACAGATGACGCCACTGGCCATGATTTGTAAACCCTCACAAAAAATAAGTGTAGTTAATTTTAAAGGGTTAGTTCACCCAAAAATGAAAATTCTGTCATTAATTACTCACCCTTATGTCGTTCGACACCCGTAAGACCTCCGTTCATATTCGGAACACAAATGAAGATATTTTTGTTGAAAGCTGATGGCTGAGAAAGGCTTCAGATAGGCCTCCATTGGCATTCAGTACATTTACAATCCCAAGACCCATAAAAGGCACTTAAAACGTCGTTACAAAGTCCATCTCACCACAGTGGCTCTACAATAATCTTACGATGCGACGACAATAGTTTTTGTGCGCAAAAAAAAATCAAAATAACACTTTTATCCAACTTGTTATTGCCTTCCGTGTGTGCCTCCACGACGCATGCACGAGAATATGACGCAGATCCGGGGTTCGGACAGATGACCCAGAAGCGATTTGTTTACAATCAGAGGAAGACGCGCGTGTCTAAGCTGTTGGATTCTACATTGATCGTGCTTTAGGTCTTGGCGTAGTTCTCAAAATGGGACTAAAGTGCGCATTTCATGGATTCCCGAACCCCGGCGCTACGTCATATTCTCGCGCATGCGTCGTGGAGGCACACACGGAAGGCAATAACAAGTTGGATAAAGGTGTTATTTTGATTTTTTTTGCGCACAAAAACTATTGTCGTCGCATCGTAAGATTATTGTAGAGTCACTGTGGTGAGATGGACTTTGTAACGACGTTTTAAGTGCCTTTTATCGGTCTTGGGAGTGAAAATGTACTGAATGCCAATGGAGGCCTATCTGAAGCCTTTCTCAGCCATCAGCTTTCAACAAAAATATCTTCATTTGTGTTCCGAATATGAACGAATTTGAGGTCTTACGGGTGTCGAACGACATAAGGCTGAGTAATTAATGACAGAATTTTCATTTTTGGGTGAACTAACCCTTTAAGTTAATTTTATTAAATATACTTGAGTAAAGTTCAAGGATATGTTTAAGTATACTTTATGTAGTAAGTATACTAAAATCGATGGACAAGTGCTCTGTAGAGAAGTTTGGCTAACATGACGGCAGAAAATGGCGATTTCACTGTAAGGAGACTTGGATTTTCACATGTAGATAGAAATGGCTCATTCTAAGGTAATAAAAACATTAAGTAAGTTATTTATACTCCACTGAAAACATAGCTATATATATTATATTGCATTTCTGTCAATAGATCCTCAAAAATGCTACACACGGAACCTTTAAAACACTGGCAGGCATGCCTCTATCTATCTTTCTTTTCCACTGTCTAGGCATTTTGTAGAATTACTAAAAAATAAACTGTTCTTAGTTGTATGTAATTGGATGGTTGTAAAACTTTTTAAAGATTCCTTGTCAGCCCACCCTTGTCAGCCAGCTAGCTGTATTAGCATAATGGTTTGAAATTAGCAGGATAAAAATGCATCACATTTTGCTTGAGAAACTACAATTTAATCTAATATAAGGTAAATTATTTTATCAGCAAAAGTTTAAGTACTAAACAAAATATAGTTTTGATCAAATTTTTTACATTATTACCTCAAAAAATTATCATGGCGCTCCTAGCTTATCCCTGATTGGTGGAATTGGTGGTGTTACAACTCATCTACAGCAGTACTTCTGGGGTACCCCCACCACTGCATGTGATGCCCCCTCATCTAACACACCTGATTCAACCCATCAGCTCATTAGTAGAGACTGGGCTGTGTCCGAAATAAGGTTTATACATGCTAGGTTCCATGACAGAGTTCAAAATACATATTTTCATTACTACTGCCAGTTTGCTAAGTTTCAAATGATTATTAAATAGCAAGCACAAACTATACAAAAGTGGCTGTCCTTCCGGCGCACTTTCTGAATTCACTCACTCATTTTCATTCACTCCCTCAAGTGAACTAGGCTATATCAGTGGACTAATGTAGGGAATAGTGAATGAATATTAAAACTTTGCAGGTATGCATTTAATGATAGTGAAGTTCAGCACTGGAACTGGTGTGATTGGTGTGGTATTGACGCTGGACAGGTTTGTCTTGGGTTCAGGCATGTTGCTGATGGGAGATTGGCTCTGTAACACTCCCTCCACCATAAGTCTCTGATCTATCATCGGACTCAAACTCGAATGAACTATTAATAAAGGTTTAGTTCTTATTGTTGTGGTTGAGTGTCTTTAGCATTAGCAGCATGCCACAGGATGCCAGCTGCCTAGATGTTGGCTTCTCCACCTCATTCATTTATTAACGCTATTCACACTACAAAACTCTTATTGTCAATCAAATGCTGGTTGATAACCCAGATTTAATTGCCCTGAGGTTGCTCTTTCATATCGTAGAAGACTTCATAGAGAGATAATTTATGTTTCTTTCAACTACAGCTCAGGGGACAGATTTACTAACAGCTAACGCAAATGCAAACCCTCTTTTGCTGTTAAAAAACTACTGTCTGATTTACTAAAGACATGAAGTGAAAAATTAGTGCTGAAAAGTGAGGAGTGAGGAATTATTTTTGTGACTGACCTTATCTCATATGCATTTGTAAGAGTTTCCCTTTTAGATGCAAAATTTATGGGAGGAGAGTATTTAAAGGAATCATGCAAGGTGATTTACTAAGGTTTGCACTCGTCAATTTACTGGTGTTTGCGCCATTAGTTACCGCCCAAAAAAACAGAAAGAAAAACTGTCTTAAAACAGACAGTAACTGGTAGATTGTGTTGGTCATTATGGAAATGATCCGGCTGCGTCTGTGTTCTTTATTTGGTTCTTCATCAATAGATCGCACACAAAACTTTCCACTCTGCCGCTTTTTTGGTGTAGGAGACTGTCTGTGTCAGTCTCCTAGGCTGTTGACGTACTACAGCACTTCCAAGTTACGCCAGCACACCGGCTTAACATTAGCCGATGCTGTTCCCGTGAGCACCACGATGCATGCGTGTGATGCTGACGCAGGAGCTGACCAACATTAACTGCGTAGGAGACTGACACAGACTTGAAGAAATTGTTGAATAAAGTTGTTATTTTTGTTTGTTTTTTGCGCACAAAAAGTATTCTCGTCACTTCATAAAATTAAGGTTGAACCACTGGAGTCATATGGACTATTTAATTTAATTTGTTACATTTATATAGCGCTTTTCTAGGCAAAAAGTAGCCAATGCCTTGCATCTTTGCAAACTCATAAAAATAACCAAAACAATCCAAGGCTTTCATTTAGTACAGTGGCTAGATTAACAAATAAACAGATGTCACCTGAATTTTACACCACAGTTTAGCAGTAATGACTTTATGAATTTATTCACTGAGAAAATCAAAAGCATCAGAAATACAATTGTAAATGTACAACCTTTGACAGCGTTTTATGATTTAGCCTTAATTATCACCTCTCAAGAACAATTGCAGTGTATAAGACATTAACTTATTACATCTAAACCAACAACATGTTTATTAGATCCAAATCCAACACCCACTAAACTACTGCAATAATTGTTACCTGTAGCAGAAGAGCCTCTTCTCAATATTATTAACTCCTCTCTATCTCTAGGTCATGTCCCAAGACCAATAAAGCTGGCAGTTAT